>NC_135802.1:119821317-120149584 GCF_964213995.1 Mustelus asterias
CTCTCCGCCCCATCTGCCATTCTGTGGAAGAGAACTACTCCAACTCCGTACGGCAAAGCATCACAAGTAACTATTAATGGCTTGCTCAGGTCGAAGTGCTCGAGCAAAAACTTGTTTGACTTTTACTAAAACTTCTTTCTGCATGTCTCCCCACTTCCATCACTGAATGCTTTTTTAAAAGCTGGTGTATGGGGGCCAGAATTCATGATACGTTTGGCAGAAATCCCCCATAGTAAGTGACTATTCCGAGGAAAAACTTTAGTTCTGTCACATTCCTCTGCGCAGGCACTCTTTTAATAGCTTTCACCTCACCTTCAAGGGGATGCAACCCCATTGCATCCATTTCAACCCCGAGGTATGCTACCCCCTCAGTTTGGAAAATACATTTCTCCTGTTTGAACCATACGCTGACTTCCTTAAATCTTTTAGGAATCTCTTCCAGGTTTACAGCATGTTGTTCAGGAGACACACCTGTAATTAGGACATTGGCCAAGTATAACCACCAGCTTGGCGATTCCTTGGTGCATTGAAAAATTGTGCAGGATAACAAGACACCAAATGGCAGTCGTGTGTACTGATATAACCCCTGTGGGTATTTATTATAACTAAATTTCTGGAGTCCTCTTCCAATGTTGATAAGCATGACTTAAGTTCAGCTTAATTTATTTGCGGTCCCCTGCTAACTTAGCCTAGAGGTCTCCTATCCTTGGAATGGGGTAACAATCCAGCTGTGCTTCTCTGTTTACCGTCAGTTTGCAGTCTCCACTCACTCTCACAATACGGTTCAGTTTCACGTCGGGGACGATGGGCCCATTCGGAAAACTGTACAGGCTCAATGATGCCCAAGACTTACAACCTTTTCAGTTCGACCTCTACTTTCTAACGTAACGTGTATGTTACTGGGTGAGCTCAGAAAAACCTACGCATAGCCTTGGGGTTCAAATAAATTTTAACTTTAATCCCTTTTATTTGACGAAGTTCCCTCTAGAATAGCTTTTGTTATTGACACAGGAGTTCCTGAAATCCTCCATCCCCGCCATTAAATATTTCCAGCCAGTTCAATTTTACTTGTTTTAATCAGTCCTGTCCCATGAGACAGGAGCTCTGCCCTTTAATCACTATGATAGCTAGCTAAGCAGACTGGCTCCTGTATGATACCAGCACAGGGTTGTCCCTGCTGTTCTCAATGCTTTTCCAGTATACCTGCTAGCCTTGGAATGGCTAAAGCTTGAGAGCTGTAGTCCCTTCTGGAGATGTTTGAATGTCTTTTCCCCGATGACAGTGTCAACTTCCATCTTCAGGGCACGGCTGCTTACCATTAGGACAATCTCTATAGGTGGTACCTTGCTGAGTTGGACTTGATTGAGTGTCTAAGCCTCAGATCCCTCTTTTGCTTCCTCTGCGAGCTTATTTACATGGGTTGTATTAATCGTTTCCTTTTTTTTGGCATATTCTGTGCAGCCTGCTTCACTCTGATGTTGTTGCTATTACAGAGACTTGGTTAAGGGAAGGACGGGATTGGCAGCTTAACATTCCAGGATACAGATGTTCTAGGCAGGATAGAGGGGAACGCAAAAGGGGTGGGGGAGTTGCACTACTGGTTAAGGAGAATATGGAATGGCTAAAGCTTTTACTTACTCCAGTCCAACTTACCCCAGTCCAACGCCAGCATCTCCACATAAGGAGAATATCACAGCTGCACTACGGGAGGACACCTCCAAGGGCTCATACAGCGAGGCAATATGGGTAGAGCTCAGGAATAGGAAGGATGTAGTCACAATGTTGGGAGTTTACTATAGGCCACCCAACAGCCAGCAGGGGATAGAGGAACAGATATGCAGGTAGATTTTGGCAAGGTGCAAAAGTAACAAGGTTGTTGTGGTGGGAGATTTTAACTTCCCCTATATTGACTGGGACTCACTTAGTGCTAGGGGCGTGGATGGGACAGAGTTTGTAAGGAACATCCAGGAGGGCTTCTTGAAACAGTATGTAGATAGTCCAACTAGGGAAGGGCCCATACTGGACCTGGTATTGGGGAATGAGCCCGGCCAGGTGGTCGACGTTTCAGTAGGGGAGCAGTTCAGGAACAGTGACCACAATTCAGTAAGCTTTAAGGTACTGATGAATAAAGAAAAGTGTAGTCCTCAAGTTAAGGTACTAAACTGGGGGAAGGCTAATTACAACAATATTAGGCAGGAACTGAAGAATGTAGATTGGGGGCAAATGTTTGAGGGCAAATCAACATCTGGCATGTGGGAGGCTTTCAAGTGTAAGTTGATAGGGATTCAGGACCGGCACATTCCTTTAAGGATGAAGGATAAGTATGGCAAGTTTTGGGAACCTGGGATAACGAGAGATATTGTGAACTTAGTCAAGGAGAAAAAGAAAGCATTTGTCAAGGCTAGGAGGTTGGAAGCACATGAAGCAAGTGTGGAATACAAGGAAAGTAGAAAGAAGCTTACGCAAGGAGTAAGGAGAGCTAAAAGGGGTCACAAAAAATCATTGGCCAGCAGGATTAAAGAAAATCCCAAGGCTTTTTATACATATATAAAGAGCAAGAGGGTAGCCAGGGAGAGAGTTGGCCCACTCAAGGAAAGGGGAGGGAATCTATGCGTGGAGCCGGAGGAAATGGGTGAGGTATTAAATGGGTACTTTGTGTCAGTATTCACCAAAGAGAAGGACTTGGTGGATGTTGAATCTGGGAAAGGGTGTGTAGAAATGTTGAGTCATGTTGAGATCAAAATGGAGGAGGTATTGGGTTCTTGAGAAACATTAATGTAGACAAGTCCCCAGGGCCTGATGGGATATACCCCAAGATACAGAGAGAGTCAAGGGAGGAAATTGCTGGGAGAAATCTTTGTATCCTCATTGGCTACAGGAAAGGTCCCAGAGGATTGGAGAATAGCCAATGTTCTTCCTTTGTTTAAGAAGAATAGCAAGAATAATCCAGGTAATTACAGGCTGGTCAGCCTTACGTCAGTGGTAGGGAAATTATTGGAGAGGATTCTTCGAGACAGGATTTACCCCCACTTGGAAATAAGTGGATGTATTAGCGAGAAGCAACATGGTTTTGTGAAGGGGAGGTCATGTCTCACTAACTTGATCGAGTTTTTCGAGGAAGTGACAAAGATGATTGATGAGGGTAGGGCAGTGGATGTTGCCTACATGGACTTCAGTAAGACCTTTGACGAGGTCCCTCATGGGACTGGTGCAGAAGGTGAAGTCACATGGGATCAGAGGTGAGCTGGCAAGGTGGATACAGAACTGGCTCGGTCATTGAAGACAGAGAGTAGCAATGGAAGGGTGCATTTCTGAATGAAGGACTGTGAAAAGTGGCATTCCTCAGGGATCAGTGCTGGGACCTTTGCTGTTTGTAATATATATAAATGATTTGGAGGAAAATGTAACTGGATTGATTAGTAAGTTTGCGGACGACACAAAGGTTGGTGGATTTGCGGATAGCAATGAGGACCATCAAAGGATAAGCAGGACATAGATCAGTTGGAAGCTTGGGCGGAGAGAGGCAGATGGAGTTTAATATGGACAAATGTGAGGTAATGCATTTTCGAAGGTCTAATACAGATAAGAAATATACAGTAAATGGCAGAACCCTGAAGAATATTGATAGGCAGAGGGATCTGGGTGTACAGGTACACAGGTCACTGAAAGTGGCAACGCAGGTGGAGAAAGTAGTCAAGAAGGCATACGGCATGCTTGCCCTCATCAGCCATGGCAGTGAGTTTTAAAATTGGCAAGTCGGCTTTATAGAACCTTAGTTAGGCCGCACTTGGAATACAGTGTTCAATTCTGGTGGCCACCACTACCAGAAAGATGTGGAGGCTTTGGAGAGGGTACAGAAAAGATTTACCAGGATGTTGCCTGGTATGGAGGGCATTAGCTATGAAGAGAGGTTGGAGAAACTTGGTTTGTTCTCACTGGAGGGGTGAGGGGTGACCTGATAGAAGTCTACAAGATTATGAGGGGCATGGACAGAGTGGATAGTCAGAAGCTTTTTCCCAGAGTGGAAGTCAATTACTAGGGGTCATAGGCTTAAGGTGCGAGGGGCAAGGTTTAAAGGAGATGTACGAGCCACGTTTTTTACATAGAGGGTGGTGGGTACCTGGAACTCGCTGCCGGGGAAGGTAGTGGAAGCGATACAATAGTGAGTTTTAAGGGGCATCTGGACAAATACATGAATAGGATGGGAATAGAGAGATATGGTCCCTAGAAGGGTAGGGGGTTTTAGTTCAGTCGGGCAGCATGGTCGGTGCAGGCTTGGAGGGCCGAAGGGCCTGTTTCTGTGCTGTAATTGTCTTTGTTCTTTATTCTAAACCAAGCTTGCAGATGATCCTACTTTTTACATCTGAAGGAAATAAAATTCATGTCTTTTGGGGTAGTCTTCCCCACATCTAAAACATGCCTTGGATCCTGGTGCTGAATGACTCTTCTCAGGTTCCGCTGCGCCCTCACTCAGGCTGTTTCTCGCAGCAGCCGCTTCCTGCCACGATGGGTTCACCTCATTCTGCATGCTTTGCAGCTCACACCTTGCTCAGTGCATTCAGTCTCCAGTGAAACGTTGGTTTCAGAAAGCAGCTTCTTTCGGATGTTAGGTCGTGGATCCCACAAATAAAATGGTCCCGATGAAGGCCCGAAGTCGCAGTGCTCAGCCAGCGTTGAAATCTGACCATGAAGCCAGAGACTGTTTCTCCTGGCTCTATAACCACAGAATTAAATTTGTATCTTTGGATGATAATGGGAGGTCAGAGGTTATGGTGATCCTTAACTAAATTGATCAATTGGTTGAAGGTTATTGTGTCTGGAGTTTCAGATGATGTTAAACTCCTCACCAGATTGTAAGTCTGTGGGCTGCAGACGGTGAACAGTATCACCTTCTGTTTCTGCACAGCCATTATTTCATTTGCCATTATCAAGCATATTTTCCATTGGGAATAAATAAGACAGAATTGGTAGGAATTCTGGTGGGAGATGTTACCATCCTCTCCTGATGTGAATACAAAGGGGGTTGAATGCAAACAGTGCCTATGCATCTTCCCACTATCATTTCACAAAGAACAAAAAATAAAGAGACTCAGTGAAACCAGGTTCCCTTATAAATTCACCTCCAGCACATTCAAATACTGTCAACTACATCACCAGAGGCTAGAACTTTTGACCCTTTATTTCTAGTGTACGTCTATTACAGTAAGAAGTCTCACAACACCAGGTTAAAGCCCAACAGGTTTATTTGGTAGCACAAGCTTTCGGAGCACTGTCCCTTCATCAGGTGAGTGGGAGTTGTGTTCACAAACAGGGCATATATAGACATAAACTCAATTTACAAGATAATGGTTGGAATGCGAGTCTTTACAATCAAGTCTTAAAGGTACAGACAATGTGAGTGGAGAGAGAGTTAAGCACAGGTTAAAGAGATGTGTATTGTCTCCAGCCAGGACAGTCAGTGAGATTTTGCAAGCCCAGACAAGTCGTGGGGGTTACAGATAGTGTGACATGAACCCAAGATCCTGGTTGAGGCCGTCCTCATGTGTGCAGAACTTGGCTATCAGTTTCTGCTCAGCGATTCTGCGTTGTCGTGTGTCGTGAAGGCCGCCTTGGAGAACGCCTGCCCGAAGATCAGAGGCTGAATGCCCATGACTGCTGAAGTGTTCCCCAACAGGAAGAGAACACTCCTGCCTGGTGATTGTCGAGCGGTGTTCATTCATCCGTTGTCGTAGCAAACGGATGTTGTCTATTACAAACCATGCATCGCACTTCAAACGGCAAAAAAGGCAACCAACATGAAACAATTTCACATACACAACAAAAATAAACTTTTATGTACAAACAGTAATTGTACAGATTATAAAATAGTTGTGTCAGCTCAGATTTATTCGAAACTTGTTTCCACAGCAAATGAGGTTGACACGTATGCATGTAGCATCCTTTGGTGGATGAGCACACAACAAGCAGTTGATGTTGAAGACAAAGAAAGATTGATTGGATTCTTCAGGGAAATGTACTGTCTGTATTCCACTTTTGAATAATCACTGAATACTTCATGCATAGCATTGTTTAGATTGATGTAAAAATCTTGGGGGCTATCCTGCGACTCGCCGTGGCTGGAGCAGATTGCATCAATCCTGAAGAATAGCCTGTGGGCCTAACCATCGGCCTCACGCCGAGCGGCAAACAGTTTGCGATCCTCCGGCACGAACTGGATTGGCCCAGAAAGGACGTGAGGCCATTTAGCATATTTAAAGTAGTATTTAAATATCCATAGCCCGTTCAAATCCCTGCGCATGGAATTCTCTGGCCTTCAAGCACAGCACGAGAATGGCGAGAATCACTCACTACTGGTCTCCACTAGCAGAGAACTGGCACACAATGCCCATGCCGAGGCGCTCGGAGGCTATTGAAGTCACCGGGTGGTCGGGGGCATGGCTGGCTGGTGCCCATTGGACAGGGCCCTCCAGGTAGCGCCCAACAGACAACCTGGCAGTGGCCACGAGGCATCTCGGTAATGCCAGTTAGGAAGGTCGATGCTGGCAGTCCGTGTTGCGAAGAGGATGGGGGAACATGCTGCCGATCAATAGAGGGCTCGATGACTGTAGGGAGAGAGAGGGGCATGGGCACTGTGCGATCAGGGCACCCTCACAAAACAGTGCCAGAGTGCTTAAAGCGGGGTTCAGTGGTGTATTTAGGCCCCACACCCCCAGTACCGAAGCAAAACTTCCAAAAAAATGACGAGTGTGGGAGGATTATGGTGCAAAGCGTGCCTAAGAGACTGGCATGGATCGCTCTGTTATTCTTGCCGTTATGAAACTTAGTCATTTTTTGGGAGAATTCCGCCACATGTTATGTGATTTCTAATCATGTTATATAAGCTGACTTATGTTATTCCAAGTGTGTTTCGATTTAAAGTTCACAGAATCACAGAATTGTTAAAGCGCAGGAGACTATTTGGCCCATTTGTGTCTGCACCGCTTCTCCAAAAGCGCATGACGACATAGTGCCATTCCCCTGCCTTTTCCCTGTACTCCTGCACATTATTTCTATCCAAGTAATGATCTAATGTCCTCTTGAATACTTCAATTGAACATGCCTCCACCACAGTTCCAGACAGTGCATTCCAGACCCCAACCATTCACTGTGTGAAAAACTTTTTTCTCGCATCACATTTGGCTCTTTTGTAAATCACTTTAAATCTGTGCCCTCTCATTCATGAACAGGAACAGTTTCTCCCTATTTACTCTCTATAGCACCCTCATGATCTCTATCTAATCTCCCCTTAGCCTTCTTATCTCCAAGGAAAACACTCCCAACCTCTCCAAACTACCCTCATAACTGAAACCATCCTCGGAAGCATTCTTGTATAAAGCTTGGATTCCATTCAGGATACGAAACACAAATGCATAGTGCTGATTCATTACATGGGTAAATTTTGAATTGCACATCAATAATGTTCTAATGTAGCTCTCTAGTGATGAGAAGACCATAAATGATGTATACTATATCAGAAGTTGTGATATAAGACGTTGTCGCGTGTCGTGAAGGCTGCCTTGGAGAACGCCTACCCGAAGATCAGAGGCTGAATGCCCGTGACTGCTGAAGTGCTCCCCAACAGGAAGAGAACACTCCTGCCTGGTGATTGTTGAGCAGTGTTCATTCATCCGTTGTCGTAGCGTCTGCATGGTTTCCCCAATGTACCCATGCCTTGGGACATCCTTTTCTGCAGCATATCAAGTAGACAACATTGGCCGAGTTGCAAGAGTATGTACCGTGTACCTGGTGGATGGTGTTCTCATGTGAGATGATGGCATCCGTGTCGATGATCCGGCATGTCTTGCTGTGGCAGGGTTGTGTGGTGTCGTGGTCACTGTTCTCCTAAAGGCTGGGTAGTTTGCTGTGGACAATGGTCTATTTGAGGTTGTGCGGTTGTTTGCAGGCAAGAAGTGGGGCTGTGGGGATGGCCTTGGCGAGATGCTCATCTTCATCGATGAGATGTTGAAGGTTCCGGAGCAGATGTCGTAGCTTCTCTGCTCCGGGGAAGTACTGGACGACGAAGGGTACTCTGTTCGCCGTGTCCTGTGTTTGTTTTCTGAGGAGGTCAGTGCGGTTTTTCACTGTGGTTCATCGGAACTGTCGATCGATGAGTCGAGCGCCATATCCTGTTCTTATGAAAATGTCTTTCAGCGCCTGTAGGTGTCTGTTGCAATCCTCCTCATCTGAGCAGATCCTGTGTATATGGAGGGCTTGTTTAGGGTGGAAGCTGGAGAAGTGGAGCATCGTGGGGTTATCCATGGGTACAGTGAAGTGCTGAGGTGACCGTCCTTGATGTCCAAGAATGCAACCGATTCCGGAGAGTAGTCCATGGTGAGTCTGATAGTGAGATGTAACTTGTTGATGTCATCATATAGTTGTTTCAGTGATTGTTCGCCATGAGTCCAAAGGAAGAAACTATCATCGATGTATCTAGTGTATAGCATCGGTTGAAGGTCCTGTGCGGTGAAGAAGTCTTGTTCGAAGATGTTGGCATATTGAGGTGCGAATTTGCTCCCCATGGCTGTTCCATGTATCTGGATGAAGAACTGGTCGTTGAAGGTAAAGCTGTTGTGGTCCAGGAGGAAGCGGATGAGTTGTAGAATTGCATCTGGAGATTGGCAATTGTCAGCGTCGAGTACTGAGGCAGTTGCAGCAATGTCATCTTCGTGGGGGATGCTGGTGTAGAGTGCCGAGACATCCATTGTGACGAGGAGTGCTCCTGGTTCAACTGCTCCATGTGTGCTGAGTTTCTGTAGGAAGTCCGTCGTGTTGCAACAGAAGCTGGGGGTTCTTTCTACAATGGATTTCAGGATGCCCTCGACATAGCCGGAGAGGTTCTCACACAGGGTCCCATTGCCTGATACGATGGGACGGTCGGGTGTGTTGGCCTTGTGTATCTTCGGGAAGCAGTAGAGATCTCCAACGCGGGGAGTACGTGGGATGTACGGAGGGTTCTCTGAAGGTCCGGATCAAAGGTCTTGATCAGTCTGTTGAGTTGATGGGTGTGTTCTTTGGTCGGGTCGGCAGGTAACTGTCTGTAGTGTTCCTCGTTGTTCAGTTGTCGGTACACTTCTTTGCAGTAATCCGTTCTGTTTAGTATGACAGTGGCCCTTCCTTTTCTGCTGGTTTTATGACAATGTTGCGGTTGGTCTTGGCGTTGCGTTGTGCTTGGGTGACATTCGAGGCTGTTTTGTGAGTGCAACTGATGGATCTGGCATTGATGCACCTCCGGACGGCTTGGGCGTACATGTCGAGTCGAGGGCAGCGGCCTTCCGGAGGAGTCCAATTCGACTCTTTCCTCTTTGGTTGCTGCACTGCGGATCTCTCTGTTGGCTGTTCCGGTTCATTGGCTGTCTCATTGTGTTTGCTGTTGGCCTCTTGGTGTTTGTGGAAGAACTCCCGCAGCCTCATTCGCCTGATGAATTCCTCTGTGTCCTCTGTGAGACTGATGGGGTCCATTTTGGTGGTGGAGCAGAAATTGAGGCCTCGGTTGAGAACTTCGATTTCGTCTGGTTGAAGTGTGTAGTCCGACAAGTTGACAATGGACTTCCCTGCAGTGGTTCTGTTTTCTACTGTGGTACCGGGGGAGGCTTGGTTGCTGCTGGTGGTGATGCCAAGTTTCTCAAGTTTCCTGTTCTTGGTGTGCATTTAGATGGTGTAGTTCCGTTGTGTCGTCTCCTTGGCAGTGTGTCGCAGCTGGTCTGTGTCCTGAGCGCAAGTTGAGAATATGGACTCTATCTTGGTTTCCAGGTTGCGGCGTCTGCTGTAGAGCTGGTATATGAGGTGGTTGAGGAGTGTGAGAGAGGTGCGATGGCAAAGTCTCTCAGCGTAGTCTGTGTTATAGGTTGACCTGAGTGGGTTCGTGATTTGTAGTCCTTTTGGTAGCTTGTCTGCTTTCTTACATCTTGTAGAAACTTGATGCCTGTGTCGATATGTGCGATCTTCTTGGAGATCCTTTCCACTTGGAGCCGGCAGTTTGCCGATGGTAGCCATGATGTGGAGATGCCGGCGTTGGACTGGGGTAAGCACAGTAAGAAGTCTCACAACACCAGGTTAAAGTCCAACAGGTTTATTTGGTAGCATCAGTTTTCGGAGTGTCACTCCTTCTTCAGGTGAGTGAAGACATGTGTTCACAAACAGGGCATACATAGATACAGATTCAATTTACAAGATAATGGTTGGAATGCGAGTCTTTACAGGTAATCAAGTCTTAAAGGTACAGAAAATTTGAGTGGAGAGAGGGTTAAGCACAGGTTAAAGAGGTGTGTATTGTCTCCAGCCAGGACAGTTAGTGAGATTTTGCAAGCCCACGCAAGTTGTGAGGGTTACAGATCGTGTGACATGAACCCAAGATCCCGGTTGAGGCCGTGCTCATGTGCGCAGAACTTGGCTATCAGTTTTTGCTCAGCGATTCTGCGTTGTCATGTGTTGTGAAGGCCGCCTTGGAAAACGCTTACCCGAAGATCAGAGGCTGAATGCCCGTGACTGCTGAAGTGTTCCCCGACAGGAAGAGAACACTCCTGCCTGGTGATTGTTGAACGGTGTTCATTCATCCGTTGTCGTAGCATCTGCATGGTCTCCCCAATGTACCATGCTTCAGGAGATCCTTCCCTGCAGCGTATTAGGTAGACAACGTTGGCCGAGTCGCAAGAGTGTGTACCGTGTACCTGGTGGATGGTATTCTCACGTGAGATGATGGCATCCGTGTCGATGATCCGGCACGTCTTGCAGAGGTTGCTGTGGCAGGGTTGTGTGGTGTCGTGGTCACTGTTCTCCTGAACGCTGGGGAGTTTGCTGTGGACAATGGTTTATTTGAGTTTGTGCGGTTGTTTAAAGGCAAGAAGTGGGGGTGTGGGGATGGCCTTGACGAGATGTTCGTCTTCATCGATGACATATTGAAGGCTCCGGAGAAGATGTCATAGCTTCTCTGCTCCTGAATCTGAATTCCTTGCTTCCTATCTGCTGACCAGCTTTCTATCCATCTCAATACATTACCTGTAATTCTATGTACTTTAATTTTACATAGTAGTCTGCTACATGGATGGCATAGTGGCATAGTGGTTGGCACTGCTGCTTCACAGCACCAGGGAGCTGAGTTCGATTCCCGACTTGGGTCACCGTCTGCACATTCTCCCCATGACTGCGTGGGTTTCCTCTGGGTGCTCCGGTTTCCTCCCACAGTCCAAAACACGTACTGGTTAGGTGGATTGGCCATACTAAATTCTCCCTCAGCGTACCCGAGCAGGCACCAGATTGTGGCAACTAGGGGATTTTTATAGTAACTTCATTGCAGTGTTAATGTAAGCCTACTTGTGACACTGCTAAATAAACTTTAAATTTAAGCGATGTGAGACCTTGTCGAAAGCCTTCTGATAAACCACATCCACTGGTCTTTCTCAGTCAACTCTACTAGTTACATTCTCAAAGGATTCCAATAGATTCGTCGAGCATTATTTCTCCTTTAAAAGTTAGACAATGCTTCCCAATGTTATGTTCTGATAAACACACACAAGGATTTGTTTCAGTAGATGTGACTGAAGGAGCGAATAGGTCCCTTTGCCCAGAAATCTGTAGCAAAAACTAGTCAATTCATGTGGAGACTGGAAGAGAGATAGGATGGGTTGCTCAGGCTTGCTTGAAGCTAGAACCTTATAATGGAGTAATCTAGCCAGGGCTAGAGCTGCACACAGAAAACTGGAAGGAAACTAGTGGAAGGAGCAGGGATCCAGAGAGCTGTACCAAGAGGATTTCAAGAAGCCTGGAACGAAGTGATCAGAGACTTTGGAAAACAGACTTCTGTTCAGAGAACCAGGAAAAGTTGGGACAGATCGATTGGTGAGAACCACTATAAAAAGGTTTTCTAACAGTAACTCAAGTAATTGTTTTATTACTGTCTGTGAACAAATTGTAAAGTAGTGATTGAGATCTAAAAGGCGGTTAAACAGTATAATCTCATTAAGGGTGTGGAAGGGAACAAGAGCTGGTTGGAATCCTGGCACGGACTCACTGTTAGAAGTGGAGTGGAAGCTCTGGCCAATTGGGTCTTTTGGAACATATGAGTCAGGTTTTGGAATGTGGGTCTCTAAATGATAGTTTTGCTCCAAGAGAAGTATTTAAAGCCTGTTTCTGGAAGTGGAGTTTAGACCCTCTCACATGACAATCATCTGGGGGGGAGGGGATTCTGAGGAGAAATCCACAAATGTTGACTTTGTGCTGATGTGATGATTGTAGCTTCAAATGTATTTTGTCACCTATATTAATGTTAAATCTGTGTGTAAGTGTTAAACTAAAGGAGGAATAGAGGGGTATTGTATAATAATCCATTTTTTAAATGTTTAATAAATATTTTCTTTTGTTGTTAAAAACTAATTAGCAATTGTTTTCAGTGGAGGAAGCCCTTTATGTCAAGAATTTTGGAAGCTGCTTGAGTTAGGTCCCAGTAGTTGTTGTATCAAAAACAGGATCTTTATCTAATAATGTGGACGTACAAGGAAGAATCGTCCCGAAGCATATAGACCATTTAGGAGGATGAGAGTTGTCCCAGCAGCTAATACTGCCACCCGAAACAATATTGCCAACAGGAAATGTTGTTGGATATTCAAACAGTGAAGTATCGAATCAGCCTGTTTTAGGCGAGTCTGTCTTCCCCATGGAACAGATAAAGCAGGGTTATTAGCACCCGAGGAGATATAGATGCCTAAATAGTTGTTGCTGCAGAAATCACTCCAGTGCGAGCACCCCCGACTGAGGAGTTACGCCACTCCATTAGAAATCGGAAATCGCCTGAGTGACTCAATTTATGATGGACTGAATGCATGTGTTTAATTTTCTAATTATTGGAGACTGAGTAACTTAATTATCATTGATGTATAAAAGGACTTCAGAGAGGGAGGGATGTGGTGTTTGTCCCCTTTAAGGGACGATCTACCGAGATGGTCACATGACCCAAGTAACCAATCAGGGACCAGGGTTGAGGATCACCCAAGCAAACATGGGCTTCTGTATCAATTTGATGCTGGAAGCTGACAGGCAGCCATGCGGTTACAAACCTCTGTATTATAGTCATATGTAAACAAATGTTATAGTTGTTATTTACCTAACTGGTAAACAGGAGTTATTACAGTGCTGTATCCCAGTGTGGCACACCAAATCATGCCCACTGACTGCCACCTTGGCCTAGGCCTTCTTTGTTTGGTGGATTGGCCTCCTCTTGCCGTCCTACAACATGAGGATGTCCCGCCTGGGACTCATTGCCTCCACAGGCCCAAAGACATTGCCCTACACATGGCATGCTGATTGGGTGCTGCTGCCATCTCTCTGTTCTTTATGCTGAGCTCCCTGTGCCTCCTCCGTAACTCCTGGATGACTTCTGCATTCTGCCATAGCCGGATTGAACTAACTGCGAGGTCCCCATTGGACCTGGCACTTGCCATGCTCCCACCCCTGCCACAGCCTTTCCCGAATGAGGGTGTGTATTAATTGGACAGCCTGCATGGTGTCATGTCTTTTGAACTTTCACAGGTGGAAGCGGTCAACATGGCCGCTTCTGGTCCTGCCAATCACGCATGCCCATGAGAGCAAAATTCAGGCCTGATTTTCTAATCAGTAAAATGATTCTTGGAAACTCAGGAGTGCTACATATCGATGTAACAAATCTCACTCGCCTCTCTCCCCACTAACTAGATTTTCCTCCCATCAGGCAATGCTTTACGCTGGCAGTCTCACCACATTGGGGTTGGTATTTCTACTGCCAGTAAAAATCAAATGCTTCGGCAATTATTCAGCATATGTAAAAACATGGCTTCTTCTTTAGTTCGATTTAGTTTCCTTTCCTTTTGTTGATGGTGGTTCGACTCACTACAAGAAACAAAAGAAACAAAGTCAGAGCATTTAACAATCTTTTGAAATTTATCCAACAATTATTTCCAACAATTTATTACTAGAATTTCATTGAAAATATTAAAAAATAAAGGCTTTTAAATCATCATCTGTACAACAGATGTTTCCACTGTGGAGCCGGTTTCTCTTTAATGGTACATTGAGCCTGGAAGTGAGGAAGCAATTGCTGAATTTGGTTTAATTTTTTTCCAAATATTTAATTGATATTCTCAGCCTCAGTTTAATCCTTGCATCAACACAAAGGGCAGAATGAATTTTCCATTCTGCGCACTATATGACATAGTGGATCTGAAAAGCCATTGGTTGCATTGGTGGGTTTTCTTACAAGTGTGTTGTACACTTCCGAGCTAGTGAAATACGTGCACGGAAAACATGCTAGTTGCTGGCTGGCAGACTCGAATTCGCCCGGAGTGCCGCGACCTCACCATTGTCTCACACCGAGTGCCACTTTTAAAGTGCATCCACTGTGTGCAGCCCAGGCTGCTGCTCAACAATGAGATGGCCCCAGAAGCTCAGAAGACTGTGGCCCCAAAGTTCAGCAACACCTCCCTGTAATACCTGCCTGGACGCAATTGAGGCCCACCGTTCCGGCCACAGGTCCACCATCTTCACTACTCCAGCTGGGGAGGCAGTGGCAATGGCTGTCAGTGCCAAGTTGTCCACCATCCAATTCAGAAAGAAGATGAATGATCTCATCCATGTCATCAGGCTCAGTCTATCATTTCATTCCTCCTATCTCACAGAATCATCAGTCCATCACATATTCATGTTCATCTCACACATTGCTCACTCTCACATACACTTTCACATCTTCATCAACCTCATATCCTCTTGAGTTCACAGCCTCACCCCATCCATGGCTCTACTCACCACACACACATGCCAGGCATCCTTATGATCTGCCTTGGTATGCATCCTTCTCTCACTCTCTCCATCTGTCTTTTTACAGGACAAGCCCACACACAACAGGGAGAGGTCCCAGACTGGTGGTGGAGTGGCCGACATTCAGATCCACACTCTGAGGTGTGTGTTATTGCATTGCAGGGACTGTGCCTGTGGCGATGGGGAAGTGGGCAACACACACTCAGTGAGGATCCTGCACCAGCTCGTCCTGCAGACATTGACACTGTGAGCACTTTGCCCTCTTTACAAATCCTCTACCATGTGTTAATTTTCTCTACCCTCATTCAAAGGTACATCTGGAGAGTACAAGGGGACACTCATAGGCCAGGCCCTCAGGTCCAAGATACCTCAGATGAGGAACCTGAGGATAGCACTTTAGAAGACCTGTTATAGCACTGTCCTGCTCCCTCCACTAGCGCAGATACACACACCTCAGTGGGATCTCGATCTGAAACAGGCTCAGGGTAACAATCTGTTGATCACAGTGCAATCTCTTCCACAGCAGGTGGAGGCAGGGACATCTGAGGTCGCTGGTGCTCAGAGGATTGCTGGAGCCTACGACTCTGCTGAGTCTGAGTCAGATGATGAGCCTCCGGACTCAATTACAATTCAATTGCTGGAGCTGCTGCGAGTTGTCAAAGGAATATGAGGAATGAATGTTAGCTGCATTCAGGTTGCAGTGAATGAGGGAGGAGTCTGATAGTACCAGTATGCCATTGCACCAAAGTCAACACTGGCAGGTTGACGGCTGCTGTGGGGACATTGGTACAGGACTGCAGCCCTTCACTGCTGCAGGAATAGTGCTCCCTCGCTGTAGCCCTTGGTGGCATCCATTGATCCTATGTGAGGGGGAGGGGGGCAACTCGATTTCACGCCAGCTGCCCCTTCTCCTAAAGGAATCAGTCAGAGACCCTCGGGTATCCATTGGGAGGAGAATCAGTAGGTGCTCACACTGGGTCCATCTACCTAGGTGACACCAGTGAAGTAGGCAATTTTCCAAAAGCCATATTGGCACCATTCATAACGTGCCTACAATGCAGAGGGGAACACCCGGATGGATATTCGTTCAAATCCCCCTCTGCACAGCTGAGAGACCTTTAAATTTCAAAGCCAACGAAAGATCCTTATTCTGCCCAGCAACAGCGCGAAGCTGCATTTTAAACCGGCCTTTGGCCAAGGAAGATCGGGATATCTGCGAGTCAAGACTGAGAGTGGGCTACATGGCATAACCAGACTATCAATAAAATATTACAGGAATAAAATGGCCAAGGCAGGCAAAGAAACTTAACAAACTAGGGTAAAAGGAATAAAAGATTAGATTAAATCTCCCTACACACAGCAGGACAAAATGACATTAACACCTAATCTCGCAAGCAGGGAACACAGACACAAAACAATGAGGTCAATTCGGATAATGGGAAACACATTAAAACACCGGGGCAAGAACAGGTAGTCCCATTAACACAAACACACACCATACAAATGCAAATTGACAAGCCTCCCGGAGAACTTCCTGACCCGACAGACCACTTTATACATATTGTAAAAATGCATAATCAAATGTTCCCGCTCGAATTTGGATCCCTATAAAGATCCAGAGCTGATGTGAAAGGATTGAGATCAACGTGGCCAAGCCACTGTTTCGGAGCTGGTTACGTTGGTTCTCCCTGGGTTCCCAGTAATTGTACAATAAAGAAAAACACTTTGAACGTTGCCTTGCGACTCGACTTCTTTGAATGCACTGGTACAAGGGATTTTTCCCTACAACAAATGGCGTAGTCGGCTCAGGATTTGATATCTGACTTCTGACTTGTGGCCACGGTCTGGAAGCCGGGATCAAATTTAAACGAATCTGATAAAAATCCAGAGCAGTCAAGGGCGAGTACAAGTCTCCGTTCAAAGTGAGGTACCTTTAAGGGTTAGGGTTTGTCTGTGTTAAATATTGTTGTCTTGTAGAACTGTATAATCTTGCCTAAGTTTTTAAATTGAAGGTACAGGTCAGAACGACCGCGTGGAAGAAGGTAAGTAACTTAAATAGGAATAGAGGACCAGAGGTAAAGATAACAGGTTTTGGGCTATTTGATAACGGGAATAAGGAATTAAGACTAATATAAAGATAAGAACCACATGCAGAACTAATTGGTGTAACTAACCCAGGATTGTAAACGAAACCGCTGTCTGTGCCAAGGCAATAGGACAAGGGAGTGCTTGACTCAAGGTGCCCTACCCTAAACTGGACGTTAAGAGGAGAAATCTCCCACGCTAAGATTGGGTTTTGAAGCGGGCGCTAAGAGGCACAGGCACTCAGGGTGCAAGGCACGGACAGTGTAAATCGGGTAACAACACAGACTCTGAAGGGACGAACAACCTCAGAGTCGATACAGTTACTAATTATAACAGGGGCTTTGATAACAGATACATATGTGTAAGTGTTGAGGAAAAGGGGACCCGATCCATCCTGACCAAGAGACACGATGACGGAGGATCCATTAGGGACCCGGGCGGAGTTTGATAACCTTGTTCGTCTGTAGGGAACACCACAGTCCATAGCAGGGTACCAGGTTTTGGGGTAACGGATCAACCTTGCTAGTGGAGGTGGTGGCCAAGCGGGAGGCATTGTACTTAAAGGGGCTGGGGACAGGGGCCGACAAACCCACTAAAAAAACCAGCACATAAGACAACACAAAATAGACCAAGCGTGAGGTGTCAGGAATAGTTGGGGGAGCACAGGGGAAGAGACCCACTGGGACCCCACTACGAGACCCTACAGCAATACAGACGGTGCTGGAGCAGTATCAGTGACAGGAGATAAGAGAGAGAGTTGGGGCACTTTTACTGTTGGAACCAGCATACGGGGGTTGCAGGACTGCTAGACAGAAAAATGGCAGACCACGTTGTTAAGGGAGAAACTGCAGTAGCTCTCATTTTGAAGTATCTGTTAGCCAGAGAAGCGATTGTTGCAAAGATGAAACGGAACGGGTGGAACGCATCACAAACTTTAGAAGATCAAAGAAAGTGGGTAGACGGAGTTAAATGGGACAAAACAAAAGTAATGGGAGTAATGTTAGTGACCCAGTTAGCTGGACTAATTGAGAAGGTAAATGCCTCAATGGAGGAGAGACACAAAGTGACAGAACAAATTAAGGTATTGCAGGAGAGAGTGAGGGAATTAGAACACAGAAGCCACACTGCGGAGATAACGCAGAGATCAGAGGAAACGGACCCTCGGCGCTCATACGAGTCAGTGCAGAAACATACAACCACTCCAGCATCAGAAGGAGACATAAAAAATTATAATCTAGCACCAGTCACCAGAGGAGGGACGTTAGCACAACCAAAAGCAACCTATAAGCCTTTTACCCCAGGGGAAAGGCAGCAGATTATGGCATCCCTGGGGAAGTTAAAACCCAGAAGCGCAAACCTGGGATTTTGGGGCGAATTGGATTCACTCTGGGTAGGACACCAGTTACATTTAAGGGACATACACCAGCTGGTCAGGGCAGCCTGTCCAGCGGATAAATGGAGGTTGGTGGCAGGAGGGCCAGCGACCCAAGCAGCACAGGACTATAATGGAGGAAGGTGGACACATGCCGTTCCTACAACGGCTGAGATAAACGACCAGCAGGCACCCTTTACATTATTTAAGACCGAAATCCAACGGGTCTTAGGGAACTCCCCCACTAATTGGAGCAGGATCACAAATACTAAACAAGGACAGGGGGAAAGTGCATCGGAATTTGGAGAGAGATTATTCCAGGTATATAGGGAATGTTCAGGACAGGACAATGTGGATAGGAGAGACAGGGCTTTTATCCAGGCATTCAAGGACGGGCTATCAGAGGTACACCAAGAAATCCTTAAGATGGGGGTGATAGCATCCCAAGACTATGACGAGCTAGTCGAGTGGGCTAGCGGGATAAAAGAAGGGAAGGTTGCCCAGGCAAAGCCCAGACGAGAGAGAACTGGAACCCCCCATAACGGAGATAAGGGGAGAACCAGGTTCAGCTGCTACACATGTGGCCAGCCAGGGCATACGGCTAGATTCTGCAGGGGAGCACCATTCAAAGGGAAACCCGAGAATGGCGGGCCCCGCTGTGACCACTGCCACAGGGCAGGGCACACCGAGGCAACATGTTGGGGGAAACATGGGAGACCCCGAGACAACTATAGACCAACCCCGGGGGCACCACATTCCCGGAATCCACTAGGGTGACTAGAAGAGACCCCAAACCAGGGAGATGGGAGACAAGAGAGGATTAGTGTAGCCACGCCCACAGAAGACAGTGAATCCCGACAAAAGCCGGTGTCCGTCCACCCCACTTATCGGCCAACACTGGTCGAAATCTCACAACCCGTAACTCCCATCCAAAACAGGAAAGAGGGGGAGAGAATATATGTAGAAGCCCTGGTAGGGGGTAGGGAATGCCACATGTTAGTAGATACGGGAGCAGCCATATCAATTACAAACCTACCCCTGCCACTGACCACTAGACAGCTATATGAACGGAGTGGGAATGGAGGGATACAAAAGAGTGGTCTAGTTTGGACCAGGGAGCGGCGCGGGCTAATTGTTCTTTGTTTCTCGTTTCAAGGCTTCATTCTATGATCATCTTGCTGGTGCCAGTACAGAGCGAGACTGCGGATAGTTGGGAACCTGTCTCGGGGGCAGGGAATTCAGATGGTGTTCGTAAAGCAGAAGTGGAAATGAATAGGGTTGGGAAGCATTTT
Source organism: Mustelus asterias (assembly GCF_964213995.1). NCBI lineage: Eukaryota > Metazoa > Chordata > Chondrichthyes > Carcharhiniformes > Triakidae > Mustelus > Mustelus asterias. The sequence goes on from NC_135802.1 coordinate 119,840,887, forward strand.
CTGATCAGGGCCAGTGTGATCTCCTGGACTTGTTTCGATCGCCACAGGGGGTCGGAGAGGAATTTCCCAGATTTTTTTTTCCCCATATTGGCCCTGGGGTTTTCACTCTGGGTTTTCGCCTCTCCCTGGAGATCACATGGTCTGGAATGGGGTGGTGGGGGTGAGTTAATAGGTTTTGATGAACAAAGCATCGTAGCTGTGAGGGACAGCTCGGTGGATAGGATATTAGGATGTAGATAGGCTGGAAAATTGGGCGGGGATCCTGGATTCAGGATTCAATCCTGGACCGGGGAGCGGCGCGGGCTTGGAGGGCCGAAGGGCCTGTTCCTGTGCTGTATTGTTCTTTGTTCTTTGTTTGTTCTTTGATACACATAACCGGGGTAGGGGGAGAGAGAATACCCGCCTATCTTAGTGAAACCACACTAGTAGAAATCAACCACAAGTATATTCCAATGCAATTTTACGTTTGTCAGAATAATGAGGGCACAATCATGGGGAACGATTTAATGAGGGAATACCAGGTGCTGATAGATTGTGGGAAAGGGAAACTAATTTGGCCACAACCTGACGGTAGGAAGACCGGAATAGGGACATTAGCTAGCCACCTGGGGACGGTTGGGATAGCCACCATAGTGGCCCGAGATTGGGATCAGGAAAAAGAAGGGTTCGGAGCCATCTGCGCTTCCATTCCCGAAGCCTGGGCTAGGACGAAATTAGATACCGGACTAACCGACACAGAACCGATAAAAGTCCCAGGACCGGAACACAAGCCCCACCGACAATCCTATCAAGAGAGAAGCGCAAGGGGCAGTGGTAGAAATAGTCAAGGGTTTAATAGAAAAGGGAATCCTCAGGGAAACCACCAGTACCACCAATTCCCCCACATGGCCAGTTATAAAACCTGACGGGAGCTACCGGCTCACCATCGATTACAGAGGTTTGAACAAGGTAACACCTAAATTACACCCCATTGTGGCAAACCCCTCGACTATTTTAAACGGATTGGCACAAGACCACAAAATTTTCACGGTGCTAGAGGGTTCTGGTCCCTTCCACTGGACTCAGAATCCCAAAACAAATTTGCCTTCACTGTGGGAGAGAAACAGTATACATGGACTCGCCTCCCACAGGGATTTCATAACAGTCCTGCCATATTTCACAGAACAATGAGCGATATCCTGAGTAGGGTGAAATTGCATGAGGACAATACAGTCCTCCAGTATGTGGACGATGTGTTAATAGCGTCCAAAACAGAAAAAGGGCACAAGGCAGCCCTGTATGCAGTACTAGAAGGATTGGCAAAAGCCGGGCTGAAAGTCAGCCCACATAAAGGCACAAATTGCAAAACCCCAGGTCCTGTACTTAGGACACCTAATTTCCCAGGGAATTAAAGAAATGCCCGCAGATCGCAAAACCGCGATTAAAGAAATGCCGCGACCAGTTACAGTAAGAGGGGTCCGAAAAGTTTTAGGACTATTCAATTACAGTAGGAATTTTATCCCTGACTTTGCAAGAATCGCGGAGCCAATTCAGAGACTAGTGAAGGGAGGAAAGCCAGCCTTGGAAAGTATAGAGTGGAGACAAGAGCAAGAGACAGCATATGCAGAGTTGAAAGCTAGGTTAGTTTCAGCCCCAGGGCTGGGACTGCCAGATGGAAGCAAGGAGTTCCACATCTTCTGTGACAACCAGGACGGCTTCTATTCTGCCGTAGTGGCACAGACTCATGGAGATAGAAAGAGACCCGTAGGGTATTATTCAACGGCTGAGGGACCAGTAGTCACCGGGATGCCCAGGTGCATAGCCGCCCTAGATTGTGCAGCATGGGCTGTGAGGATAAGTGAGCCCATTGTCATGACAGGAGATATTGTGCTACACACAAAACATACATTGGTAGAAACGCTAAACACGGGCAAACTCAAAACAGTCTCAAATATAAGGAGGGCAAGGTGGGAGGCCACACTCCTACCACCTAACAAGTCAGTCACCATCATTAGGGACACGGGAGAAAATCCCGCGGAAGGGATTTTAGATACTGGGGAAGCGCACAGCTGTGGAGAAATTGACAAAGATAACAAGGAAGGAAAGATTAGAGACGAACCCCTTCCAACAGCAGATAAGACCTTCTATGTGGATGGGTCCCGCAAATATGTATCAGGATCACCAAGGACAGGGTGGGCAGTAGTAGACCAGAACCTGGAAACCCTAGAATCAGGAAGGATCGACGGGGGTCAGTCCGCTCAGGTAGCAGAATTAGTTGCCCTCACCCAAGCCTTAAGATTAGCAGCAGGGAAAACAGTCAATGTGTATACAGACAGCCAATATGCGTTTGGTGTGATCCATGATTACATGCCCGCATGGGGGAGAAGGGGGTTCATTACTACAGGAGGTACCCCCATTAAACACCAACAGCAGATAAGGGCGCTGCTAGCAGCTAGTGAACAGCCTACAGAGGCCGCAGTAATTAAAATAAAAGCCCACCAGCGGGAACCCGGAAGGGACACCCCGGGGTGGATTCATTTCAAAGGGAATCAAGCCGCAGACACAGCGGCACAGCAAGCACTAGAAAACAGCGACATTAAAAGCCTGCCCCTTGCAGCGATAATGGTAGAACCGGAAGAAATTGACATACAGAAATTACACGGGGACATTACACAGCAAGAACGAGATAGATGGGAGGAGCTGGGCGCAGTTAAAGGGACTGACGGGGTGTGGAGAAAAGATAACCGGGTATTGGCGCCAGGATGTATCCAGAACACATTACTGGAACTACACCACGGGCTTCCCCATACAGGCAGGGATGCAATGATACAGAGCCTGGGGAGAGAGTGGTGGTGGAAAGGATTGGGACGAGATGTGGCCGCATACTGCCGCAGATGCACTATATGTGCACAGCACAACCCCGGGAAGCCCATAAAGGTAAAGATGGGACACCAACCCAGACCGAAGGGACCCTGGGAACAGATACAAATGGACTTCATAGGACCATTGCCCCCCTCTCACGGGAAAACATACTGCCTGGTAATAGTAGATCAATTCACCAGGTGGGTAGAAGCATTCCCCACAACCAATTGTACAGCCCTAACGGTAGCCAGGATATTGGCAGCAGAAGTCATTCCCCGATGGGGGATGCCAATTCAAGTTGATTCGGACCAGGGAACACATTTCACAGGAAAGGTTATGAAAAACATTTGCCAACTATTAGGAATAAAACAGAAATTTCACATCCCCTATCACCCACAAAGTTCCGGGATGGTGGAGAGGATGAATCGGACTCTAAAAATAACCATGGCAAAAGCAATGCAATCCTCAGGTAGAAATTGGACAGAAGTCCTACCTGCAGTTCTGATGAGGCTTAGGGCGACCACAAATCGAACTACTGGCTTGACTCCATACGAGCTGATGACCGGGCGAGCAATGCACTTACCCGAAAACATTATTACAGGCTGGACAGATGTGGGTCCGATAAAGGATAAGATCCGTCAATACATCCTGGACCTTAGCACCCAATTGAAGGGGATGCGCCGGTCCGTAATTTTTAATCAGGCACAGGTCGATACAGAGGAGGACTCAGAAATATTACCAGAGGTCCCAAAAGCCGGGAGCCGGGTATTAACAAAAGTGCTTCCTGCAAAACCAGGATTTGCCCCAAGATGGCACGGACCTTACGAGGTCATTATTAGCGGAGATACCTGTGCCTGTATAGATATAAGGGGACAGGGGGTCTGGAAACACTGGACCCAATTAAAGCTGTATGAAGACAAATGAACCAAAGAATACCGTTTTCGTTCATTCAAATTCCACAGGAACCAGGACCAGATCTACTATCAAGACGTCGGAACAAACTACTTTTAATTTGATTGCCTGTTTATTTTCTGTATATACTATAACTGTAAAAATACTGTTGAGAAAAAAACGATATGGGAACAGGGACATATTTGATAATAACCATGACCATTGTAAATACGCTCCAACACATGGGGGTTAGGGGAGCAGAACCCCCAATCATGGAAGGAAACCTATTCCTGAAAACACACATCCAGATCTATGGGAATAGGACTGCTTGTTACCCTTCAGCGCGATCAGTAAACTCCCTATTCATCGCAACACCAGGGTGGCTCCCACAAGAGTTATTCACTATTGACACATCGGGGGCACCCTGCAAGGAACATATTGGGTACTTTAAACAAGGGATACAAGGAAGGTGTGTAGAGCTCACTGAGCCGGGAATTCTAAGGGGGATGGGACCCCAACAGGAGGAGACACATGGGAACTACCCACAATGTTTTAAGGGAGAGGGATGGGGGTGCGTGCATGCCTTTGTCCCTAAAAATGATTCGTGCGCTGAGGCACATTGTGCTCTCCAGGAGTGCCGGGTCCGGGAAGGACACTTCACTTGTGACTGCAAGCAACAAAAATGCATTGCAGTCACCGCGGGTAGGCAGCTTGTGTGTGGCAAGCGCAACGGCACCCACGTAAGCTCAGCCTCGGGGACATACCCATTTGATTCTCACCAAGGGGTACAATCAAGTGGACAGTCCCGGGGGAGGGAAGGTCCCACAAGATGGGACCATGTGGTCAAACGACCCCGGGGTAATGCATGTTATCGGGTTAAAGAAGGTTACGTGTTTTTATTCAAAAATGTATACATGACGGCCACAGACAGGCCTCCAAGGTTCTTTTCCGTAGGGACAATCAGACCTCTCATGGTTCCGTGCCCAAGCGAGGGACATGTCCAGAAACGCATCGTGACCAGGGCCATCAGCGCAGAATTCTGCGCTGACTGGCAGGCCCCTGTCACATTAGGGTCTTCTCTGGGGTATGGATTTCTGGGGACACTATCCCTGGGAGGCGCCGCAGGGGTGATCAGCGCCAGTAATAGGAATTTCTTCATATGTGGACTGACCATTTTAGGAAACAACACCCTACAAGCACTGGGTGCAATTGACCAAGAACTCGCAGAACTCAGACTATACACACAGCAAACGAGATATGCAGTAGACTATCAGCTAGCCAGACAAGGAGGGGTATGCACCATCATCAAAGGAAAATGCATCACATATGTACATGACGAGACACTAAACATAACAGCAGCCATGTCCGGGATACAAAAGCAATTGGATAGCTTTAAACAGGGATTAACAGGGACTGATGGGTGGTTAGGGTGGCTGTTTAACACAGTTTGGGGAGCATACATTATGAAGGGATTAATCTTAGTAGTAGCCATCCTGTTCACACTCTGCCTGGGCCTAACCTGTATTAAAGTGATATGTGCAAATATTACATCAAGAATGCTACCCACTGCCAGTATCCAGATGCAAGAATTTAACCACGCCACAGAGGAAGAGGAACAACGGCAAGGACGACATCTGTACAAGTCACTGTACCTCTGAAGATCGTCCATGGGGGGTCAGCCATGAATGGGACCCCCTGGATGAGAGGAGGGACTGAAGTAGGCAATTTTCCAAAAGCCATATTGGCACCATTCATAACGTGCCTACAATGCAGAGGGGAACACCCGGATGGATATTCGTTCAAATCCCCCTCTGCACAGCTGAGAGACCTTTAAATTTCAAAGCCAACGAAAGATCCTTATTCTGCCCAGCAACAGCGCGAAGCTGCATTTTAAACCGGCCTTTGGCCAAGGAAAATCGGGATATCTGCGAGTCAAGACCGAGAGTGGGCTATATGGCATAACCAGACTATCAATAAAATATTACAGGAATAAAATGGCCAAGGCAGGCAAAGAAACTTAACAAACTAGGGTAAAAGGAATAAAAGATTAGATTAAATCTCCCTACACACAGCAGGACAAAATGACATTAACACCTAATCTCGCAAGCAGGGAACACAGACACAAAACAATGAGGTCAATTCGGATAAGGGGACACATAGAGGGGATAATGGGAAACACATTAAAACACCGGGGCAAGAACAGGTCGTCCCATTAACACAAACACACACCATACAAATGCAAATTGACAAGCCTCCCAGAGAACTTCCTGACCCGACAGACCACTTTATACATATTGTAAAAATGCATAATCAAATGTTCCCGCTCGAATTTGGATCCCTATAAAGATCCAGAGCTGATGTGAAAGGATGAAGATCAACGTGGCCAAGCCACTGTTTCGGAGCTGGTTACGTTGGTTCTCCCTGGGTTCCCAGTAATTGTACAATAAAGAAAAACACTTTGAACGTTGCCTTGCGACTCGACTTCTTTGAATGCACTGGTACAAGGGATTTTTCCCTACAACACCAGCAATGTCCATCTGATCCCAATCCTCACTTCCTGTGACTCCATCAAGGTTTCAAGGTGATGAGAACTTCCGATGCAGTTTTGGGAAAAGACATCTTCCTTCTGATTATTGATTCGATCAATGATTAAAGATCACAGGGTCAAAATCATTAAAAAAGATAAGGAAAAGTGTTTTCACTCAGAAATTGTCAGGAGGTGGAATGCTCTACCTGAAGTTGTAGTGGAAGCTGATTTCATATATTAATTTAAAATGTATTTGGACACTTTGCTGAGAATAAAGGATTTACAGACTTATGGACAGAAAGGTGGGGTGTTGAAAGTAAGTATGACTGCTCTTTCAAGACCCAACATAGATACCAAAACTTGAATGACTCCCTTCTGTGCTGTAGGTATCTATGATATTTGATTCAATGTCCCAATATTATATTTATTGATATCTTTTTGAGTGTCATACACCATTAATATTGAACATAAAAAGTAAGTGATGTGCTTCGAGGAGGGTATGGTCCTTCAGGAATGATGCATTCATCAGAATTTAATTTCCACTGTTCCATCATCATCTCCCTTAGACAGTACAATCAACTAATTTTCTGAACCTCACTAATGTTATGAGAAATTTCCAGTCTACTCATAGTCATAGAGAGGGAATCATAGAGTCCCTACATTGCAGAAGGTGGCCATTCAGCCCATGAAGCCTGCACCGACAACAATCCCACCCAGGCCATATCCCTGTAACCCATGTATTTACCTTGCTAATCGCCCTGACACTGCCCTGACACTAAGGCGCAAATTAGCATGGTCAATCAACCTAACCCGCACATCTTTGGACTGTGGGAGGAAACTGGAGCATCCGGAGGAAACCCACGCAGACACGAGGAGAATGTGCAAACTCCACACAGACAGTGACCCAAGGCCGGAATTGAACCCAGGTCCCTGGTGCTAAGAGGCAGCAGTGCAAACCACTGTGCTACCGTGCTACCCTCAGTATTCCACCGAGTCTACGTGAAGGTCAGCATAATTATATTTCAGCTCAACCACATCTATAACTCAAAGAACAAAGAAAATTACAGCACAGGAACAGGTCTTTCAGCCCTCTAAGCCTGCACCAATCATGCTGCCCAACTGAACAAAAACTCCCTACCATTCCAGGGACCCTATCTCTCCATTCCCATCCTGTTCATGTATTTGTCAAGATGCCCCTTAAAAGTCTGGGTGACTCAGGATATTGAGGCCCTGGTCAAGAAGAGGAAGGAGACATGTGATACGCATAGGCAGCTTGGATCAAGTGGATCCCTTGAAGAGTATAGAGCGTGTAGAAGTACAGTTAAGAGAAAAATCAGGAGGGCAAAAAGGGGACACGAGACTTCTTTGGCAGATAAGGCAAAGTAGAATCCAAAGAGATTCTAAAAATATATAAAGGGCAAAAGAGTAACTAGAGAGAGAGTAGGACCTCATAAGGACCAACAAGGTCATCTATGTGCAGATCCACAAGAGATCGGTGAGATTCTAAATGAATACTTCTCATCAGTATTTACTGTTAAGAAAGGTATAGGTGTTAGGGAACTTGGGGAAATAAATAGTAATGTCTTGAGGAGTGTACATATAACAGAGAAGGAGGTGTTGGAAGTCTCAAAGCGCATCAAGGTAGATAAATCCCCGGGACCTGATGAAGTGTATCCCAGTTCACTGTGGGAGGCGAGGGAGGAAATTGCAGGTCCCCTAGCAGAGATATTTGAATCATTGATAGTCACAGGTAGGGTGCCTGAAGATTGGAGGGTGGCAAATGTCATGCCTTTGTTTAAAAAGGGCTGCAGGGAAAAGCCAGGAAACTACAGGCCGGTGAGCCTCACATCTGTAGTGGGTAAATTGTTAGAAGGTATTCTGAGAGACAGGATCTACAGGCATTTAGAGACGCAAGGACTGATTCGGGACAGTCAGCATGGCTTTGAGAGTGGATAATCATGTCTCACAAATTTGATTGAGTTTTTTGAAGGGGGTAACCAAGAAGGTAGATGAGGGCAGTGCAGTTGATGTTGTCTACATGGACTTTAGCAAGGCCTTTGACAAGGTACCGCATGGTAGGTTGTTGCATTAGGTTAAATCTCACGGGATCCAGGGTGAAGTAGCCAAATGAATACAAAATTGGCTGGATGACAGAAGACAGAAGGTGGTTGTAGAGGGTTGATTTTCAAACTGGAGACCTGTGACCAGAGGCGTGCCTCAGGGATCGGTGCTGTGTCCACTGTTAATTGTCATTTATATTAATGATTTGGATGAGAATTTAGGAGGCATCGTTAGTAAGTTTGCAGATGACACCAAGTTTGGTGGCATAGTAGAGAGTGAAGAAGATTATCGAGGATTGCAACGGGATCTTGATCAATTGGGTCAGTGGGCTGACGAATGGCAGATGGAGTTTAATTTAGATAAATGCGAAGTGATGCATTTTGGTAGATCGAACCAGGGCAGGACCTAGTTAATGGTAGGGCACCAGGGAGAGTTATAGAACAGAGAGATCTAGGGATACAGGTTCATAGCTCCTTGAAAGTGGAGTCGCAGGTGGACAGAGTGGTTACGAAGGCATTCAGCATTTTTGGTTTCATTGGTCAGCTATGATGTGGAGATGCCAGCGGTGGACTGGGGTAAGCACAGTAAGAAGTCCCACAACACCAGGTTAAAGTCCAACAGGTTTATTTGGCAGCACTAGCTTTCAAAGTCTCAAGCTCCTTCACTCACCTGATGAAGGAGCTTGAGACTCCGAAAGCTAGTGCTGCCCAATAAACCTGTTGGATTTTAACTTGGTGTTGTGAGACTTCTTACTGTTCATTGGTCAGAACATTGAATACAGGAGTTGGGATGTCTTGTTGAAGTTGTACAAAGCATTGGTAAGGCCACATTTGGAATACTGTGTACAGTTCTGGTCATCCTATTATAGAAAGGATATCATTAAACTAGAAAGAGTGCAGAAAGAATTTACTAGGATTCTACTGGGACTTGATGGTTTGAGTTATAAGGAGAGGCTGGATAGACTGGGACTTTTTTCTCTTGCGCCTCGGAGGCTGAGGGGTGATCTTATAGAGGTCTATAAAATAATGAGGGGCATAGATCAGCTAGATAGTCAATATATTTTCCCAAAGGTAGGGAAGTCTAAAACTAGAGGCCATAGGTTTAAGGTGAGAGGGAGAGGCACAAAAAGGTCCAGAGGGGCAATTGTTTCACACAGCGGGTGGTGAGTGTCTGGAACAAGCTGCCAGAGGTAGTAGTAGAGGCGGGTACAATTTTGTCTTTTAAAAAGCATTTAGACAGTTACATGGGTAAGATGGGCCAAACGTGGGCAATTGGGACTAGCTTAGTGGTTAAAAACAAAGGGGCAGCATGGAGAAGTTGGGCCAAAGGGCCTGTTTCCATTCTGTAAACTTCTATGACTCTATGACTCTAAGTCACTATCGTATCTGCTTCCACTACCTCCCCTGGCAGCGAGTTCCAGGCACCCACCACCCTCTGTGTAAGAACTTGCCTCATACATCTCCTTTAAACCTTGCTCCTCGCCCCTTAAATCTATGCCTCCTAGTAATTGACTCTTCCACCCTGGGAAAAAGCTTCTGACTATCCATTCTGTTCATGCCCCTCATAATTTGTTGACTTCTATTAGGTCGCCAAACTCGTGTTTGAATTACTTTTGTTACGGTTTACTTTGGTCTAACAAATTTAATTTTTCAGCTTTGGCACAACCAATACTGTAAATGTGATATCTGGTTGCTGTATTTTATTTGTACATTGATCTTTCTCATGGTGTTGACAGTTACTGTATCTGAGGTCTAGCCGTCTTTATTGTAGACTTTAAACAAATGACTGTAAGAAATTAATTACTGCTGCAGCCTCAGCACTAAAATCATTGGAAGCTTAGCTGTTAACTGAACATTTTGACTGGATGTTAGACAGGTGTTTTTCCATGTTATTCCAGCTGTTGGTACCATAAGAAAGACATCCATTGTATATCTTGTCTCACTCGCGTCTTGAAAATATGGCCAGAAGCCGGGTTCGATTCCCGGCTCGGGTCACTGTCTGTGTGGAGTTTGCACATTCTCCTCGTGTCTGCGTGGGTTTCCTCCAGGTGCTCCGGTTTCCTCCCACAGTCCAAAGATGTGCAGGTTAGGTTGATTGGCCAGGTTAAAAATTGTCCCTTAGAGTCCTGAGATGCGTAGGTTAGAGGGATTAGCGGGTAAAATATGTGGGGGTAGGGCCTGGGTGGGATTGTGGTCGGTGCAGACTCGATGGGCCGAATGGCCTCCTTCTGCACTGTAGGGTTTCTATGTTTCTATGTTTCTAAGTATAATTTTTGGAGTCAAGGCGTGGTTCTCTTATATTCCTTAATAGACCTCAAGTTTAATCAGTACAGAAGCACAGTTTGGATTGTTTCCTTAGAGTATCTACATGAAGAAATGCTGGTAAAACTTGCTTCTAGATTTGAGCTGCAGGAAAGAATTATATTTCTTGGCATGTTTCACTCAGTTAAGGGACAAGATTAGGGTGAAGACAAGTAACAGACTTTGTATATTTGTATGTTTGCCAAAAAGTCCACTTGCTTTATATTTTGAAAAAATTCTATTTATAGAATATAGAATATGGAGTGACAGATCAAATAAGGCACTACCATTTAACCTGAACTTGCCCACAGAATATTTTGTTTCAATTTGAACTAAAAGCAAAGCGACAGGCAATTCTTTTGTTTTCCTGAAATTACTAAAGTGTCCGCTGGCAATACAATTTTTCATGCAATGGACCTGAGAGTTGCAAGATTCAGGTTGCGGTGGAAAATCCACTTTCTGCTTGATACCCAGTGCTCAACACAACTGACTGAATCATCCAAAAAATGCCATGGGCTTCCTGCCTGTATTATAAGGCTTTGTGGCAGTTAAGACTCTATAGTCTGTAACTTCCGGTGGAGTGGTAATTGAGTCAGATTGCTACTCCACTCAAAAGTTCTTATCTTAAAATCTTGGCAATCTCATTAAAATTTTTTACTCCATTCTTAAAGTTACAAAGCCAATGCTCAGAGTGGACCAGGCAAATCCACATCCATTCTAAAAGCCAAATTAAATTCCAATTTACTCCAATTCAAGGTCCCCACAAGAGAGACAAACAAGAGCTAAGCTGACAAGATAAGGCATTGCACCTGATCCAACTGAAGTTTGATCTTAGTCCGACCTTCTGAATCAGGCTGGTGAGAACTGAGGTGTGCAACACATCCGCGGGGCCGAGTGTCAAAGGGCTGTAGAGTCACAATTCCTTTTTTTATGGAACTAACTGCCATAAACCAGGTAAGATTAAAGGTCCAGTCAGGTCTGAAGGTCTTTGACAAGATATTTAGGTAAGATTGGGGGAGGGGGGTTGAGCCTTGAGGGGTGGTGGTGGGAGTCAGTTCGGGCATTGGTGGGGTGGGGCTGTGAGTTGAGTCATGCCTTGTGCAAGGTGTTAAGTGGGGGTGGGAATGGGGGTTATTGGGTAAGATCTCGCCTTGATGAGTGGGAGTCGGGCCTGGTGGTGTGAGGGAAGGAAATTCCTTGTGGGTTGAGGAGCTCCCATCCAGTGGATGTAGTCCGTCAGGGATTGGGGGAGTTTGTCCCGTGGGGTGAATTGTTAGAAGATGGAGAGAGTTATGTAAGGGGACGGGGGTGCCCTTAGGGGGTTGGGGTGGGGTAGTCACCTGGGAGGGTGTAGTTGGGGCAAGGGGGGGGAAGTGTGAGTCCTCTCGGGTTTTGGGTGTTGGAGGAGACGCGTGGGGGTTGTTGTGCAATAGTTATGATGTGGAGATGCCGGCGTTGGATTGGGGTGAACACAGTAAGAAGTCTCACAACACCAGGTTAAAGTCCACCAGGTTTATTTGGTAGCAAAAGCCACTAGCTTTTGGAGCGCTGCTCGGAGATCTGCTAAGATCTGACAAAGGAAGCAGTGCTCCGAATGCTCGTGGCTTTTGCTACCAAATAAACCTGTTGGACTTTAACCTGTGTTGTGAGACTTCTTACTGTGCAATAGTTACCCAGAGGTAGAAGGTTTTAAAATTTCTAACTTTTCTGTGTATTGATGTAAGACTGAAGTTTGTGATTTAACTTGCATTTTTGGGTGGTTCTCAGTGCAGGGCAATTGCCCAGAGGGAGTTTGAATTTCCCGGGCACTTGCCATGTAAACCTTAGCTGGGAACTTCCAGAAAGGAGGTTCCCCAGTGCATCTTTAGGGTCCCATCCCCTCCCACAATATAATGTATTGCTCGTGGAGCTTGTACATTATAGCCTATTGAATGGCTTGGAATCTTAACTGTTTGGTTATTTCAGAATGAAGAGGAATGCCCAAGCTCTATTTATGTATTTAGAAGTTAGATTTTATCATGGCTCATGCTTGTGTTGAAACTTCGGTCAGAGTGAATTATGCGTTTAACAAATGTGGAAAGTAAACTTTCTCATCACACAAAAAATCTGAACTCCCACTGTAATCATGCTTTCAGACTGGTGGCTCTCTTTAACAGTTAGTTTCCTTCTTCCCCCAAAAAGTAAGTAAATTCAAGACATCCCAAAAGATTGAATATAATCAATGAGGACTAAATGATTTATTAAAATTAATCACCCCTAACAAAACAAAACTGACTGAGATGGACGTGCTGGAATATTGGCCAATGCTTAGACTAACAGGAGTCAATTATGAACTTTTATGTTATTTACTGAGAAGCAGTATGTTGTTATCAATTGCTAAGATTTTTCTTGTAAAGGAATATTAATCCCTGAGTGATTTGCAGCAATAACCAATGTTGGGTTAATAGAATTAGTAGGAGAGTTGAAGTTAGAGATTCAAGACTGGGCCTAAAAAACAGATATTTGATGCTAAGGTATATTATTTCGATTGGAAGAAGAAAAGGCTGACGCAGGTCCAACACAGTTAGAGTTGGCTAGGATTCATTTGCAAATGAGCAGCTTGAAATAGAAAATGAAAGAGGAATGAAAAAACAGAAACTGAAAGGAGAAGAAAACAAACGAGCACAATAATGAAAGTTTAACTCCCCATCCATTGGAGGCTGCAACACCACCAGTCAAAAGCCATCAGAGATGGAAAGAGGCCCTTAATTGGCCATTTATGAGGTACAGTTGGGCTCTGGATCGGTGGTTGGTCTGTCACTTTCCTGCCAATGGCATGCTGTGGAGATGCTGGCTTTGGACTGGGGTGGGCACAGTAAGAAGTCTCACAACACCAGAGTAAAGTCCAACAAGTTTATTTGGAATCATGAGCTTTCAGAGAGCTGCTCCTTCTTCAGGTGGAAAGGTGGATTCACAAACACGGCATATATAGGCAAAGACACAATTGCAAGATAATGATAATGCGAGTCGTTACAGGTACAGACAGTGCAAATGGAGAGAGGGATAATCACAGGTTAAAGAGGTGTGAATTGTCTAAGGACAGGACAGTTAGTGGCATTTTGCAAGCCCAGGCCAGTGAGTTCGCTGTTGGCCTCTTGGGGTTTGTGGAAGAACTCCCACAGCCTCATTCACCTGATAAATTCCTCTGTGTCCGCTGCGAGACTGATGGGATCCATTTTAGTGGTCTTAACACAATGAGACAGCCAATGAACCGGAACAGCCGACAGAGGGATCCGCGGTGCAGCAACCAAAGAGGAAAGAGTCGAATTGGACTCCTCCGGAAGGCCACTGCCCTTGACTCGACATGTACGCCCAAGCCGTCAGGAGGTGCGTCAATGCCAGATCCATCAGCCGCACTCACAAGACAGCCTCGAACATCACCCAAGCACAACGCAAAGCCATCCGCGCTCTCAAGACCAACCGCAACATTGTCATCAAACCAGCAGACAAAGGAAGGGCCACTGTCATACCGACAGCTGAACCACGAGGAACACTACAGACAGTTACCTGTAGATCCGACCAAAGAACACACCCATCAACTCAACAGACTGATCAAGACCTTTGATCCGGACCTTCAGAGCACCCTCCGTGCCCTCATCCCACGTACTCCCTGCGTTGGAGATCTCCACTGCCTCCCGAAGATACACAAGGCCAACACACCCGACCGTCCCATCATATCAGGCAATGGGACCCTGTGTAAGAACCTCTCCGGCTACGTCGAGAGCATCCTGAAATCCATTGTACAAAGAACCCCCAGCTTCTGTCGCAACACTACGGACTTCCTACAGAACCTCAGCACACATGGAGCAGTTGAACCAGGAGCATTCCTCGTCACAATGGATGTCTCAGCACTCTACACTAGCATCCCCCACGACGATGGCATTGCTGCAACTGCCTTAGTACTCAACGCCGACAACTGCCAATCTCCAGATGCAATTTCACAATTCATCCGCTTCATCCTGGACCACAACATCTTCACCTTCAAGAACCAGTTCTTCATCCAGACACACTGAACAGCCATGGGGAGCAAATTCGCACCTCAATATGCCAACATCTTTATGCACAGGTTTGAACAAGACCTCTTTACCGCACAGAACCTTCAACCGATGCTATACACTAGATACATTGATGACATTTTCTTCTTTTGGACTCATGGTGAACAATCATTGAAACAACTATATGATGACATCAACAAGTTCCATCCCACCATCAGACTCAGCATGGACTACTCTCCGGAATCGGTTGCATTCTTGGACACATGCATCTCCATCAAGGACGGTCACCTCAACACTTCACTGTACCGCAAGCCTACGGATAACCTCACGATGCTCCACTTCTCCAGTTTCCATCCTAAACACGTTAAAGAAGCCATTCCCTACAGACAAGCCCTCCATATACACAGGATCTGCTCAGATGAGGAGGATCGCAACAGACGCTGAAAGTTGCCCTCATAAGAACAGGATATGGCGCTCGACTCATCGATAGACAGTTCCGACGTGCCACAGCGAACAACCGCACCGATCTCCTCAGAAGACAAACATGGGAAACGGCGGACAGAGCACCCTTCGTCGTCCAGTACTTCCCCGGAGCAGAGAAGCTACGACATCTTCTCCAGAGCCTTCAACATGTCATCGATGAAGACGAACATCTCGCCAAGGCCACCCCCACACCCCCACTTCTTGCCTTCAAACAACCGCACAACCTCAAACAGACCATTGTCTGCAGCAAATTACCCAGCCTTCAGGAGAACAGTGACCATGACACCACACAACCCTGCCACAGCAACCTCTGCAAGACGTGCCGGATCATCAACAGGGATGCCATCATCTCACGTGAGAACACCATCCACCAGGTACACGGTACATACTCTTGCGACTTGGCCAACATTGTCCACCTGATATGCTGCAGGAAAGGATGTCCCGAGGCATGGTACATTGGGGAAACCATGCAGACGCTACGACAACGGATGAATGAACACCGCTCGACAATTGTTCCACTGATCATTGTTCCACTGGAGCAAGCAGAGAGGGAGTGATTTGAGGCAGGAGTGCTGGTGAGAGATTTATTTATTAAGTCAGTTAGTGTGGGTTTTTTTGGCCTTTACTTTTGTAGTAGTATTTTTCTTAAGTTTAAAGTGAAAACCGGAAGTGGGCTGCTAAGGAGTCTGGGAAGGGTTTTTTAAGCGCTTGAAGTATAAAAGGTAGGCTGCAGTATACAGCGGGCAGCGTCGGGAGCGGGCAGTGGAGTGAGTGGGAAGCAGAGTGAGAGCTATAAGGGCTTTGGCTCACAGGGCTTCGGGGGACAGGACGTGCAGGGGTGAGTTTTTTTCATTCTTGTTTACTTTTCTCTGTGTGCCTTGGTATAAAGGGTCAAATATGAGTGTGAAGCCAGTGTGTTGTTTCTAGTGTAGGATGTGGGAGGTCCTGGAGGCACCTGGCCTCCCGGACATCCACATCTGTGAGGGGTGTGTTGAGCTGCGGTTCCTGAGGGGCCGTGTTAAGGAGCTGGAAGTGCAGCTCGAGGATCTTAGGCTGTTAAGGGAGAATGAGGAGGTGATAGACAAGAGCTATCATCAGGTGGTCACACCAGGGCCACGGGTAGAGGCCAAGTGGGTGACGGCCTGGAAGGGTAAAGCTCAGGTGATTGAGAGCACCCCGGTGGATGTGCCCCTACACAACAAGTACTCCTGCCTGAGTGCTGCTGGGGGGGACAGCCCGCCTGGGGGAAGCAGCAGTGGCCATGTCTCCGGAGTGGAGTCCAGCCCTGTAACTCAGAGGACTAAGGAAAGGGGAGGAAGGCAGTGTTAATCGGGGATTCGACAGTAAGGGGGTCGGACAGGTGTTTTTGCGGACGCAGGCGGGAGTCTCGGATGGTGGTCTGCCTCCCTGGGGCCGGGGTCCAGGATGTCGCTGGTCGACTCCCGGAAATCCTGACGGGGGAGGGAGAGGAGCCAGAGGTAGCGGTACATATTAGTACCGTTGACGTGGGAAGGAAGGGGAAAGGGGTCATGAAAAGAGAGTTTAAGACGTATCTAGACAGCTATATGAACGGAGTGGGAATGGAGGGATACAAAAGAGTGGTCTAGTTTGGACCAGGGAGCGGCGCGGGCTAATTGTTCTTTGTTTCTCGTTTCAAGGCTTCATTCTATGATCATCTTGCTGGTGCCAGTACAGAGCGAGACTGCGGATAGTTGGGAACCTGTCTCGGGGGCAGGGAATTCAGATGGTGTTCGTAAAGCAGAAGTGGAAATGAATAGGGTTGGGAAGCATTTTCTGATCAGGGCCAGTGTGATCTCCTGGACTCGTTTCGATCGCCACAGAGGGTCGGAGAGGAATTTCCCAGATTTTTTCTTTCCCCATATTGGCCCTGGGATTTTCACTCTGGGTTTTCGCCTCTCCCTGGAGATCACATGGTCTGGAATGGGGGGGTGGGGGTGAGTTAATAGGTTGTGATGAACAAAGCATCGTAGCTGTGAGGGACAGCTCGGTGGATAGGATATTAGGACGTAGATAGGCTGGAAAATTGGGCGGGGATCCTGGATTCAGGATTCAATCCTGGACCGGGGAGCGGCGCGGGCTTGGAGGGCCGAAGGGCCTGTTCCTGTGCTGTATTGTTCTTTGTTCTTATAGGGAATTAGGGAGACAGCTGAGAAGGAGGAAAGCAAAGGTAGTAATCTCAGGATTGCTGCCTGTGCCACAGGAGGGTGAGGGCAGGAATGGAGTGAGGTGGAGGATGAATGTGTGGCTGAGGGACTGGTGCAGGGGGCAGGGATTCAGGTTCCTGGACCATTGGGACCTCTTTAGGGGCAGGTGTGACCTGTACACAAAAAACGGGTGGCACTTGAATCCCAGGGGGACCAATATCCTGGCGGGAAGGTTGGCTAAGGCTATTGGGGAGAGTTTAAACTAGATAGGTTGGGGGGAGGGGATCGAGACGAGGTGACTGGGAGCAAGGAAGTTAGCTTGCAAACAGAGAAGGGTTATAGACGGTGCAAGAGGGAGGATGGATGGGGGATAGAGAAGGGGGGAGCTCAGACCAAAGGATTGAGATGTGTTTACTTTAATGCCAGGAGTATAGTGAATAAAGGGGATGATCTCAGAGCGTGGATCGATGCCTGAAAGTGTGATGTGGTGGCCATTACGGAGACTTGGATGTCTCAGGGACAGGACTGGATACTACAGGTGCCGGGATTCAGATGTTTCAGGAAGGACATGGAGGGAGGCAAGAGAGGGGGTGGAGTGGCACTGCTGATCAGGGATAGTGTCACAGCTGTAGAGAAGGTGTATGCTGTGGAGGGATTGTCCACAGAGTCTCTGTGGGTGGAAGTTCGGAGTGGGAAGGGGTCGATCACCTTGCTGGGAGTTTTCTATAGGCCGCCCAATAGTGACAGGGAGGTGGAGGAGCAGATAGGGAAACAGATCCTGGAGAGTTGGAATAATAGCAGAGTTGTTGTGATGGGAGACTTTAATTTCCCAAACATAGATTGGAATGTCCCTAGGGTAAGGGGATTGGATGGGGAGGAGTTCGTTTGGTGTGTTCAAGAGGGTTTCCTGACACAGCATGTGGACAAGCCTACAAGAGGAGAGGCTGTACTTGATCTGATACTGACCAATGAGCCTGGACAGGTGTCAGATCTCTCAGTGGGAGAGCATCTTGGGGATAGCAATCATAACTCTATCTCCTTTATGCTTGCATTGGAAAAAGAGAGGATCAGGCAAGCTAGGAAAGCATTTATTTGGAGTAAGGGGAAATATGAAGACATAATGCAGCAAATTAGAGGAGTAAATTGGAAGGAGGTATTCTCGGGGAAATCTACTGAAGAGAGGTGGCAGTTTTTCAAGGAATGTCTGTCTAGGGTTCTACAGGACAATGTTCCGAGCAGACAGGGAGGAGTTGGTAGGTTAAAGGAACCGTGCTGCTCGAAATCTGTGCGGGACCTAGTCGAGAAGAAAAGGAAAGCGTACAAAAGGTTCAGAAAGCTAGGCGCAGATAGGGATCTCGATGAGTATGCGGCTTGTAGGAAAGGACTAAAGAAGGAAATTAGGAGAGCCAGAAGGGGTCACGAGAAGGCCTTGGCGAGTAGAATTAGGGAAAACCCTAAGGCATTCTATAAATATGTGAAGAGTAAAAGGATGAGACGTGAAGGAATAGGGCCTATAAAAGGTGAAGGCGGGAAAATCTGTACGGAACCAGTAGAAATGGCAGAGGTGCTTAATGAGTATTTGGCCTCTGTTTTCACAGAGGAGAAGGACATGGGTGGATGTACTGAGGGCTTGCGGTGGACTGAAAAGATTGAGTATGTGGACTTTAACAAAGAGGTTGTGCTGGAATCTTTGTATGGCATCAAGATAGATAAGTCGCCGGGTCCGGATGGGATGTAGCCCAGGTTACTGTGGGAGGCGAGGGAAGAGATTGCAGAGCCTCTGGCGATGATCTTTGCGTCGTCGATGGAGATGGGAGAGGTGCCGGAGGATTGGAGGATTGCGGATATGGTTCCTATTTTCAAGAAGGGGAATAGGGATAGCCCAGGAAATTACCAACCGGTGAGTCTAACCTCAGTGGTGATGGAGAAGATCCTGAGGGACAAGATTTATGAGCATTTCGAGAGGTTTAGTATGCTCAAGAATACTCAGCATGGCTTTGTCAAAGGCAGATCGTGCCTTACGAGCCTGGTGGAGTTCTTCGAAAATGTGACTAAACACATTGACGAAGGGAAGGCGGTAGATGTGGTTTATATGGATTTTAGCAAGGCGTTCGATAAGGTCCCCCATGCAAGGCTTCTCGAAAAAGTGAGAGGGTATGGGATCCAAGGGGCTGCTGCCCTGTGGATCCAGTACTGGCTTGCCCAAAGGAGGCAGAGAGTGTGTATGGATGGGTCTTTTTCTAAATGGTGTGCCCCAGGGATCTGTTCTGGGACCCTTGCTCTTTGTCATTTTCATAAATGACCTGGATGAGGAAGTGGAGGGATGGGTTGGTAAGTTTGCTGACGACACAAAGGTTGGTGGGGTTGTGGATAGTCTGGAGGGATGTCAGAAATTACAGAGGGACATAGATAGGATGCAAGACTGGGCGGACAAGTGGCAGATGGACTTCAACCCAGATAAATGCGTCGTGGTCCATTTTCGCAGGTCGAATGGGATGAAGGAGTACAATATAAAGGGAAAGACTCTTAGTACGGTAGAGGATCAGAAGGACCTTGGGGTCCGGGTCCATAGGACTCTAAAATCGGCCCCGCAGGTGGAGGAGGTGGTTAAGAAGGCGTATGGTGTGCTGGCCTTTATCAATCGAGGGATTGAGTTTAGGAGTCCGGGGATAATGATGCAGCTATAAGACCCTCGTCAGACCCCACTTGGAGTACTGTGCTCAATTCTGGTCGCCTCATTACAGGAAGGATGTAGAAAAGATTGAAAGGGTGCAGAGGAGATTTACAAGGATGTTGCCTGGATTGAGTGGCATGCCTTATGAGGATAGGCTGAGGGAGCTCGGTCTTTTCTCCTTGGAAAGACGTAGGATGAGAGGAGACCTAATAGAGGTATATAAGATGTTGAGAGGCATAGATCGGGTGGACTCTCAGAGGCTTTTTCCCAGGGTGGAAATGGTTGCTACGAGAGGACACAGGTTTAAGGTGCTGGGGGGTAGGTACAGGGGAAATGTTAGGGGGAAGTTTTTCACACAGAGGGTGGTGTGTGAGTGGAATCGGCTGCCATCAGTGGTGGTGGAGGCAAACTCAATAGGGTCTTTTAAGAGACTCCTGGATGAGTACATGGGACTTAATAGGATGGAGGGTTATAGGTAGGCCTAAAAGGTAGGGATATGTTCGGCACAACTTGTGGAGCCGAAGGGCCTGTTTTGTGCTGTAGTTTTCTGTGTTCCTATGTTTCTATGTTTCTAATTACCAGGCAGGAGTGTTCCCTTCCGGTCGGGGAACACTTCAGCAGTCACAGGCATTCAGCCTCTGATCTTCGGGTAAGCGTTCTCCAAGGCGGCCTTCACGACACACGACAATGCAGAATCGCTGAGCAGAAACTGATAGCCAAGTTCTGCACACATGAGGACGGCTTCAACCAGGATCTTGGGTTCATGTCACACTATCTGTAACCCCCGCAACTTGCCTGGGCTTGCAAAATCTCACTAACTGTCCTGGCTGGAGACAATACACACCTCTTTAACCTGTTCTTGGCCCTCTCTCCACTCACATTGTCTGTACCTTTAAGACTCGATTACCTGTAAAGACTCGCATTCCAACCATGATCTTGTAAATTGAGTTTGTGTCTGTATCTGCCTTGTTTGTGAACACAACTCCTCACTCACCTGAAGGAGCGAGACTCTGAAAGCTTATGCTACCAAATAAACCTGTTGGGCTTTAACCTGGTGTTGTGAGACTTCTTACTGCAATTTAGCATGGCCAATCAACCAATCAACATCTTTGGACTGTGGAAGGAAACCGGAGCATCCAAAGGAAACCCACACAGACACAGGGAGAACGTGCAGACTCCGCACAGACAGTGACCCAAGGCCAGAATTGAACCCAGTCCCTGACACTGTGAGGCAGCAGTGCTAACCACTGTGCCAGCGTGCCGCCATTGATGCATTGAGTATGACTGTGTTTCTGTTGAGCAGTAAGGGAATGGAACCCCTTCTGTTTGCAGTACATCTTAGAATTTAAAGGATTTTCACAATAACTTCATTGTAGTGTTAATGGAAGCCAACTTGTGTCACTATTAAATAAACTTAAAACTTTAAATTGACATGTGGCATATGCAAGTGTGTATGGCACCTTGCCATTGACTGTACACACTTGCATATGCCACATATGCATGTCTCATTGGGAAGCTAACTACCCTGGTGAAGTACATGCTCTCTCTACCTGCTTCTCTCTGGCAAAAAAATGAAACGCATTCAGCTGCCGTGGGATACAGAGCCTCAATGACTTCTCTTATAGGAACACTAGATGGCAAACTGGAAAATGTTGCAAATATTGTCTGCTCCAGAAAGAGCCTGAAAGATAAAAGTCTATGGCATGGTAACCTTCACAGTTACTTGTCCTGTCCTGAAGCTGCAGCTCAGGCTGCAACAATGGCATATTTCAGTGAGGAACTCCTTGGTGAAACAGAGCTGTTTGATGCCCTGTTCGTCACTGAGGCTGAGGTCGGAGAATTGTTCCTGAAGATATACAGTAGTCACGGCCTCCTGCTGAAAGTCTTTCCTTCTCGATATGCTTCTTGAAGCAAATTATCCTCCTCTGCACATTTTCCTTGTCATGCTATAAACTAAGTGGGATAGAAACTACTGTACCTATGATTACAAGCAAGCGGTGTGAACAAACCCTTTGAAGTGAGTGTCGAGGCCTTCACAAAATACCATACCGTTCCCTGTAGCCTGCAGCAATTTTGAATAGCAGTACAAATCATCAAACACTTTGTCAAACTCAGCAACAGCCAGTCGAAATCAGTCAACAAGCAACTTGAAAGTGAATGATGATCCCTTTAAATAGTCCTGCTGGGGGATTGTTTATTGTTGCTGGACACATGTTCAACTGCACAAGGAGCATTTTTGGACCGTTCAAGTCAAAAATTGCACCTCTGACATTAATTTAGCAATCTGTCTGTTCTGCACACTTATGGTGCACACTTGCTGTGCCCATGTTGCTATCCTTCCAAAATGGCACCAGGCATGCCCAACCATTTTGAATCTGCAAGGGCAGCTATTGTACTGAAAATGAAGGAGCTATATGACCAAATTTTGGGGTCTATATGCTTCAGTCTCTCACTGTTCCATTCCTCCTGAAGTCTACCTCAAGATGTCTAACTCTTTCCTGTCACCAAATGGTATTACCTTGGTTATTTTCATTATTTTGAAATGAAACCTTTCACAACATTTCACAATTAAATTCTGAATTGACAGCTTTTCTCTGATCCTGTGGTTGTCAAAGGAATGCCTAATGTGGGAGTCTCTGTTCAAACGAAGCAGATAACTTAGATATGTTTCTCAGCTTTTCCTTTGCAACAGTCTGAGGATGATGATTTTTACGGAAATCTTTAACTATCTCTGCCCGTGCAAAAGTAGGATCTAAAATCCTATCCCCGGCCTTTCAATGTTTTTGTTTCCTTAAATAGTATCTGCCATGAGTGGAATAAATTAGATCCAATGATATCAACCGATCACAAGGTAATGTTAACTGTATGCTGTATGATCACAAAGTAATGTTAACTGTGTCTGCCGCACAGTCTGTTCAGTAAAACCTGGTGCCTCCCAGTAGAGCCCAGCAGGTAAGTTCAAAACTTATTTTTGTGGGGACATGTGCAAGATGAGTGGGAGTAGTTCTCTGGCCTCAAAACAAAAGTTTGTGCTGCAGCTGCATTGGCTCTCTCTCCTTTCCTAATTCTCTCCAACTCCCATGATTTACCTGCTTGCCAGCTTTGGAAGCTGCCGTACAGTCCAATTCTTGTAGGCTCAAAGCCAGGAAGTTGCCTCTGGATGCCTGTTTGGGGCAGGCAAGAGCTGCTGGAATGTTAATGAGGCCTGGTGCTGACAGATCTCTTACATATTTCTAGCATTTTCAGTCTTTAGATTTATAGCATTCAGTTTTTAAAAGTCCATTTTAAAACCCTCACAGAATAAGATAAAATTCACCCCAGACTTTGGGTCAACGCGAAGTAAAAATCAGCCTCAATTCAATGTTCTATGTCAAGATTTGAGCATTAAGAGTCTGTAGCTTGCTTCAGGAAAATGGTTATTGAATGATAAAATATTTGCAGAATTTATAACAAGCTTGTTTTACTTCCCTCAAAACTCTATGGAAATTGCAGCAAGAGAATTCTCAAGTCATTCCACTGGAGATTTACACTGACCCCACCTGGAGGGTAAAAAGCTCAACCAAAATTCTTCATTGTTAGTCTCTCTGGGGTCCCAGTCTGTTTCTGTGATTGGAAAACAGAGAGTTCTGTGAATTGTGTGTGTTGAGCATTTTGCATTAGCAGCTAGTTATATCTGTTAAAATATATGAAAAATGCCAATTCCTTATTAAAAACCTCAGTGAGGTCTAAAGATTCTTTCACATCATGCCCACCTTTGTTACATAAACATATCAAGGGCAGAATTTTATGCTCCACCCAAGGCAGGTTCTGAGTGGTGGTGGGGGGGCGGGGGTGGGGGGGAGTTTTTTTAGGCTTGTGGATGCAGATAGAGTGGAAAGTGACATTAATCCTTCTCCCCATCTTGGGTGGGAAGGATGGCAGTGGAGGCACCCTTCCCTCCTGACATTGGAGCTCCGGGATTCCTTTCCCACTGGTCTATCCTCCAATGCCACAATTGCCTCCTGATAATGCCCCCCCCCCTCACCCCACCCTCCCCGATGTTCTCCACCCTACTGCTCCCAGGACTTACCTTTTCAAAGGTCCCAGAACTTAATTCCAGGCAGAGTGGTGCAGTACCATTTCTGGCCACTGCAGCGCTGTGCCACGCTGGATTGAAGAGCTTTTGGCCAATCAGATTTGCCAACAGTTCTCACTGGTGGGACTTTCCTCCAAGGGTGCCCACTGCCAACAATGCTCAAGAGAGCGTTAAATAAATGGCAGTGGGAGTTCAAGAGACAACTGCCTTTTCCCTAAGTGTCTGGTCAATAGGCTGCATTCTCCTGTACATCATGAAATGTGTTATCCTTCATATTGGTAAAGGCTATAATATAATTTAGCACTATACCCCATTTTCCTTAATTGCTCTTTTTTGTTTGCGTGATGCTACTATGCCTTTAAGAAATGTATTTTAATCATGTTCTCTGCAGTTTTTTTAAGCAGGCCTGGCATTTTTGGTTTTGGCACCTTGCTTTCTGTACTGGTGTCTTCTAATTGGTGCTGAAGCAGTATAATGGACATTATGTTTATTTTTAATTTGGTCTAATGCAGTGTCCTGGAGTTTTATGAACCTTTTTGAATTGTTGGGTGAAGAACGATTAACGGGTCAGGTAGCATCTTGGGACAGTTCTTTTCACAGGAGAAATCCAAAGTGTTTTACTTTCATTCAGGGAGAAGCTGTTTGGACTGCAGGTTGAAAGCAGTGTTTTTTTGTCTCCCTCCCTGGTGTCAGTGGCTGACTAGCTAGAAGCTAGAGGCAATTAGTGTCTCTGTCTCTTGAGGTGTGCTGAAAGTTCCAGCGCCAGAAAGCTTCAGTGTTTCAATTCTATAACCAAAGGACTAATTCACAGCAGGTGTTGCAAAGCTGCAATATCCAGCATCACGTGAACATACTTGCATTCTGTACTAGACCTAGAATGGGGTGTATGCTTGGGGGAGTTGTTTAACTTGGAATAGTATTCGTAGCTGTTAAGATTTACATAATGTTACAATTGTGTTTTTGTAATGGGTAAAAGCTATTTAGATTTTTCTTATTATAGTTCAACTGTATTCTTAAATAAACTTTGTTTGATAAAAGCTCCCTAGTGGGTCACTTGAATCATAGCTGGAGTGAAACATCTGATGCTCACCAAAGTCAAAATGCAAAACTTATGGTCTAGGCAGACTTCATAAAACACCTTGGAGGCCCTGATCTGGATTATAACATTTACCTCCCCCTAGCCCTAGAACTTTTCATCATTTGGGATACTGCCAGGGAGAAAGTTGGCCAACTTCATCCTCAAGGAACCAGAGAGCACAGCAATCCTCATTAATGCTGATTAGACCCTAGAACCAACCCTGTATGAGCCAGGGACCTCCACGGCATGCCTCCTATTCCAGACCTCAAATTAATTTCCACCCCATGTACTTCAGAGAACGTAGTAGCTGATTACTAATGGGTACAGTAAATACTCTTGTCAATTTAGTAAGCAACAATGCAAATGAGAAATGATCTGCAGGTGGATCTACTACTACTTGCAGCAGAGATGTTCAACAACATTTCTGCTGTAATCAGAATGCAGACTTGATGGGCCGAATGGCCTTCTTCTGCACTGTAGTCGTTCTATGATTCTGGGTTTATTTGGAATCACGAGCTTTCAGAGTGCTGCTCCTTCATCAGGTCAGTGCACTCACCTGATGAAGGAGTAGTGCTCTGAAAGCTCGTGATTCCAGATAAGACTGTTGGACTTTAACCTGGTGCTGTGAGACTTCTTAATGTGCCCACCCCAGTCCAAATCCGGCATCTCCACAACATGGATAATTCAGAGAGCTCATTGCTGACATCCCTCTGTACTTAAGCCTACTGGATAGCTAATCCTCAGGTTGACACGCCCTCCTCCCTTCCACCCCTCCCCCAGGTGGGCACAGACTTGCTTTCTCTTTCGGGGTCTCTATCAAGCCCATCTGGCCGGGCTCCATGGCTGTCATCACATCCAACCCCCACCCCCACTCCATGTGCCCAACTCCAGACACCTTTGCCCCACACTGCATACTCATGCTTTACAGACAACAGACTCCAAGACCACTGACATCAACCATGATCCCCGTGACCCTCTCCTGCAAGTAAAGCCTCTGCCCTCAACAGCTGACCACCTCTTTCTCTCAACCCCCAATCCCCGTTTGCCCCCGTGCCTCACTGAAGCCATCCTCCCACCCCCGGAGCTGCCCGGTGGCCTCAGTCCCTTTGGATTCCCTGGTGCTAAGTGGAGACAGTGGTGCTCACCTCCTTCCTCCCTCTAGGAGGTTTTGGTGCCTGGTTCCCATTTTGAAAGAACAGTAGTGATTAGCACCACCATGACGTCACGGCTGGTGGGTGGGAAGATTTGATGAGGGCTGAAAATATGATGTTAAGCCCGCTAAGGAAGGGTGTCGTAGTTTGCAGGAAGACTTAGACAGGTTGCAAAGTTGGGCCGAGAGGTGGCGGATGGAGTTTAATGAGGAGAAGTGTGAGGTAATTCACTTTGGTAGGAATAACAGATGTGTTGAGTATAGGGCTAACGGGAGGACTTTGAATAGTGTGGAGGAGCAGAGGGATCTAGGTGTATGTGTGCATAGATCCCTGAAAGTTGGGAATCAAGTAGATAAGGTTGTTAAGAAGGCATATGGTGTCTTGGCGTTTATTGGTAGGGGGATTGAATTTAGGAGTCGTAGCGTTATGTTGCAACTGTACACAACTCTGGTGCGGCCGCACTTGGAGTACTGTGTGCAGTTCTGGTCCCCACATTACAGGAAGGATGTGGAGGCTTTGGAGAGGGTGCAGAGGAGGTTTACCAGGATGTTGCCTGGTATGGAGGGGAGATCCTATGAGGAGAGGCTGAGGGATTTGGGATTGTTTTCGCTGGAAAGGCGGCGGCTAAGAGGGGATCTTATTGAAACATATAAGATGATTAGAGGTTTAGATAGGGTGGATAGTGATAGCCTTTTTCCTCTGATGGAGAAATCCAGCACGAGGGGGCATGGCTTTAAATTGAGGGGGGGTAGTTATAGAACCGATGTCAGGGGTAGGTTCTTTACCCAGAGGGTGGTGAGGGATTGGAATGCCCTGCCAGCATCAGTAGTAAATGCGCCTAGTTTGGGGGCGTTTAAGAGATCCGTAGATAGGTTCATGGACGAAAAGAAATTGGTTTAGGTTGGAGGGTCACAGTTTTTGTTTTTAACTGGTCGGTGCAACATCGTGGGCCGAAGGGCCTGTTCTGCGCTGTAATGTTCTATGTTCTATGTTCTAAGTATATGATAATGTATTCAAATTCATGTTAATCAGGTTCATGCCCTACCTAGACGTGAACCTGATCACATCATCAGACTGAGAAGATCACATGCTGAAATCTCGCTGGCGCAAATCCCATTTTTGTCCTCGCGTGAGATTTAGCAGCAATGACGGTATTAAATCTGCTGCTAATGTGCTGCTAAACTGTGCCCATTATCTTTGACAACAATATCATTGTAAATGATCAAACCACATGACAGACTGACTGACAGACTGAACAAGTATATCTTCTTCCACTTATTATTTTTAGCCATAAAAGAAGATGTAAATGTAGAGCAGGGATCACCGTTGCATTCGTATGTGTATTCCTTTGGCTAAAATTGCAAATAGGGGGAAAGAGTTCACACACTGAAAGCTGTAATTGGCAGATCTCCCAATGTTATGTGTCATATCCACTGCACTCGACTGATCTACATAACAGCTGCAATACCTGCCAATTTGAGGGCTTTCAATATAATGAGATTCTGATTCTCTGGCCGGAATTGTCCAACCTCACCAGCAGCTGGAATTATCCGGTCCCTCTGCTGCGAACAGAGATTTGACTGAGCGCCAAATTCTCCTTTCTCACTGGCAGCAGTAACGAGGCGTGCGAGACCAGAGAATTTCGGCCTCTAATTTCTGATGCTGATTTAAAACTCTTCTTTGTTTCTTAAAATAACATTGATTATGTTGATATAAGATTAAAATTTCAAACTTAAATTAGTGGGAGGAGGGCAGTGCTTTGCATGTTGGGAGGGCAAATTCAGACTCAGAAATCAGAGGATCCTGCTGATCTATACAAATACACCTTCCACGTGCAAAATTGCATGTCAGGAGCACACATTCAGCAAATCTATCCTTTGGTAAAAATTTACAATAAGATATGAACTTCTCTTGGATGCAAATGGTCAGAATTGACATTCAATTCTTAAGCTGGATTTATGTAATTTTAGATGATGTTCAGCACAGGCATAAATGCTAAATGGACTAAATTCTATTTGGTATATTTATATTGGCACAACATACAATTTTGAGGCCATGATGCAAAACACAGTTTAATTCAATAGCTTTAATTCAAAAACTGTGATGACTCAAAGTTAGCACACTCCTGGCATTGTTTTAATTGGCAAACTGAAATTCTGGTAGAATGGATCTGATGGTGGACCGGTCTGCTGAATTCGTATTTATTTATAAATTATCATAATCCATTTCTGCATTTTCTTTCTGCATTTCACATACCACAGGAAATTAAGAATCATTCCATTTCTCCAGTTACAGGGTGATGACCTATAGCAACCCTTGTCCCAGTGAAGACAGGATAATGGAATTGAAGAATTATCTGATGTGTTTTTGTGCATAGCAGCACATTGCTGCTATTAATCTTTCTATCAGTTGGACTTATCGGATTTTGGGATGGAAATTGAGGTTGACGTTCAGATATTAGTGCAAACAGAATTTGTAACATATTGTTAAACTGTTGCAAATAGATGGAGACAATTTTCTTCTCTGTTATTAAATGGTGTCCAGATCACTGACCCAAAAAATAGCTTTGGTGTTGATGCACTGGCAGAGTTGCTGCTGCTGAACTCTGGAGGTGTTATTAAAGCATTTTGGTATTGTGAATCACAACATTTTTTTTCTTAACAAGGGATATGACTCCTCATCTTTAAAAAAAGGGAAGCTTATATGAGATGTTCTCTCCAGGTTAACACAACAAATTTCATCACCATCTTGTTCCCCCCGAGCAATTCATTTTTGTCAAGGCTGAGAAATGTAGCAAGGTAATCATGCAATAAGCATTAACTTGTGTTTTGGAATTTCTCTGTTGAATGTACAGCTAATTTCTCTGATTTTCCTTACTGCAGTCCTGAGAAACTATTCAGATGCCAGATATTCCAAATCAACATATTCTTTATTGGAATAGGTAATTATTAAACCAAAGGTTCTGTTTTCCTGGCTCATGTCTACTTTTACTGGATGTGTCTAATCGATTATGAATTTCCTCACCATTAGATAAGGAAGATGTTTATGGGGGAGATGGGGAAGGGGTTCTACATCAAGGCTCCAAAAAGGGGAGGGTCCAAGTCCACCAGGGTTATAGGCACATTGGTGCTCACAATGGGGACGGGGTTTTGAGGTTAAGGACTGACAGTTCATGGAAAGCGGGAAGCCTCAACATCCTTCCTACTTCATCAGGACTTTAGGAGAGATTTGCACACTCACATAGGGAGCAGGTCAAGCTGGTCTGGCAATGAAACTTCAGTATCACCATCTTACAACATGAAGCAATTGGGCAGCAAACAATTTAAATGAGGATAAATTCAGCTGATGAGTTTTCTGAGGGCCTTTGGGACCATTGCACTGGAGAGAGGGAGGGGTTGGTGCTGAGTTAAAGGCCACTCAACAGATATGAGTATTCTCAGATGACGAGAGATGGACAGCTGAGACAGGTTATAAGCCCTTTCTTCACAATGCAGCAAAACAGGAAGGGTACCAATGAAGGGCACTCATGCAAGATTGTAACTGTTGTCAGCCACACATTACAATACCTCCTCTTGAGCAGGGACAGTCCACCACAATGGCTGCCCCTGGGGTTCTACAGAAGGTTCAGACATCATGAAGCCCTCAAAGTTGCTTTCACTTGCTAATAAAGAACATCGGTCATACTACATCCTTGCTCTTATCCAATGGCTTACGACAACATAGGTTCAATCCATCATATAGGGGCGGCACGGTAGCACAGTGGTTAGCACTGCTGCTTCACAGCTCCAGGGTCCCGGGTTCGATTCCCGGCTCGGGTCACTGTCTGTGTGGAGTTTGCACATTCTCCTCGTGTTTGCGTGGGTTTCCTCCGGGTGCTCCGGTTTCCTCCCACAGTCCAAAGATGTGCGGGCTAGGTTGATTGGCCAGGTTAAAATTGCCCCTGAGATGCGTAGGTTAGAGGGATTAGCGGGTAAAATATGTGGGGGTAGGGCCTGGGTGGGATTGTGGTCGGTGCAGACTCGATGGGCCGAATGGCCTCCTTCTGCACTGTAGGGTTTCTATGATTCTATGATACAGTGGCACAGTGGTTAGTACTGTTGCCTCACAGCGCCAGGGACCTGGATTCGATTCCATCTTTGGATAACTATCTGTGCTGGAATTTTCACATTCTCCCATTGTCTGCGTGGGTTTCCTCCATGTGCTCCAATTTGCTCCCACAGTTCGAAAGATGTGTAGGTTAGGTGGATTAGCCATGTTATTGTCCCTTAGTGTCCAAAGATGTGTAGGTTAGGGAGATTAGAGGGGTGATGCAGGGGCTTACAGGGATAGGGCAGGGGTGGGCCTGTGTAGGATGCTCAGTCGGAGAGTTGGTGCAGAACCAATGGGCCAAATGGCCTCCTTTTGCACTATAGGGATTCTATGCACCTCCAGAGCTTACTATAAGGCTCCATTGAGCCCAAAATCTCACCATTTTCAAGCACCATCACTAGCCTCAGCAAGAATTGAGGTCAGGTTACACACAGCACTGCACCCCTACATTGCGAATAGAGTCTGCTAGATGAATATTCTCAAGGATGTAGACATTAGCAGCATGACCTTGGTGGCTGAGAGGGGCATAGCCTAAACACTTTGAGGTGGCAAGGTCCTCACAATTATTGGTGAAGCTGTCACATGTGCATTCAGATAGTGGGAAATGTGATTGGCACACAGGAACACAAGCGAGCTCAGAGGAGGAACTCATAGCTTTGAGTACCTGCTGCATTACAGAGAGTACATGGACTTCCAGTACACATGAACATTAAGTCTAAATGGGTATGCAGGTGCAATTCTGCACCCTTAGCAATTCTGCAGGCATGACCCCAGTGGTGGCGTGAGGCGTAATGTTGTAGGACAGCAAAAAACTTGCCAATCGCAATGGCAACGTCCTATGAGCCCTGCTTCTTCAGGGAGGTCTTAAACGTTGGCTGCACCAGCCCATTTGAGGCAGGGTGGTAGGGGGCCTGTCCCTGTTTAAAATGGAGTCCTGGACTTTGACTGATCACTCTCCTCCATCTCTAACTTTGTACAGTGGGCTTTTGACAACTGATCTGGTTTATCCACATCACCAGTGTAGTAATTCGAAGTGGCAATTAACAAACTTGAAGATTTATTAAATACAAAGAGCTACTGACAACTTTAGGTTTAACAGCACAAGTACATCAGTCTCTCCCAATAACACCCTGATTCCAACCACCGACTTCCAGCCCCGGGGATGTGCACCCTCGTTCCAGATTGACGAAGTTTCGCACGCTTGTGTCCCATTGGTTCCAGCCCGGTCACCTGGCCTGTGAAGGGTCACCTCTTAAAGGGGCCACGCTACCACAAGAGTCTTTCTAAAGATTTTGCTGCTTAATGCACTATGTTCATACTCCTGCTAATATATCTTACAATACAAAGACATTCCTTGAACCATGCAAATATTTTTCATTTTAATTTTCTATTGATGGTTTTGTTAATTGAAATTGGAAATGTTTTTGACTATCTTGGTTAATTTTAACAGTGAGGCTTCCTGGTTTTCACTGAAATACATTCTGACCACTCTTGAATAATATTTATATTTGAAATAAACACTTATTGATATAAAAGGGTCACTTTGTTTCAAAGTAATTAATTATATGAAGTATTTTAACTATTTTGTGAAATGCTGCTGTGATAGTGGAGTCAGACACTTTGGGAACATTTAAGTGGTTATTGGATAGGCACATGGAGCACACCAGGATGATAGGGAGTGGGATAGCTTGATCTTGGTTTCAGATAAAGCTCGGCACAACATCGTGGGCCGAAGGGCCTGTTCTGTGCTGTACTGTTCTATGTCTATGTCTATGTAACAAGTGACCCATGGTGTAAAATATGAGTTTTATATTGGCCCAGGTTTTGCTGATGTATTTTTGAAACTTTTTTTACTAGAGAGAGATACGTTTTCAGAAAAAGAATACTTGAATACATGACAGGAGCAGCACGAGTTGTTTTCTGTGTGCCTGTTTCCTCATCACCCCATCAAACAATATGAAACCCATGCTGTAAGCTGGGTTTGCCCTGGCAACCATCAGAATTTGGCAGTCTTTTACTGGCCAAAAGGCTTCCAGGAATTGCTGGTCACGGTGTTTCAAAAATCCAAACTCAGCAACAATGACTTATATAATAGGCAGATGTTTTCTTATTTTGACTATGTTTGGCACTATTGTTTTGAAGGGATAATACATTTAAATATGAATTTGCATGGAGGCAGCCAAATTAGCCCAAATCAGACATGAGTTTCCATTTTTGATTCAATTGCACCCCTAGTTTCAGTGCCTCTTTGTCACTTCAGAGCTTCCATTAGATTCTCATATTTGTTTCTGTTAAATGTCCTACTTATCCACCCCTTACTTGTTAGGATGAATTTTCCCGTTCCACCTGCCACGGGAATCGTAGTAGGCGAGGGGCAGACCATGGAAAGGTCCATTGACCTCAGGTGGGATTTTCCAGTTTCAGGGCGAGCCCGGCCGGAAAATCCCGCCCAATGTTTTCTTTTCTTGCTTATCTGCCTCTTCTCCAGTTTTTTTCTTCTGTCTTCAACAATATTTCCATTATGTCAGATCAATTTATTTGAATATTATTCATGTGACAGGTTGGCTTTGAATGATTAAAGGATTAGCACAAATTAGCTTCTGCAACATCCAGTTATTTGACCTGACCTCAGGGTTCAGGAAGTGGAGCCATCAATTCAAATTTACTTCAGTTTATAAAATGTCCAACTAAATTATTTCCTTTTTTAATATTGGATACTAGCTTTTGTACAGATGCTAATAAACAGATACATAATCCAGTAATCTTTCTGACAACTCGTTGCAATAGTAATTGTACACAGTAAGTAGGCTTGTCTGTGAAATCACACAAGAAAATGTATTACAACTTTAATTATGAAAACCAAGAAAGAAAGCTTGCCGAGAGAATCACATGCTCGAAAAATTGCAGAAGCTATTACCGACCAAAATTTGCTGGGTTAAAGAAATCTTTATAAAGCAATCTTGCTTCATCTCTGCTTTGCTTTAGCATGATTGAGGCCTCACTGGAGGAAATGCAAAAGTCCAGCAGGCTTTAGCAGTAAACATGTTTGTTATCACAGAGCAGATTTCAGTAACAGCATCTAAACAAGTTTGAGTTGCCATTTTTGTGCCATTTCTAAATTGTTTGCTGGTATAGTTTTGACAAATGTGTTGTTGTGTCTCTAGAAAGAAAACATGCACTAGTTTGATACAGCCACAATACTATCCCATGTATGTTTTATTTTATATAATACTTATACATTAATAGCAAACCCATGTATATGATGTACTGAGAAATGTTCTGTCTGGTGCTGTAGCACATTTAGGCCAGGATTATTACTACTATTACAACCAGAACAACAATTTTATATTGCCTCTCATATACAAGGAACGTCTTGGAAGGAAAGGATTGAAACTATCCTGAAGCATACTAATGCTATATTGCTATTAATTTGTCCTTATATCGTAATGACATTAACCTTTAGCCTTTGCCTGTTAAACAGGGAAGTACAAGTCAATTTAAAAGCATTAACCATTGAACTACTGAAGTATGGATGACCTTAAAGAAATGGTCAATTTAACCATTTCAGTAATTAAACAAATGAACTTTAATCCGTTGCTAACTAATGCTGAAAAATCAGTTAGTTCCACAACTGAAAACCTCTAGGTATGCATTATCTTTTTAAATTGGAGTTTATGTCAAAATAAGAACTTGAATAGTACAGAATCAAGGACAGACTTGCAACTAATGGTTTTACTTGCTCGAAGTGCAATTATATGTATTAAAAATGATACTGTTGATAAATTAATAAACTCATTGTCATGGTGACGGGCAAAGAAAATGTTGTACGGTGTAACAATTGCATAGAGAAATCAAGGATTTTTTAATGTCTCATCGATCTGTATAGGAAACTTGGTAATGCCTTTGTGTCTCTCGACTAAGCCATCATATTCTGTAACAAGTATCATCCTTTAAGGGTATGTTTAAATTACTGTATTAACTACTGTATGTTTAATAAAGTCATGAACCTGATTTCAATGTTCAAGAACCTTATTGACTCGAGAGTAAATCAGACATGAGACTTATTCCATGCACAAACTCAAAGAGTTCTGAAGGGAACTGGGTGAACTGGTCAAGCCAAGATGGCACCAGAGCACGGTGACTTCTTGCAAACTGTGCCGAGCATACCTTCTAATTCTAACTTTTACTCTTGTTTGATGCTCCTTAAACTTCATTATAACTTTTTAAATCTCTCTAACAATGCTTTATTCAAAATCTTACAAATTTTGCAGCCTTTAGGACCCTGGAGACACCCGACCTGAAGCTGAACCGGACCAGCCGCCCATGTGGGACTTGTAGCTGGCGCTGCAGTCCCAGAGCCGGGGCTTTCCCTGCACTGGCTCCCAATGCGCAGGAAAACGCCCGAGAAGCCAGGGCCTTCAATCTGCCAGCCTCCAGTGACCAGAAAAACGCCACCGGAGCCATAGTCTTCACTCTCCAGACTCCAGATCGCCCCCCAAGCTCAGGAAAACACTGCCGAAGCCAAGGCCTTCACTCTACCGGTCTCCACTGGTCAGATCTGCATCACTGGGGCTGGGGTCTTCTCCATCCCCAGTTCCCACCGACCCCGATGGCCAGACCAGCAAGTCTGGAGCCGGAGCTGGAGCCCCACCAGTCCCCAACCTGGACCGGATGGACTACACCCAGGGTTCTAAAAGAGACAGCTGAGGAAATTGTGGAAGCATTGGTGGTGATCTTTCAGGAATCACTGGAGGCAGGGAGGGTACCAGAGGACTGGAAAGTAGTGAATGAAACACCGGTGTTTAAGAAGGGAGGGAGGCATCAGATGGGAAATTATAGACCGGTTAGCCTGACTTCAGTCATTGGCAAGATTTTAGAGTCCATTATTAAAGATGAGATCGCAGAGTACTTGGAAGTGCATGATAAAATAGGACTGAGTCAGCACGGCTTTGTCAAGGGGAGATCATGTCTGTCAAATCTGTTAGAGTTCTTTGTGGAGGTAACAAGGAAGTTAGGTAAAGGTGAACCAGTGGACATGATTTATTTAGATTTCCAGAAGGCCTTTGACAAGGTGCCACATGGGAGACTGTTAAATAAGTTAAGTGCCCATGGTGTTAAGGGTAAGATCCTGGCATGGATAGAGGATTGGCTGACTGGCAGAAAGCAGAGAGTGGGGATAAAGGGGGTCTTTTTCAGGATGGCAGCTAGTGACTAATGATGTGCCTCGGGGATCAGTGCTGGAACCACAACTTTTCACAATATACATTAACAATTTGGAGGAAGAAACTGAAGGCACTGTTATTAAGTTTGCAGATGATACAAAGATATGTAGAGGGACAGGTAGTATTGAGGAAGGAGGGGGCTGCAGAATGACTTGGACAGGTTAGGAGAGTGGGCAAAGAAGTGGTAGATGGAATACACTTTGGAAGGAGGAATGGAGGCATGGACTATTTTCTAAATAGGAAAATGCTTAGAAAATCAGAAACACAAAGGGACTTGGGAATCATTGTTCAAGATTCTCTTAAAGTTAACATGCAGGTTCAGTCGGCAGTTAGGAAGGCAAATGCAATGTTAGCATTCATGTCGAGAGGGCTAGAATATAAGAGCAGGGATGTACTTCTGAGGCTGTATAAGGCTCTGGTCAGACCCCATATGGAGTATTGTGAGCAATTTTGGGCCCCATATCTAAGGAAGGATGTGCTGGCCTTGGAAAGGGTCCAGAGGATGTTCACAAGAATGATCCCTGGAATGAAGAGCTTGTTGTATGAAGAACGTTTGAGGACTCTGGGTCGGTACCCGTTGGAGTTTAGAAGGATGAAGGGGGATCTTACTGAAACTTACAGGATACAGCGAGGCATGGATAGAATGGAGTGGAGAGGATGTTTCCACTAGTAGGAAAAACTAGAACCAGAGGGCACAATCTCAGGCTAAAAGGACGATCCTTTAAAACAGAGATGAGGAGGAATTTCTTCAGCCAGAGAGTGGTGAATCTGTAGAACTCTTTGCTGCAGAAGGCTGTGGAGGCCAGGTCAATGTGTGTCTTTAGGACAGAGATAGATAGGTTCTTGGTTAATAAGGGGATCAGGGGTTATGGGGAAAAGGCAGGAGAATGGGGATGAGAAAAATATCAGCCATGATTGAATGGCGGAGCAGACTCGAAGGGCTGAATGGCCTAATTCTGCTCCTATGTCTTATGGTCAACCCCTCTGACCCAGAGAACTGTGACCTTCTGCAGGCTCCAAGCACTCTCTCCACTTCCCCCTTCTACACTCCTAAAAACCAACTCCCACTGCCTAAAACTCACTAATACTGCTCTTTTACTTGCAGGTCTAGAGATTCTTTGGCCTCTGAAGTAAGACCTCTACATGGCAGTGACCCAGAGGACCCCAACATGTGGACCCAGACATCAGCACATCCGTGACCCCAGAGACATCATCAATTTACCGGCCCTCGACCCATTCATGCCAGAGCGCGATCTAAACATCCTCCGATCTCTGAAACCAAACCGCAGCTGGACAGTGACCCAGAAAGCCCGCAAACAAGGCACCAAATCCTCCATCCACACACTAACCAGAGCGAAGAACCTCCTTGGATGCAGCTATACCCTTAATACCGCATAATACTCTCACCATCTCCCAGGCCTGAAAAGAAACAGTCATTCCAAGAAGCGTGGAAAACTAGCCTCCCATCCATTGACACTGTCTACACTTCCCACTGCCTTGAAAAAACAGCCAGCATAATCAAGGACCCCACGCACACCGGACATACTCTCTTCCATCTTCTTCCACCAGGAAAAAGATACAAAAGTCTGAGATCATGCACTAACCGACTCAAAAACAGTTTCTTCCCTGATGCCATCAGACTTTTGAATGGATATTAAGCTGAACTTTCTCTACACCCTAGCTATATTCTGAACACACTCCGTTCCTTCTTCCAAGGATGAGGACATAGAATCATAGAATTCCTACAGTACAAAAGGTGCCCAATCCACCTAATCTGCACAACTTTGGACTGTGGGAGGAAATTGAAGCACCTGGAGGAAACACATGAAGAACGTGGAAACTCCACACAGTCACCCAAGGCTTGAATCGAACCCTGGCTCCTGGAACTGTGAGGCAGCAATGTGCCACCTATAGCAGGACATTGTGACAAAAGTTTGTAACTACTCATTCAGAGTTGGATGTGCTGTGATGAGATCATGAGGATCACAGCCAAGATGAGAAGGTGGATGCAGCATGGAGGACATTGGTCAAAGAGGCTCGTATGAGTGTTCATCCTCATTCTCCTGGAACCTGTGGCTATAAGCATGTCACATGCACACCTGCCTCATTCAGCCTGTGCTATGGGCTCTTCATCTAGAGCTTCAGCTTCCGTGTCTTCATACAGCTCAGCCAACTCAATGTCCTCATCATGAGAGGGGATATGCAGTTCCCCTATCTCTCATTCTGGCAAGATATCCCCTATTGCAAGTACCAGGATGTGTAGAGCACAGCAAGCCAGAATGATGCAGGAGACCTACTGGAGAGAGCACTGGAGAGCACAGCCTGACCTATCCAGACATCAAAACAGCTTCTTCCAAGATGCCAATGGTCTGCTCAATGAAGGAATGTGTTGCAGAATGAGCTGCTTTGTGACTTTCCTCTGAGGTACTATGTGGCTGCTGAATGAACATCATAAACCACATCCTTCATAGGTAGCTTTTGTCACTGAGGAGCCAACACTGGATGTGCTGAGAGCCCTTGAAGATCTGCACCTGTGAGAAATTCAAGATGTACGAATTGTGGGGATTTCCAGGGCATCTCGTGCATAACTGATTTAATTGCTTCTGGCGGTTACAGACCAGCTACACACTGAGAGAGTGGAACACTTTCCTGTTGATTAAATATTGTGCCCGATGCCAGGGAGCTCTTAAAGCCCCATGTGTGCAGCCAATGGCACCCATCAACTGTTGGAATCCAGAGATCACTGCAAATCCTACTGCCCTGGCAGTCTGGCTGGCTTTATCCAGGGAGAACTAGACAAAACATGTGTCTTGCTAAATAAGGTGTCTGTAACCTCTCAAATTCATTTAGAACACAGAACATAGAAAACTACAGCACAAAACAGGCCCTTCGGCCCCACAAGTTGTGCCGAACATATACCTACCTTTTAGGCCTACCTATAACCCTCCATCCTATTAAGTCCCATGTACTCATCCAGAAGTCTCTTAAAAGACCCTATTGAGTTTGCCTCCACCACCACTGACGGCAGCCGATTCCACTCGCCCACCACCCTCTGTGTGAAAAACTTCCCCCTAACATTTCCCCTGTACCTACCCCCCAGCACCTTAAACCTGTGTCCTCTGGTAGTAGCCATTTCCACCCTGGGAAAAAGCCTCTGAGAGTCCACCCGATCTATGCCTCTCAACATTTTATATACCTCTAATAGGTCTCCTCTCATCCTACGTCTCTCCAAGGAGAAAAGACCAAGCTCCCTCAGCCTATCCTCATAAGGCATGCCACTCAATCCAGGCAACATCCTTGTAAATCTTCTCTGCTCCCTTTCAATCTTTTCCACATCCTTCCTGTAATGAGGCGACCAGAACTGAGCACAGTACTCCAAGTGGGCTCGGACGAGGGTCTTATATAGCTGCATCATTATCCCTGGACCCCTAAACTCAATCCCTCGATTGATAAAGGCCAGCACACCATAGGAACATAAGAACATAAGAAATAGGAGCAGGAGTAGGCCATCTGGCCCTTCGAGCCTGCCCCGCCATTCAACAAGATCATGGCTGATCTGAAGCGAATCAGTTCCACTTACCCGCCTGCTCCCCATATCCCCTAATTCCCTTATCAATCAGAAAACTATCTACCCGTGATTTAAACATATTCAACGAGGAAGCCTCCACCACTTCAATGGGCAGAGAATTCCAGAGATTCACTACCCTCTGAGAGAATAAGTTCCCCCTCAACTCTGTTCTGAACCGGCCTCCCCTTATTTTGAGGCTGTGCCCTCTAGTTCTGGTTTCCCTTCTAAGTGGAAAGAATCTCTCCACCTCTACCCTATCCAGCCCCTTCATTATCTTATATGTCTCTATAAGATCACCCCTCATCCTTCTAAACTCCAACGAGTACAGACCCAATCTGTTTAATCTCTCCTCATAAGCTACACCCCTCATCTCCGGTATCAACCTGGTGAACCTTCTCTGCATTCCCTCCAAGGCCAATATATCCTTTCGCAAATAAGGGGACCAAAACTGCACACAGTACTCCAATTGCGGCCTCACCAGTGCCTTGTACAGTTGCAGCAAGACCTCCCTGCTTTTATATTCTATCCCCCTCGCGATAAAGGCCAACATTCCATTCGCCTTCTTGATCACCTGCTGCACCTGCAGACTGAGTTTTTGCGATTCGTGCACAAGGACCCCCAGGTCCCTCTGCACAGTCGCACGATGTAATTTTTCTCCATTTAAATAATATTCCAATTTACTATTATTTCTTCCAAAGTGGATAACCTCACATTTGCTAACGTTATATTCCATCTGCCAGATCCTCGCCCACTCGCTCAGCCTATCCAAATCTCTCTGCAGACTTTCCGCGTCCTCCTCGCAATTCGCTTTCCCACTCACCTTCGTGTCATCAGCAAACTTGAATACCCCAGATTCAGTCCCCTCCTCCAGATCATCTATGTAAATGGTGAACAATTGAGGCCCCAGCACCGATCCCTGCGGCACGCCACTGGTCACCAACTGCCAACCAGAAAAGCACCCATTTATCCCAACTCTCTGCTTCCTGTTAGATAGCCAATCCCCAATCCACGCCAACACCTTACCCCTAACTCCGTGTACCCCAATCTTCTGCAGCAACCTTTTGTGAGGCACCTTATCGAACGCCTTCTGGAAATCTAAAAACACCACATCCACCGGTTCCCCTCTGTCAACCGCACTAGTGACATATTCATAAAAGTCCAGTAGATTCGTCAAACACGACTTTCCCTTCATGAATCCATGCTGCGTCTGCTTGATCGAACCATTCTTATTCAGGTGCTCTGTTATTTCCTCTTTAATAATGGACTCTAGCATCTTCCCAACTACGGACGTTAAGCTAACCGGCCTGTAGTTACCCGCCTTTTGTCTACTTCCTTTTTTAAACAGCGGCGTAACAGTAGCTGTTTTCCAGTCAGCCGGCACTACCCCAGAGTCCAGCGAATTTTGATAAATTACTACTAACGCATCTGCTATTACCTCAGCCATTTCTTTTAGTACGCTGGGATGCATTCCATCCGGGCCCGGGGACTTGTCTACCTTCAGTCCTATTAGTCTACCAAGCACCACCTCCTTAGTAACAGTAATTGTATTAAGGACCTCCCCTCCGACCAACTCTCGATCTCTAATATTCGGCAAACTATTTGCATCTTCCACCGTGAAGACCGACACAAAGAACTTATTTAAAGTCTCAGCCATTTCCTCGTTTTCCACTATTAAATCCCCCCTCTCATCTTCCAAGGGTCCAACATTCACTCCAGCCACTCTATTCCTTTTTATATACTTGTAAAAACTTTTACTATCATTTTTTATATTTTGAGCTAGTTTAGTTTCATAATCTATCTTTCCTTTCTTAATCGCTTTCTTAGTCGTTCTTTGTTTTTCTTTAAAGCTTTCCCAATCCACTAATTCTCCACTATTTTTGGCCACTCTGTACGCATCTGATTTTATTTTAATACTCTCCTTTATTTCCTTCGTTATCCACGTCCGGTTATCCTTTTTCTTACAGTCCTTCTTTATCACCGGAATATATTTTTGCTGAGTACTTTAAAAAATCTCCTTAAAAATCCTCCACTGTTCCTCAGCTGTCCTACCTACCAGTCTGCTCGCCCAGTCTACATTAGCCAATTCCACCCTCATCCTATCGTACTCCCCTCTGTTCAAGCAGAGGACACTGGTTTGGGACCCTACTTTCTCACCCTCCATCTGTATCAGAAATTCCACCATATTATGATCACTCATCCCAAGAGGATCCTTCACAAGAAGATCCTTAATCCTACCTGTCTCATTGCACAGATGTGGAGATGCCGGCGTTGGACTGGGGTAAACACAGTAAGAAGTTTAACAACACCAGGTTAAAGTCCAACAGGTTTATTTGGTAGCAAAAGCCACACAAGCTTTCGAAGCTCTAAGCCCCTTCTTCAGGTGAGTGGGAATTCTGTTCACAAACAGAGTTTATAAAGACACAGACTCAATTTACATGAATAATGGTTGGAATGCGAATACTTACAACTAATCAAGTCTTTAAGAAACAAAACAATGGGAGTGGAGAGAGCATCAAGACAGGCTAAAAAGATGTGTATCGTCTCCAGACAAGACAGCCAGTGAAACTCTGCAGGTCCACGCAACTGTGGGCGTTACAAATAGTGTGACATGAACCCAATATCCCGGTTGAGGCCGTCCGCGTGTGTGCGGAACTTGGCTATCAGTTTCTGCTCAGTGACTCTGCGCTGTCGTATGTCACGAAGGCCGCCTTGGAGAACGCTTACCCGAATATCAGAGGCCGAATGCCCGTGACCGCTGAAGTGCTCCCCAACAGGAAGAGAACAGTCTTGCCTGGTGATTGTCGAGCGGTGTTCATTCATCCGTTGTCGCAGCGTCTGCATAGTTTCCCCAATGTACCATGCCTCGGGACATCCTTTCTTGCAGCGTATCAGGTAGACAACGTTGGCCGAGTTGCAAGAGTATGTACCGTGTACCTGGTGGATGGTGTTCTC
Organism: Mustelus asterias; assembly: GCF_964213995.1. Taxonomy (NCBI): domain Eukaryota; kingdom Metazoa; phylum Chordata; class Chondrichthyes; order Carcharhiniformes; family Triakidae; genus Mustelus; species Mustelus asterias. The sequence goes on from NC_135802.1 coordinate 119,882,998, forward strand.
ACGTGAGATGATGGCATCTGTGTCGATGATGCCATCATCTCACGTGAGATGATGGCATCATCTCACGTGAGAACACCATCCACCAGGTACACGGTACATACTCTTGCAACTCGGCCAACGTTGTCTACCTGATACGCTGCAAGAAAGGATGTCCCGAGGCATGGTACATTGGGGAAACTATGCAGACGCTGCGACAACGGATGAATGAACACCACTCGACAATCACCAGGCAAGACTGTTCTCTTCCTGTTGGGGAGCACTTCAGCGGTCACGGGCATTCGGCCTCTGATATTCGGGTAAGCGTTCTCCAAGGCGGCCTTCGTGACACACGACAGCGCAGAGTCGCTGAGCAGAAACTGATAGCCAAGTTCCGCACACACGCGGACGGCCTCAACCGGGATATTGGGTTCATGTCACACTATTTGTAACGCCCACAGTTGCGTGGACCTGCAGAGTTTCACTGGCTGTCTTGTCTGGAGACAATACACATCTTTTTAGCCTGTCTTGATGCTCTCTCCACTCCCATTGTTTTGTTTCTTAAAGACTTGATTAGTTGTAAGTATTCGCATTCCAACCATTATTCATGTAAATTGAGTCTGTGTCTTTATAAACTCTGTTTGTGAACAGAATTCCCACTCACCTGAAGAAGGGGCTTAGAGCTTCGAAAGCTTGTGTGGCTTTTGCTACCAAATAAACCTGTTGGACTTTAACCTGGTGTTGTTAAACTTCTTACTGTCATTGCACAGAACCAGATCCAAGATAGCTCGCTCTCTCATAGGTTCTGTAACATACTGTTCAATGAAACAATCCCGACAGCATTCCAAGAACTCTTCCTCAAGCCCTCCACGTCCAATTTGAGTCGACCAATCAATATGTAGGTTAAAATCCCCCATGATTATTGCCGTTCCACTTTTGCACGCATCCATTATTTGCTTGTTTATAGCCCTCCCCACCTCTAAGTTATTATTTGGGGGCCTATAGACCACGCCTACCAGTGTCTTTCTCCCCCTACTATTCCTTATCTCCACCCACAACGATTCCACGTTTTGCTCCTTAGAGCCTATGTCGTCTCTCACTACCGTCCTGATATTATCCTTTATTAACAAAGCTACCCCACCTCCTTTTTCAACCTGTCTATCCTTCCTAAATGCCTGATAACCCTGTATATTCAGTTCCCAGTCCCGGTCAACCTGCAACCACGTTTCTGTGATGGACACTAGATCATATTCATTTGTATGGATTTGTGCCATCAACTCATTTACTTTGTTTCGAATGCTTCGTGCATTCAGGCAAAGTGTCTTTATGCCAGCCTTTATCTGGACCCGGTTTGTTGAAGCGCTACTAACATCTCCCAAGCCCTCTCCTCCTTTTGCTAGTTGTTTATTCACTAGTTTATTCACCATACGCCTTCTTAACCACATCCTCCACCTGCGGGGCCGATTTTAGAGTCCTATGGACCCAGACCCCAAGGTCCTTCTGATCCTCTACCATACTAAGAGTCTTTCCCTTTATATTGTACTCCTTCATCCCATTTGACCTGCCAAAATGGACCACTACGCATTTATCTGGGTTGAAGTCCATCTGCCACTTCTCCGCCCAGTCTTGCATCCTATCTATGTCCCTCTGTAACTTCTGACATCCCTCCAGACTATCCACAACCCCACCAACCTTCGTGTCGTCGGCAAACTTACCAATCCATCCCTCCACTTCCTCATCCAGGTCATTTATGAAAATGACAAACAGCAAGGGTCCCAGAACAGATCCCTGGGGCACACCACTGGTGACCGACCTCCATTTAGAAAAAGACCCATCTATACCCACTCTCTGCCTCCTTTGGGCAAGCCAGTTCTGGATCCACAGGGCAGCAGCCCCTTGGATCCCATACCCTCTCACTTTTTCACAATGCTCATAAATCCTGTCCCTCAGGATCTTCTCCATCAGCTTACCAACCGCTGAGGTTAGACTCACCGATCGGTAATTTCCTGGGCTATCCCTATTCCCCTTCTTGAAAATAGGAACCACATCCGCAATCCTCCAATCCTCTGGCACCACTCCCGTCTCCATCGACGACGCAAAGATCATCGCCAGAGGCTCTGCAATCTCTTCCCTCGCTTCCCACAGTAACCTGGGGTACATCCCATCCGGACCCGATGACTTATCTATCTTGATGCCGTTCAAAGATTCCAGCACAACCTCTTTGTTAAATTCCACACACTCAATCTTTTCAGTCCACCGCAAGCCCGCAGTACATCCACCCATGTCCTTCTCCTCTGTGAAAACAGAGGCAAAATACTCATTGAGCACCTCTGCCATTTCTACTGGTTCCGTACAGATTTTCCCGCCTTCACCTTTTATAGGCCCTATTCCTTCACATCTCATCCTTTTACTCTTCACATATTTAAGAAAGCCTTAGGGTTTTCCTTACTTCTACTTGCCAAGGCCTTCTCGTGACCCCTTCTGGCTCTCCTAATTTCCTTCTTTAGTCCCTTCCTACAAGCCGTATACTCATCTAGATCCCTAACTTCGCCACACTCTCTGAACCTTTTGTACACTTTCCTTTTCTTCTCGACTAGGTCCCGCACAGCTTTCGTGCACCACGGTTCCTTTAACCTACCAACTCCTCCCTGTCTGCTCGGAACATTGTCCTGTAGAACCCTAGATAGACATTCCTTGAAAAACTGCCACCTCTCTTCAGTAGATTTCCCTGAGAATACCTCCTTCCAATTTACTCCTCTAATTTGCTGCCTTCTGTCTTCATATTTCCCCTTACTCCATATAAATGCTTTCCTAGCTTGCCTGATCCTCTCTTTTTCCAATGCAAGCATAAAGGAGATAGAGTTATGATCGCTATCCCCAAGATGCTCTCCCACTGAGAGATCTGACACCTGTCCAGGTTCATTGGTCAGTATCAGATCAAGTACAGCCTCTCCTCTTGTAGGCTTGTCCACATGCTGTGTCAGGAAACCCTCCTGAACACACCTAATGAACTCCTCCCCATCCAATCCCCTTACCCTAGGGATATTCCAATCTATGTTTGGGAAATTAAAGTCTCCCATCACAACAACTCTGCTATTGTTGCAACTCTCCAGGATCTGTTTCCCTATCTGCTCCTCCACCTCCCTGTCACTATTGGGCGGCCTATAGAAAACTCCCAGCAAAATGATCGACCCCTTCCCACTCCGAACTTCCACCCAGAGACTCTGTAGACAATCCCTCCACAGCATACACCTTCTCTACAGCTGTGACACTATCCCTGATCAGCAGTGCCACTCCACCCCCTCTCTTGCCTCCCTCCCTGTGGGAGCAGATGCTTGAGAAATCCCACAGAGATCCTCAATGGAGCTCTGGAATGAGCCACTCACAAAGAAGTCAGAGTGGTGGTGACTTTGAGAGCCACTGGCAATGGATGACCTTCCAGTCCCTGTGGCATAAACCCCTCCTGGAGAATGTGGCAGATGTGAGACACCACTTTCTTAGACTTGCTAAGGCATCCATGGCACTCTCTCTCGCTTATTTGCAGGTATGAGAGGTGTCTTTTTTTTACTCTTGGTTTTGCCATGCCTCTGCCTAATGGCTCTGTTAGCCTCAGCTCAGAGCGCTTGTTGATCAAGGCGAGGTTCTTCCCTTAGTCCAACCTGATGGCAATACGCCTTTTTTCCCCATCTCCATTAAGTTGAATGGAAATTAGCATAACTGCAATAGTTGATTCCTCCCAGAAGCACTGACAGCTGTCCATGGTAATTCTTGTTTTTCAACTGTGTCATTGGATCAGTTTGAAAAATGGTGGTGCTGAGGTTTTACTACGAGACCAGCATTGAGCCCCCACTGTCAAAATCTCTACTATCATGCTGGGGGAGCACTTTGTTCATGTTTCCCTCCCTCCAATCACTCTCCCTACTCCTCATCTTACCTTGGGGATCTGCAGCCTAGTCTGTGGGGAGCAGTCGGAGGGTGGAGCACAGCATCACAGTGAGTTTAAAACTAACTTACCTTGGGGATCTGCGGCCTAGTCTGCAGGGAACAGTCGGAGGGCGGAGCAGAGCATCACTGTGAGTTTAAAACTAACTTACCTTGGGGATCCGCGGCCTAGTCTGCAGGGAGCAGTGGGAGGGCAGAGCAGAGCGTCACTGAGTATAAAACTAACTTACCTTGGGGATCTGTGGCCTAGTCTGCAGGGAGCAGTCGGCGGGCGGAGCAGAGCATCACTGTGAGTTTAAAACTAACTTACCTTGGGGATCCGCGGCCTAGTCTGCAGGGAACAGTGGGAGGGCGGAGCAGAGCGTCACTGAGTATAAAACTAACTTACCAGCGAAGGTGATTGGCGGTTGCAGGTCACATTTGCATAAGTGCAGTCACTGTGACCAGAAGGTGGTTTGTGGAGGAGCTGCTGTGAAGGGACAGTTGGTCCATCCACATACTGAATGAGAAATTCCTCCTGAATACACTCAGCAAATTTCTCTCCATTGCTTCTCGGCCTTTTGGCTAAGATCAAGTGTATGGTCGGCACCCCATTGTCGGCTGCACTTGGTCGAGGTCATTGGGTTACGCTGAGGTTTCATATGAAGCAATTTTTAAAAGCGGCATCTCGGCCTTTGAGCTAAGATGCAAATGAGCTCAAGTCTTGGAGGAGGAACCTCCCCCTTCTCCAATCAGCTTGGCTCATGTAGATCAGGCCCAGGACAGGGTGGTTTGGTCGCTCGCCCTGTCTTGTCAGCCTGGATCTGAAATGTCTCAACTTGTTGAGACTCTGAATAGGATTTGATTTGATTGAATTGGAAAAGTATATAAAAAAATAAAAAATTTCTCTCCATTGCTTCTTGGCCTTTTGGCTAAGATCAAGTGTAGTATGGTCGGCAGCCCATGGTCGGCCGCACTTGGTCGAGGTCATTGGGTTGCACTGAAGCTTCATATGTTTCATATGAAGCAATTTTTTAAAGCGGCATCTCAGCCTTTTGGCTAAGATGCAAATGAGCTCAAGTCTTGGAGGAGGAACCTCCCCCTTCTCCAATCAGCTTGGCTCATGTAGATCAGGCCCAGGACAGGGTGGTTTGGTCGCTCGCCCTGTCTTGTCAGCCTGGATCTGAAATATCTCAACTTGTTGAGACTCTGAATTGGATTTGATTTGATTGAATTGGAAAAGTATATTAAAAAAAAAAATTCTCTCCATCCAACCCTCTAACACTATGGCTGTCCCAGTCAATGTTGGGAAAATTAAAATCTCCGACTATTGCAGCCACCGCCAAGGCACAATGGGGAAAGGCCACCGTGTAAAGTGTCTCAACCGAGGCAGACCGAGGGCCGGGTAACTGCAGAATACCCTCGGCCTGCGTAACTGTGTGCCAATCTGAAAAATAACGGCACACAGTAAACTCTGACGTATGTATATAGTTTTAAGAAATGAAATGTAACAAAATGTAATGTTTTTGTAAATAAGCACTGTATTGTACTGTAAAAATGATTCTTTTTTGCACTGTTTATGACTTTTGGATCTGTCACTTTGCAATGTTTTATTGGAGAGTTTTTTTTTGTGAATAAAGTATATTTTTGAAATAAATAAAAAAATTCTCTCCATCCAACCCTCTAATACTATGGCTGTCCCAGTCAATGTTGGGAAAATTAAAATCTCCGACTATTACCACCCTATTTTTCTTGGAGCTATCTGTAATCTCCTTACATATTTGCTCTTCAATTTCCTGCTGACTATTTGGGGGCCTATAGTACAACCCTATCAAAGTGATTTCCCCCTTCTTATTTCTCAGTTCTACCCATATAGACTCAGTGGCCGAACCCTCGGATATATCCCTCTCAGTACAGCCGTGATGCTTTCAAAAGTGCAACTTACCCTCCTCTCTTACTTCCTGTTCTATCTGTCCTATAGCATCTGTACCCTGGAACATTAAGCTGCCAGTCCTGTCCCTCCCTTAGCCATGTTTCAGTAATTGCTACAACATCCCAGTCCCATGTACCCATCAATGTCCTGGTAGGTTACGGGAACCGTGGTGCACAAAAGCTGCGCTGAACCTAGTGAGAAAGAAAAGGAAAGCGTACAAAAGGTTCAGAGAGCTAGGCGATGATAGGGATCTAGATGAGTATACGGCTTGTAGGAAGGGACTAAAGAAGGAAATTGGGAGAGCCAGAAGGGGTCACGAGAAGGCCTTGGCAAGTAGAATTAAGGAAAACCCTAAGGCGTTCTATAAATATGTGAAGAGTAAAAGGATGAGACGTGAAGGAATAGGGCCTATAAAAGGTGAAGGCGGGAAAGTCTGTACGGAACCAGTAGAAATGGCAGAGGTGCTTAATGAGTATTTTGCCTCGGTTTTCACAGAGGAGAAGGACCTGGGTGGATGTACTGCGGGCTTGCGGTGGACTGAAAAGATTGAGTATGTGGACTTTAACAAAGAGGTTGTGCTGGAATCTTTGAATGGCATCAAGATAGATAAGTTGCTGGGTCCGGATGGGATGTACCCCAGGTTACTGTGGGAGGCGAGGGAAGAGATTGCAGAGCCTTCAGTGATGATCTTTGCATCGTCGATGGAGACGGGAGAGGTGCCGGAGGATTGGAGGATTGTGGATGTGGTTCCTATTTTCAAGAAGGGGAATAGGGATAGCCCAGGAAATTACCGACCAGTGAGTCTAACCTCAGCTGTTGGTAAGCTGTTGGAGAAGATCCTGAGGGACACGATTTATGAGCATTTCGAGAGGTTTAGTATGCTCAAGAATACTCAGCATGGCTTTGTCAAAGGCAGATCGTGCCTTACGAGCCTGGTGGAGTTCTTCGAAAATGTGACTAAACACATTGACGAAGGGAAAGCGTTAGATGTGGTTTATATGGATTTTGGCAAGGCGTTCAATAAGGTCCCCATGCAAGGCTTCTAGAAAAAGTGAGAGGGCATGGGATCCAAGGGGCTGCTGCCCTGTGGATCCAGAACTGGCTTGCCCAAAGGAGGCAGAGAGTGGGTATAGATGGGTCTTTTTCTAAATGGAGGTCAGTCACCAGTGGTGTGCCCCAGGGATCTGTTCTGGGACCCTTGCTGTTTGTCATTTTCATAAATGACCTGGATGAGGAAGTGGAGGGATGGGTTGGTAAGTTTGCCGACGACACGAAGGTTGGTGGGGTTGTGGATAGTCTGGAGGGATGTCAGAAGTTACAGAGGGACATAGATAGGATGCAAGACTGGGCAGAGAAGTGGCAGATGGACTTCAACCCAGATAAATGCGTAGTGGTTCATTTTGGCAGGTCAAATGGGATGAAGGAGTACAATATAAAGGGAAAGACTCTTAGTACTGTAGAGGATCAGAAGGATCTTGGGGTCCGGGTCCATAGGACTCTTAAATCGGCCCCGCAGATGGAGGAGGTATGCTGGCCTTTATCAATCGAGGGATTGAGTTTAGGAGTCCAGGGATAATGATGCAGCTATATAAGATCCTCGTCAGACCCCACTTGGAGCACTGTGCTCAGTTCTGGTCGCCTCATTACAGGAATGATGTGGAAAAGATTGAAAGGGTGCAGAGGAGATTTACAAGGATGTTGCCTGGATTGAGTGGCATGCCTTATGAGGATACGCTGAGGGAGCTCGGTCTTTTCTCCTTGGAGAGACGTAAGATGAGAGGAGACCTAATAGAGGTATACAAGATGTTGAGAGGCATAGATCCAGTGGACTCTCAGAGGCTTTTTCCCAGGGTGGAAATGGCTGCTACCAGAGGACACAGGTTTAAGGTGCTGGGGGGTAGGTACAGGGGAAATGTTAGGGGGAAGTTTTTCACACAGAGGGTGGTTGGTGAGTGGAATCGGCTGCCGTCAGTGGTGGTGGAGGCAAACTCAATAGGGTCTTTTAAGAGACTCCTGGATGAGTACATGGGACTTAATAGAATGGAGGGTTATAGGTAGGCCTAAAAGGTAGGGACCGGCACAACTTGTGGGGCCGAAGGGCCTGTTTTGTGCTGTAGTTTTTCTATGTAAACACCTAGTTTTTTCTGAGCTCTCCAAGTGCTCTATGTATTACATCAGAAGGTAGAGGTTGAACTGCTGAGGTTGGAAAGTCTGGGTATCCTCAAGTAGTTTTCCGAATTGCCCCATCATTCCTGTCCTGGAACCAGACCGTACTGTGAGGATCTGCGGGGATTACAAACTAACGGTTAACAGTGGAGCCCAGCTGGATCATTACCCCCATTCCAAGGATAGAGGACGTCTGTGCTAAGTTAGCAGCGGGCCTCAAATATACCAAGCTAGACCTAAGTCATGCTCATCAACTGCTGGAACTAGAAAAAGTCTCCAGGAAGTTTGTGACAATTAATACCCTCAAAGGGTTATATCAGTACACCCGGCTGCCATTTGGTGTCTCGTCAGCTTCCGTCATTTTTCAGCGCACACAGAGAGCCTGTTACAAGGAATCCCCAAAGTGACGATATACTTGGTCGATGTTTTAGTTACAGGTGCATCTTTCGAAGAGCATGGTGCAAACTGGGAGGAGGTCCTTAAGAGGTTTAAACAAGCTGGCATATGTTTAAAATGTGAGAAATGTATTTTTCAAGCTGATGAGATTATGTCCTTCAGTTTCAAAGTGGATGCAAAAGAGTTACATCCCTCAAAGACAAGGTAAAAGCTACAAAGAGAGTGCCTGCATCCTAGTGATTGACAGATCTGAAGTCCTTCATAGGAATGGCCAATTATTATGGAAGGTTCCTGCCTAATGTATCAACAATCCTGGTCCCTCTACAGCAGCTTTTAAAAAATGTCAGTGCTGTAAATGGTGAGACATAGAAAGAGGCTGTTGCCCAAATAAAACAGGCTTTACAATTGTCGGCATTGCTCACTCACTTCAACCTGAGCAAGCCATTAGTAGTCATTTGTGATGCTTCACCGTAGAGAGTTGGCACAGTTCTCATTGAAGAGAGCTCCAAGAGTTACATAATGCCCATTCTGGCCAGACCAAAATGAACGTGTTGGCCAGAAGCTATGTCTTGTGGCCTGGTATTGACAGAGACATTGAACAAATGGTTTGGTTGTGTGAAAGTTGTCAGTCCCAGCAAACGTAACTGCCAACAGTGAACCTGCACCCCTGGGAGTGGCTGGGCCATCTGTGGTCACAGCTTCATGTAGATTTTGCTCGACCTTTTATGGGGCACATGTTCATAATCCCAAAAGATGCCTATTCCAAGAAGCTGGGCGTTCATAGAATCATAGAATTCCAATAGTGCAGAAGGAGGCCATTTGGCCCATTGAGTCTGCACCGACTCTATGACAGAGTATCTTACCCAGGCTCTCTCCCCCACCCTATCTCAGTAACCCCACATAATTACCATGTCTAATCCATCTAATTTACACATCTTTGGACACTAGGGGGCAATTTTTACTATGGTCAATCCATCTCGCCTGTGCATCTTTGGACTGTGGGAGGAAACTGGAGCACCCTGAGGAAATTGGAGCACCCTGAGGAAACCCACGCAGACACAGGGAGAATATGTAGACTCCGCACAGACGGTCACCCAAGACCAGAATTAAACCCGGGTCCCCGGCGGTGTGAGGCAGCAGTGCTAACCACTGTGCCACCGTGCTCCCCCCTCCCCGCCCCAGATGTTCAGCTCATGAGATCTACCACCGCGACATCTACTATTGACAAACTGAGAGCGAAATACGTGGTCCATGGTCTTCCTGAAGTGTTAGTATCGGATAATGGAACAGCATTCATGGCTAACGAATTTCAGGCTTTCATCAAGTCTAGTGGCATTCATCATGTCATGATAGACCCCTTCCATCCTGCCTCAAATGGGCTGGTGGAGTGAGCCATGCAAACATTTAAAGCTTCCAAGAAGAAGCAGGCTCATAGAGCATTGCCACTGCAATTGGCAAATTCTTCCTGTCCTACAACAATGCCTCATGACACCAGTGGGATCACGCCTACAGAATTGATAATGGGTCAGCACCTGTGTACCCATTTCGACTTAGTTTTCCCAAATTTGTTTGGGAGGGTGGTGGCTAGGCAACCTCTCATTATGAACAAACACCCCACCCTTCCCCCACCCCCAGTGTCCCCACTGTAATCTTGTTGCTATATACCTCTGCGTGTAACTGTTCCTCTCTTTTGTCATAGATATAACTTAGGGAGTTCGGGGTAATGTGGCCCCTTTAAGAGGTGATCCTTCCTGGACCACGTGACCGGGCTGGAAGCAATGAAGCACGAGCATGTCAACCTTGCCCAATAAGTCGACAGAGCAAGCTGGAGACCGGCTGGGGTAAGACTTGTGTTGTTGTGTTTCAGATTCTTTAGTCGTGAATAGTTCTTCATGTTGAATATATTTTCTTGTTTTGTACCTGCCACACCAAGTTGCCCTGAATTATCACAGTTAACATCCATACTTTGGACTTTGTGCTGAAAGAAACAGCTGAAGATACCAGAGACCAGATCTCCACCCTGAGGAACTCCTGCAGCCTTGCCCTGTGGTTAAGATCTTCAGCCTCCAACAAGCAGAACCCTTTTCTTTTATGGTTGCTGTGACTTCAGGCTGTGAAGAGTTTTCCCCAGTCCTCTTTTGGGTGGAATCATCCCAGAAACCAGCAATATCTGACATGGGGGGTGGTGGGGGGGAGGAATGTGGTTGTACCTATTGATTCAAATAGTAGGTTTTCTGCTGTATTGTGCAGCAATTAGAGCAAAAAAATAAGCAAACGAGAGCTTCAATGGCGTGTCATTGGTGGGTTGGCCTCTGATTCACCCGCCCTGCCAGGACCTCAAAATTCGGCCCATCGAGTAGTCTGACCACCATATTTAAAATCCACCCTTGCACAGGATTGCCACTCTTCAAGGAATTGGAAGCCGCTGTGAACAAATGGCTGCCAAATCCAAGAAGCATGCTGCCCCTAAATTTGGTGACACCTCCCTCGAGCACCTGCTGGGTACTTTGGAGGCTTGCTGCAATATCCCCTACCCATATTCTGGCAAAGACCACCAAGCAAGGACACCAGTCCAACATGGGAGGCAGTGACAGCAGTGATCAGCATCAACGCTCTCCAAAAGAGGACAGCCATCCAATGCTGGAAGAAGATTCTGTCAGGGTAAGTCATTATTCTCATCACTCTCAATTCACACACACACATACACCCATTACACACCTACAGTGATCTCACTCAATGCAGGTCAAGGGACACCATGACTCACTCTCCCACACACAACTTCATCCCCACTATGGGTCATATCCTCCCCATCTATGGACGCACCACCACCCACACATGCCAGGCATCCTTATCATCTGGCTTGGCATGTGTCCTCCTTACACTCTCTCCACCTGTCTTCATGCAGGACACGCTGGCATAGATAGATAAGATGCAAGACTGGGCGGAGAAGTGGCAGATGGACTTCAACCCAGATAAGTGTGTGGTGGTTCATTTTGGCAGGTTGAATAGGATGAAAGAATATCATATAAAGGGTAAGACGCTTGGCAGTGTGGAAGATCAGAAGGATCTTGGGGTCCAGGTTCATAGGACGCTCAAAGCAGCGTAGCAGGTAGAGGCTGTGGTTAAGAAGGCGTATGGAATACTGGCCTTCATCAATAGAGGAATTGAGTTTAGAAATCGGGAGATAATGCTGCAGCTGTATAGGACCCTGGTCAGACCCCACCTGGAGTACTGTGCCCAGTTCTGGTCGCCTCATTACAGAAAGGATGTGGAAGCCATAGAAAGGGTGCAGAGAAGATTTTCAAGGGTGTTGCCTGGATTAGATGGCATGCCTTATGAGGATAGGTTGAGAGAGCTAGGTCTTTTCTCCTTGGAGAGGCGAAGGATGAGAGGTGACCTGATAGAGGTGTATAAGATGTTGAGGGGTATTGATAGAGTGGATTCTCAGAGGCTTTTACCCAGGGCTGGAATGGTTGCCACAAGAGGTCACAGATTTAGGGTGCTGGGGAGTAGGTACAGAGGAGATGTTAGGGGTAAGTTTTTCACTCAGAGGGTGATGGGTGCATGGAATCGGCTGCCGGTAGTGGTGGTGGAGGCGGATTCGATAAGGTCTTTTAAGAGACTTTTGGATAAGTTCATGGAAGTTAGTAAGATAGAGGGTTATAGGTAAGCCTATAGGGACATGTTCGGTGCAACTTGTGGGCTGAAGGGCCTGTTTGTGCTGTAGCTTTTCTATGTTCTCAACAATTAGAAGAGGTTTTGGACAGGTGGAAGGATGCCCAAACTCAATGTCCTCACGGGTTTTGAGGAGAAAGCCATTCAGCTCTCCAGCAATGATGTGCTGACGGTGAAGTTGACCGTCACTCAATGAAGTGAGGATCCAGTGCTACAGCATCCATCAGACAACCATGCTGAGAGTCATGTTTCCCGTTTCTCAGGCTCTTGCTATGCACTAATGATCATTCCTCACTTTCCAAAATGTTATCATAGAATCCCCACAGTGCAGAAAGAAGCCATCTGGCCCATCGAGTCTGCACCTACCCCCATATCCCTACACATTTACCCGCTCATCCCTCTAACCTACGCATCTCAGGACATAAGGGGCATTTTTAACCTGGCCAATCAACCTAACCCACACATCACAGGGATACAAAAGAGTGGTCTAGTTTGGACCAGGGAGCGGCGCGGGCTAATTGTTCCTGGTTTCTCGTTTCAAGGCTTCATTCTATGATCATCTTGCTGGTGCCAGTACAGAGTGAGACTGCGGATAGTTGGGAACCTGTCTCGGGGGCAGGGAATTCATATGGTGTTCGTGGAAGTGGAAATGACTAGGGTTGGGAAGCATTTTCCGATCGGGGCCATTGTGATCTCCTGGACTCGTTTCGATCGCCTCAGGGAGTCGGAGAGGAATTTCCCAGATTTTTTTTCCCCACATTGGCCCTGGGGTTTTTGCCTCTCCCTGGAGATCACATGGTCTGGAATGGGGGGGTGGGGGTAAGTTAATAGGTTGTAATGAACAAAGCATCGTAGCTGTGAGGGACAGCTCGGTGGATAGGATATTGGTATGTAGATAGGCTGGAAAATTGGGCGGGGATCCTGGATTCAGGATTCAATCCTGGACCGGGGAGCGGCGCGGGCTTGGGGGGCCGAAGGGCCTGTTCCTGTGCTGTATTGTTCTTTGTTCTTGATCTTTGGACTGTGGGAGGAAACCGGAGCACCCGGAGGAAACCCACACAGACATGAGGAGAATGTGCAAACTCCACACAGACAGTGACCCAAGCCAGGAATCGAACCCAGGACCCTGGAGCTGTGAAGCAGCAGTGCTAACCACTGTGCTACCGTGCCGTGTTGTTACTCTCTAGGCTCAAGAAACCGCTAAAGGATTTTGTGAACTCTTCAAACTTGTCTGTTGATTTATTAATGCCTTGTCTGGCTATCACAATGTCATCATTTGCACCAACTGAATATGATATGTATTAACTTGTTCAGCCTCTGATTTATTGTGTAATTGATATATATTTAAAAGGGTTGCATGATTGCTTTAAGAGCTGATCACCTGATCAGATGGTAATGTCATTAGGGTGTTGCAAAGGCTGCTGTTTTAGTTTTAATTTGTACTCTGTATAGGCCAGAGTTCTTAGAATAAACCTGTTGTATGCTAGTTTGAATCCACAGGCATGTTTTTACCTGCCGTTCACACCACTTGTCTGCTTTAGTGAGGTCAGAGAATTTGGCAGTCAGCCATATTTCCGTTCACTGCAGCGGCATGACGGTGGTCAGATTCCAGCCAACATGTACAAACTACAGCCTTATCTTTTTGTTAAAACCAACAACCCCTAATATAGTTAGGACATTACAGTAATCAAGCTGCAACTCTTTACCTTAAAAATCTCCTCCTCCATGGTGCCCAATCTGTGTCTGATTTGACTCTTCCATCTGCCCAAATGGTTCTAGCGGAGTAAATTTCCAATTAATTGCTGTTTTCCGTTCAGGGGGAGGCCCACCTTTAATTTTTAAAATGGTGCTGCCGTAATTGAGTTTTCCTGCACTGATTGGGGTTTTTCAAATATCTGCCATGGTTACTGAGCCATGTCAAACCTTTTTCAAATCTCAGGAATGGAATTATTAATATTAATAGTAAGGGCAGTTGGTTGTTTTGCTGTAACTGCTCCACCCATAGGATTCTTGGTACTGCCATTCCTGGTGTACTCTCCTAGACCAAGGTGATATCTCATGTTAACAGCAGGCTATACTGACTTTGCTGATTAGGACTTTAATTTTTCTACTTAAGAGTTTCTATAGTGCCTAAAGCATCTGCAGAAAATCAGCCACCTTCTTGTTTACCTGAATGAAAATATTATTAAATATTAATCAAAATTTTGCATGGGGTGCCGTGGTCAAAGTCCTCTGACTAAAATATCAGGTGGGAGGAGCCTTCCAAACAAAGAGTGGCTACTCTGCTCTCATTGAATGGATAATCAGCCAATAATAGGCTGTGTTTTCATTGCTCAAGTCCCACCTAAGAGAACTCTTGGCCAATCAGAGACTGTGCAGGAATGTTGGCCAATGCCAGTATTGCACTCTGGTGATGAGGAGACAAGCTGTGATGGATCTAGACTGTATATGTTTGAGGTTTGGCGAGGTGGATTGGTGGGATCGGTGAGGGGTGTGTTGGCCGGGGTCTGGGAGACTACAGGGGAGGAAAACCTATGATTAACACCTTGGTGAGGAGCCATCCGATTGGCTCTGGGAAACTTGGCCTGGTTCTGTCCTGCCCAGTAAGAAGTTTAACAACACCAGGTTAAAGTCCAACAGGTTTATTTGGTAGCAAAAGCCACAAAAGTGTGGCTTTTGCTACCAAATAAACCTGTTGGACTTTAACCTGGTGTTGTTAAACTTCTTACTGTGTTTACCCCAGTCCAACGCCGGCATCTCCACATCTGTCCTGCCGCCAGTTTAATCCCAGCTGAGGTGGCTTGAGGCCCTTAATAGGCAATAAATTGCCCTCTTAAGTTCCTCAACTGGTCCACTGGTGGGTGGAACACCTGATGTCACTCCCCCATTACCTGTAAGATTGCGGTGGTGTACAGGAGGACAGGCAGGCACTTGCAGGCCACCTACTGAATTTAACAAGTGCTAAATTCAGCCTATGCTATCCATAAACTACACTTTCTGTTGTAAGAATTTTTAGTTATTCTTTTCCTATTGTAATTTGTTGTGTCATAATTTCCTGTTCAATTTTGTTATGCCAACTATTGCAATATAGTTGTGAGCCACTAAAATGAGGTGATCGAGGAAGAATTTTTCCACAGACTTTCTCCCAATTTCATTCCAAACTTGTACATGTAAAAGTTACATATTCATCAATTTGGCCATAATACATTTATTCAGCGCATTATTAATAACAAAATTTCTGAGAGAAAGGTAAAAGTAATAGTCTGCAAATATGTTAATGAGAACTATCCATTGGTCAGAAATGATGAAAAATCTATGGGATTGGTACAGTGCAGAGTCAGTTTTAGTATCAGTGGGTGATCGCACACCAATCACCAACGTATTATCAGACCATACAGCTTTGCCTTCATTTGTTCCTGGATATTTCTCCCCTTTTACCCTCAGTGTCTAGGTTCACCTTGCAAGTCTGCATGATTCGCAGTCGAGCGTCTGACTACAGACATTGGCATCGCCTTGCCTGGTGCTTGCTACCAAGTCTGTTCCGGCTTTTTGAGAGCATTATCCAATTAGTCACACTCTGTTTCCTTTTCCTCAAGACCTCATAAATATTTCCTCTTCCAGTAGTTATCCAATTCCCATTTGAAAGTTACTACTGAACCTGTTTCTGTTATTCTTTCAGGCAGTGTTTTCGAGATCATAACAACTTGCCATGTTTATTTTAAAAAATCTTCATATCTTCATTTGCTTTGCTAATGTTGTTAATTGTTTCTGCCCAATTTATCTGTCTATCATCTTGAAGGCTATTACTATATCCTCTGCATTGTTTATTACATTTCAGAGTTTTGCGTCACAGTTCTGTATATTCAAATACAGGTTATTAACATATTTCAACAAGAGCAGTTGTCTTAATACTGAGAGCTGAAGATCATTGCTGTATAGCTCTTTCCCCCAGCCCTAAAATAACCATTCACCATTACTCTCTGCCTTCAATCTCTTAGTCAATTTTTATCCATATTTCCATCGCACCTTTAAATGCATGGGATTCAATTTTTCAGACAAGCCTGTTATGTGGATTTAAATTAAGGGATGGGAATTCACCAGGCTCTGGTACGGTTGTGCACTCATAATCATCTTATTTTCCTATATTCATTGGATCCAGATGATCCAGTAGCTCCAGGCTCTCAACTAGAAGATCTGCCACATTTTCTTTATGCCAAAGTACCAGGGCTTACACAATATTTCTCAGAGGCAGAGACAAGAGAATTCAGACAAGATATTGAGATTAAATGTTGTTATTCATTTTCTCCATGCAACATTTTCTGAAAGTAGTTTCTTGTTTTAATTTGTTTTAATCCTAAATTTTCTAATACTGCCTAACTTTCTCTTATTTAGTCACCTGAGAAACCAGGTAGGTATAGAATCCCTACAGTGCAGGAGGAGGGCATTCGGGCTATTGAGTCTGCAGGACTCTGACAGCATCTTAGCCCCTCCCTGCCCTACCTACATAACCCTGTGCATTTACCATGGAGTGTAGGAGGAAACCGGTGCGCCAAGAAGAAACCCATGTAGACACGGGGAGAACATGCAAACTCCACATAAGACAGTCACCCAAGGATGGAATCGAACCCAGTCCATGGCACTATGAGGCAGCAGTGCTAACCACTGTGCCACCACTCTTTGAATTGTAGGGTTCTATTTTACTAAAGTTTATGACGCCTATTTTCAATTCATAGCGGAGCTCAAATATTTATCAGTTGCAATAACCAGTTACAAATTGATGGATATTTCAAATGTCAACCTAATAATTCCTGGGACTGCTGTTCTTCCTGAAGCCTTTCGGATGAAATGAAAAATACGACGAGAACAGGTGCCTGATTGTAAATATGCAACATGAAAATAGAACTCTTTGGCTTTCCAACAAAGCAATGAATGGCCTGGAATTTGTTGGAATGATTACTGCTGTGCTTCCCAAGTGGAGAATATTTTGATAATTGATTGGTATCAATTGAGTGTTTTTTATTTAGTAATGAAATTGTGTTGCTTGTGATTGGTTCAGTACAAAAAGATGGGCCATCAGTCTTATAAAAGGGTTGCTTGACGTCGCAAATTCTAGTTTCAGGTAATTTTGTTTCTGACAGTCTGGTTGCATTATATTAAACATGACAGGCCCATTAAGGAGTGACACACAATAAACTCACACATAATGTCACAGAAATAGAAAAAATAATTAATGGCTTTGCCTCAGTATTTACCAGATGAGCATGGTGGGCAAGAAAAGATTAAAAATGAATGAAAACATTTAAGATAGAAATGGAGGAGATAACCTAATCAAACTTAGAGAGGATAATGCCCTCTGATTCAGATAGATTACACCTGCATGAATTTACATATATGAAAGTTTGTGAGAAATAGAAATATTGTCAGTGTATGGGCTGATAGTTAAAGTAATTCCTATATTTAAAAGGGGAGATAGAAAAGGTCCAGGGAGCCAAAGAACTATAAAATGGCACTGGCGCCCTGATTTCGGAAGTTTTGCTGACAAACCTGGCACCCATCATGTATGGTATTTGCTACCAAATAAACCTGTTGGGACTTTAACCTGGTGTTGTTAAAAGTGTTACCCATCATGTACATCAGGGTGGGAGAGGGTGAACAAGGAAATGAAGTATTTCATTCATCTGCAGTTCACGGAGGTAGCAGTACATTAAAACATGTGGCTGCCTTCACTCAGAAGCAATTTTCATCATCACATTTTCTGAAATACAATTCATTGGATTTACAAATTTGCCAAAAAAGGTCTAAACCTGCTCGAGTTCTTTGACGCGGTAAATCCCCTGCTCTCCAAATTTTTGGGAAAAACAGGTTGAAGTTGAAAAAAATGAATGCTTTCAATTTTAGTAGATGTTTGTTGATGAAAGCCTGAGAGTTATCCTTCTAGTATTAGTGCTGCTTGACAGCTCCCACAAGCTATCATTATCACAGTGGGGGGTGCTTTTAAGTTCATAGCTTAATTGACATCTCCAAATAGTTATGAAGAGATTAGCTGTTTATGATGTGGAGTTATGAATGCAAATGTTGTTTTTATAAGAGATTAAATACTTGAAGGGATTTAAACGTATTAAATGAGTTCTCATCAACGAGTTTTTTTTAACATAATGAAGTCTGTAATTGATACTGTAAAACTTTATTTCATCTCAACATGGCCTCTGATATCTGCCCATGGTAGATACTTGGTGAGTTAGCCTGGAGGTAGGAAGAGCAAAGAATGGTGGTTGGGGAGTCATGGATTGATGTGAGTTTTCATTAAGTTGGCATAGGGGCTCATAAAGGCATTATCTAGAGCTGTGGTTGATCACTCCACAAAGCAAGACTTCTGCTTGTTTCACGGATGGAAACATTCTTATTAATCATAACTGATAACATTGGGACAGCATAGTGACAGAGTGGTTAGCACAGCCAGGGACCTGCATTTGATTCCAGCCTGGGGTGACTGTCTCGGTACAGTTTGCACATTCTTCCCGTGTCTCCATGGGTTTCCTCCAGGTGCTCCAGTTTTCGCCCACAGTCAAAAGATGTGTAGGTTAGACAGATTGGCCATGGCAAAATTGCCCCTTAGTGTGCAACAATATGTAGTTTAGGTGGATCAGTCATGGTAAATGTGCAGGGTTAGGGGAATTGGGGGGAAGGAGATGCTCTTTTGGAGAGTTGGTGCAGGCATGATGGGCTGAATGGCCTCCTTCTGCACTATAGGAATTCTAAGACAAATTTTCTACCTGCCTCTGATAAAAATATACAACCAGTCAGGCGAGCACAAAAGGAAGATGTGGAGTCCCGGAGATTTTGCCAAGAAGGTTGGTCAAAATACAGACTGACTGACTAGGACTTAAGAAACATGAAGAGAGGAAACATCTAATGATAGGGGATTATCTTCCTGTAAAAGCCAGCTACCCACAGAATCTTTATTACTGTCTAGTTTTCCATATAGGCCTTGGAAAAGATTGGGGCTAGATCTCTTCAACTTTCGAGGAAAAGCGTATCTTGTCACAGCAGATTCTTAGTCAAGTTGGTTAGAAGCTACCAACTTGATAGCTGATAGCTGAGACTGTGATAAGGCCATTGCAGAATATTTGATTTGATTTATTATTGTCACATGTATTAGTATGCAGTGAAAAGTATTGTTTCTCGCGTGCTATACAGACAAAGCATGCCATACATAGAGAAGAAAAGGAGAGCGCGCAGAATGTAGTGTTACAGTCATAGCTAGGGTGTAGAGAAAGAAAATCTTAATGCGAGATAGTTACATTCAAAAGTCTGATGGCAGCAGGGAAGAAGTTGTTTTTGAGTCGATTGGTACGTGATCTCAAACTTTTGTATCTTTTTCCCAACGGAAGAAGATGGAAGTGAGTATGTCTGGGATGCGTGGTGTCCTTGATTATGCTGGCTGCTTTTCTGAGGCAGTGAGAAATGTAGATAGTGTCAATGGATGGGAGGCTTTATTGATTGATGGACTGGGCTTCATTCACGACCCTTTGCAGTTTCTTGCGGTCTCGGACAGAGGAGGAGCCATACCAAGCTGTGATACAATCGGAAAGAATGCTTTCTATGGTGCATCTGTAGCAGTTGGTGAGAGTTGTAGTGGGCATGCCAAATTTCCTTAGCCTCCTGAGAAAGGAGAGGCGTTGGTGGGCTTTCTTAACTATAGCATCCACATGGAGGGACAAAGACAGTTTGTTGGTGATCTGAACACCTAAAAACTTGACGCTCTCAACCATTTCTACGTTGTCCCCATTGATGTAGACAAGGGCATGCTCTCCACTACGCTTCCTGAAGTTGATGACTATCTCCTTCATTTTGTAGACATTGAGGTAGAGATTATTGTCGTCGCACCAGTTCACCAGATTCTCTATCTCTTTCCTGACTGTGTCTCGTCATTGTTTGAGATCCGACCCACAACAATAGTGTTATCAGCAAACTTGAAAATCGAGTTGGAGGGGAATTGGGACATACAGTCAAAGCTGTATATGGAGTATAGTAAGTCACTGAGGACACAGCCTTTTGGGGCACCAGTGTTGAGGATGATCGTGGAGGAGGTGTTGTTGCCTATCCTTACTGACTGCGGTCTGTGGGTTAGGAAGTCGAGGATCCAGTTGCAGAGGGCGGAGCCAAGCCCCAAGCCACAAAGCTTGGAGATGAGTCTCCTAGGAATAATGGTGTTAAAGTTTGAGCTGTAGTCTATGAATGGGAGTCTGACAAGTGTGGCATTCAGAATTGGACACAGTACTCCAGATGAGGCCGAACTAGTGTATTATACAAGTTCAACATGATCTCCCTACTCTTGTACTTAATGCCCCTATTAACAATGCCCGTTTCGGGAAGGAACCATATTAGACCTGGTATTGGGGAATGAGCCCGGCCAGGTGATCAAAGCTTCAATAGGAGATGGCAAAGATTTCAGGCAAAGATGTTAAATTGGGGGAAGACTAACTACAACAACATTAGGTAGGATCTGGAGAGTGTAGATCGGGGGAGGCTGTTTAAGGGTAAATCTGACATGTGGGAGACTTTCAAATGTCAGTTGATTGGGATTCAGGACCCGCATGTACCTGTGAGGATGAAGGTTAAGTGTGGTAAATATCGGGAACCTTGGATAATGAGGGATATTATGAGCCTTGTCAAAAAGAAATAGGGAGCATTTGTAAGGTCTAAAAGGCTGAAGGAAGGAGTTAGGAGGGCTAAAGGCAGTCATGAAAAGTCCTTGGCAAACAGGATTAAGGAAAATCCTAAGGCATTTTATACGCATGCAAAGAGCAAGAGGGGAGCGGGAAAGGGTTGGTCCACTCAAGGATAGTGGAGGGAATCTATGCATGGAACCAGAGGAAATGGGCAAGATACTAAATGAATACTTTGTCTCAGTATTCACCAATGAGAGGGACCTGATGGATGAGGAGCCTAGGATAGGGTGTGTAGATATTCTGGGTCATGTGGATATCAAAAAGGTGGTGTTGGATGTCTTAAAAAGCATTAAAGTAGATAAATCTCCAAGGCCTGATGGGATCTACCCCAGAATACTGAGGGAGGCAAGGGTGGAAATTGCTGGAGCCTTGACAGAAATCTTTCTGTCCTCATTGGCTACAGGTGAAGTTCCAGAGGACCAGAGGATAGCCAATCTTGTTCCATTGTTCAAGAAGGGCAGCAGGGATAAGCCACGAAATTATAGGCTAGTGAGCCTTATGTCAGTGGTAGGGAAATTATTGGAAAAGATACTTAGGATCAGGATTTACTCACGTTTGGAAACAAATGGACTTATTAGTGATAGACAGCATGGTTTTGTGAAGGGGAGGTCATGCCTCACTAACTTGCTTGAATTTTTCGAGATCACGGGATCCAGGGTGAGGTATTTAAATGGATACAAAATTGGCTTCTTGCCAATTGTCAAAAAGGAAAAAGGAAGCATTTGTAAGGTCTAAAAGGCTTAGAACAGATGAAGTCCTTAAAAAATATAAAGAACGTCAGAAGGAACTTAAGGAAGGAGTTAGGAGGGCTAAAGGCAGTCATGAGAGTGGTTGTAGAGGGCTGTTTTTCAAAATGGAGGCCTGTGACCAGCGGTGTGCCTCAGGGATCAGTGCTGAGCCCACTGTTATTTGTTATTTATATTAATGATTTGGATGTGAATATAGGAGGCATGGTTAGTAAGTTTGCAGATGATACCAAGATTGGTGGCATAGTGGACAGTGAAGAAAGTTACCTCCGATTGCAACAGGATCTTGATCAATTGGGCCAGTGGGCTGACGAATGGCAGATGGAGTTTAATTTAGACAAATGCGAGGTGATGCATTTTGGTAGATTGAACCAGGGCAGGACTTACTCAGTTAATGGTAGGGCGTTGGGGAAAGTTACAGAACAAAGAGATCTAGGGGTACATGTTCATAGCTCCATGAAATTGGAGTCACAGGTGGATAGAGTGGTGAAGAAGGCATTCAGCATGCTTGGTTTCATCGGTCAGAACATTGAATACAGGGGTTGGGACGTCTTTTTGAAGTTGTACAAGACATTGGTAAGGCCACACTTGGAATACTGTGTACAGTTCTGGTCACCCTATTATAGAAAGGATATTATTAAATTAGAAAGAGTGCAGAAAAGATTTACTAGGATGCTACCCGGACCTGATGTTTTGAGTTATAAGGAGAGGCTGGGTAGACTGGGACTTTTTTCTCTGGAGCGTAGAAGGCGTAGGGATGATTTTATAGAGGTCTATAAAATAATGAGGGGCACATATCAGCTAGATAGTCAATATCTATTCCCAAAGGTAGGGGAGTCTAAAGCTAGAGGGCATAGATTTAAGGTGAAAGGGGAGAGATACAAGTGTCCAGAGGGGCAATTGTTTCACACACAGGGTGGTGAGTATCTGGAACAAGCTGCCAGAGCTAATAGTAGAGGCGGGTACAATTTTGTCTTTTAAAAAGCATTTAGACAGTTGCATGGATAAGATGGGTATAGAGGGATATGGGCCAAATGCGGGCAATTAGGACTAGCTTAGTGGTTAAAAACAAAGGGGCAGCATGGACAAGTTGGGCCAAAGGGTCTGTTTCCATGCTGTAAACCTCTATGACTCGAAGTGACGAAGATGATAGATGAGGAAAAGGCAATGGATGTTGTAAACATGGACTTCAGTAAAGCCTTTGACAAAGTACCTCATGGTAGACTGTTACGAAAGGTGAAGTCACAAGGGATCAGAGGAGAGCTGCCAAGATGGATACAGAACTGGCTTGCCCATTGAAGACAGAGGGTAGCAGTAGAGGTGCTTTTCTGAATGAAAGTTGTGACTAATGGTGTTCATGATGTGGAGATGCTGGCGTTGGACTGGGGTAAGCACAGTAAGAAGTCTCACAACACCAGGTTAAAGTCCAACAGGTTTATTTGGTAGCAAATACCATAAGCTTTCGGAGCACAGCTCCTTCGTCCACTCCATCTGATATCCATCTGATATCCACTCCATCTGACGAAGGAGCTGTGCTCCGAAAGCTTATGGTATTTGCTACCAAATAAACCTGTTGGACTTTAACCTGGTGTTCTGAGACTTCTTACTAATGGTGTTCCACAGGGATCAGTTCTGGGGCCTTGTCCGTAGTATATATAAATGATTTGGAGGAAAACGTAGCTGGTCTGATTAGTAAGTTTACAAACGACACATAAATTGGTGGAGTGAGGGATAGTGAAGAGGATTGTCAGAGGATACAGCAAGATATAGACCAGCTGGAGACTTGGGCAGAGAAATGGCAGATGGAGTTTAATCCGGACAAGTGCGAGGTAATGCACTTTGGAAGGTCCAATGCATGTAGGAATTATACAGTTAATGGAAGAACCCTTAGGAGTATTGACAGGCAGAGAGATCTGGGCATACATGTCTACTTAATACTGAATCCAATACAGGTGAATAAGCTAGTCAAGAAGACATACGGCATGCTTGTCTTCATCGGTCAGGGCATTGAGTATAAAAATTGGCAGGTCATGCTGCAGCTGTATAGAACCTTAGTTAGGCCTCATTTAGAATATTGTGTACAATTCTGGTCGCCACACTACCAGAAGGATGTGGATGATTTGGACAGGGTACAGAAGAGGTTTACCAAGATGTTGCCTAGTTTGGAGGGTATTAGCTATGAGGAGAGATTGGATAAACTCAGTTTGTTCTCACTGGAATGATGGATGTTGAGGGGTGACCTGATAGAGGTTTACAAGATTATGAGTGGCATGGACAGAGTGGATATTCAGATGCTCTTTACTAGGGTAGAAAATTCAAGTACTAGGGGACATAGGTTTAAGATGCGAGGGGAAAGGTTTAGAGATGTGTGAGGCAAGTTTTTTTACACAGAGGGTGGTGAATATCTGGAACACCCGGGGAGGTGGTGGGAGCAGGTACAATAGCGGTATTTAAGGGGCAACTAGACGAATACATGAATAGGGTGAAAATGGAAGGATACGGAGTCCGTAAGTGCATACGGTTTTACTTTAGGCAGACATCATAATTGGCGCAGGCTTGGAGGGCCAAAGGGTCTGTTCCTGTGCTGTACTGTTCTTTGTTTCATTAACTGCTCTCTCAATATGCCCTGCCATCTTCAATGATATATGAACATACATACTTGTGTCTCTCTGTTCCTGCACCTGCTTAAGAGTTTTTCCCTATATTTTGTACTGACTCGCCATATTCTTCCTGCCAAAATGAATCACCTTACACTTCTTGGTTGTTAGGGCTACAGGACAAGCATGTGCCTGTAAAAAAGGATAGGAAGGGTAGGATTAGAGAACCGTGGATAACCAGGGAAATTGAGGGACTGGTCAAAAGGAAAAGAGAGGCGTATGTTAGGTCCAAGCAGCTAAAAATGGAGGGAGCTCTGGAGGAGTACAAAGAAAGTAGGAAAGTACTCGAACGGGGAATTAGAAGAGCAAAAAGGGGTCACGAAATGTTCTTGGCAGACAGGATTAAGGAGAAGCCCAAGGCATTTTATTCATACGTTAGGAACAAAAGGGTTGTTAGGGAAAAAATCGGACCTCTCAGGGACAAAAGTGGGGACTTATGCTTGGAGCCCAAAGAAGTAGGGGAGATCCTAAATGGATACTTTGCGTCGGTATTCACAAAGGAGAGGGATGTGTTGACTGGGAGTGTTGAACCGTTGGAGAAAATCTCCATTACAAAGGAGGAAGTGTTAGGTTTGTTAGAGAATATAAAGACTGACAAATCCCCAGTGCCTGATGGAAACTATCCAAGACTGCTCAGGGAGACGAGAGGTGAAATCGTTGGGCCTCTGACGCAAATCTTTGTCTTGTCACTGGACGCAGGTGAGGTCCCAGAGGATTGGAGGATAGCCAATGTGGTCCCGTTATTTAAGAAGGGTAGGAAGGATAACCCGGGTAATTATAGGCCGGTGAGCTTGACGTCCGTGGTGGGGAAGTTGTTGGAGAAGATTCTTAGAGATAGGATGTATGCGCATTTAGAAAGGAATAAACTCATTAACGATAGTCAGCATGGTTTTGTGAGAGGGAGGTCATGCCTCACTAACCTGGTGGTGTTTTTTGAAGAAGTGACCAGAATGGTTGACGAAGGAAGGGCCGTGGATGTTGTCTATATGGACTTTAGTAAAGCATTTGACAAAGTCCCTCATGGTAGGCTAGTGAAAAAGGTTGGATCTCATGGGATAAAGGGGGAGGTGGCTAGATGGGTGGAGAACTGGCTTGGTCATAGAAGACAGAGGGTGGTAGTGGAAGGGTCTTTTTCCGGCTGGAGGCCTGTGACTAGTGGTGTACCGCAGGGCTCTGTATTGGGACCTCTGCTGTTTGTGATTTATATAAATGATCTGGAAGAAGGAGTAACTGGGGTGATCAGTAAGTTTGCGGACGACACAAAACTGGCAGGACTTGCAGATAGTGAGGAACATTGTCAGAGGCTACAGAAGGATATAGATAGGCTGGAAATTTGGGCAAGGAAATGGCAGATGGAGTTCAATCCTGATAAATGCGAAGTGATGCATTTTGGTGGGAATAATGTAGGGAGGAGCTACACGATAAATGGAAGAACCATAAAGGGTGTAGAGACGCAGAGGGACCTGGGTGTGCAAGTCCACAGATCTTTGAAGGTGACGTCGCAGGTGGAGAAGGTGGTGAAGAAGGCATATGGCATGCTTGCCTTTATAGGAAGGGGCATAGAGTATAAAAGTTGGGGTCTGATGTTGCAGATGTATAGAACGTTGGTTCGGCCGCATTTGGAATACTGCGTCCAGTTCTGGTCGCCACACTACCAGAAGGACGTGGAGGCTTTGGAGAGAGTACAGAGGAGGTTTACCAGGATGTTGCCTGGTATGGAGGGGCTTGGTTATGAGGAGAGATTGGGGAAACTGGGGTTGTTCTCCTTGGAAAGACGGAGGATGAGGGGAGACTTAGTAGAGGTGTATAAAATTATGAAAGGCATAGATAGGGTGAACGGTGGGAAGCTTTTCCCCAGGTCGGTGGTGACGTTCACGAGGGGTCATAGGTTCAAGGTGAAGGGGGGGAGGTTTAACACAGATATCAGAAGGACATATTTTACACAGAGGGTCGTGGGGGCCTGGAATGTGTTGCCGGGCAAGGTGGTGGAGGCGGACACACTGGGAACGTTTAAGACTTATCTAGACAGCTATATGAACGGAGTGGGAATGGAGGGATACAAAAGAGTGGTCTAGTTTGGACCAGGGAGCGGCGCGGGCTAATTGTTCTTTGTTTCTCGTTTCAAGGCTTCATTCTATGATCATCTTGCTGGTGCCAGTACAGAGCGAGACTGCGGATAGTTGGGAACCTGTCTCGGGGGCAGGGAATTCAGATGGTGTTCGTAAAGCAGAAGTGGAAATGAATAGGGTTGGGAAGCATTTTCCGATCAGGGCCAGTGTGATCTCCTGGACTCGTTTCGATCGCCTCAGGGGGTCGGAGAGGAATTTCCCAGATTTTTTTTCCCCATATTGGCCCTGGGGTTTTCACTCTGGGTTTTCGCCTCTCCCTGGAGATCACATGGTCTGGAATGGGGGGGTGGGGGTGAGTTAATAGGTTGTGATGAACAAAGCATCGTAGCTGTGAGGGACAGCTCGGTGGATAGGATATTAGGATGTGGATAGGCTGGAAAATTGGGCGGGGATCCTGGATTCAGGATTCAATCCTGGACCGGGGAGCGGCGCGGGCTTGGAGGGCCGAAGGGCCTGTTCCTGTGCTGTATTGTTCTTTGTTCTTTGTTCTTCCCTGCATTGAACCTCACCTGCCGCTTGACTATCTGATCATCAATATATCTGTATCCTTTTGAAGTTCAACATTATCCTTATCACACTTGACATTATTTCTAATTTTCATATCATCTGCAAATTTTCACAATCATGTCAAGGTCATTAATATAAATCCTGAAGAACAAGAGTCAAAACCCTGGCCCCTGGGGAACTCCACTACAAACATTCCTCCAATCTGAAAAGCAATCATTTATTACTCTGCTCTGACAAAGAGTCACCCAGATTTGAAACATTAAGGGCGGGATTTTCTGGCCGCACTCACCCCAATGCCAGAAAATTCTGCCTGAGGTCAACAGATCTTTGCATGATCCATGTCCTGCCTGCTACAATTCCCGTGGACAGGAAAATTCAGCCCTAGCTCTCTTCTCTCTCAACAGACAGTCACCTAAGGCTCAAATTGAACCCGGGTCCCTGGCGCTGTTGGCAGCAGAACTAACAACTGTGCAACCGTGCTACCCAGAGCTTCATCCCAGAGCTTTGCAATCACTCACCATTCAGATAATATTCTTAATTTTTATTCTTCCTGCTAAAATGGACAATTTCACATTTTCCACATTATACTCCATTTGTCAGATCTTTGCCCACTCACCTAATCTATCTATAATCCTTTAGTAGCTTCCTTATGACCTTTTCACATCTTACTTTCCTATCTATCTTTGTATCATCAGCAAATTTAGCAAGCATGCCTATGATCCCTTCATCCAAGTCATTTATGTAAAGTGACAAAAGTTGAGGTACTGAACAAGCGGCAAACACTTGGGGAAAAATCCTAGAATTCATTATCGAAGATTTTATAGCAAAAAATCTGGAAATTTGGAGAACAGTGGCAAGATAGGACAGGATCAGCATGGATTTATGAAAGGGAAGTTGTGCTTGACAAATGTACTAGAATTCCTTGAGGATGTAACTAGTAGACTTGATGAGGGGGAGCCAGTGGATGTGGCTTTGGCAAAATCCCACTTAAGAGATTAGTGTGTAAAATTAGAATACGTAGGATTGGGGGTAATGTATTGAGATGGATAGAAAACTGGTTGGCAGACAGGAAACAGAGTAGTAATAAATGAATCTTTTTCCCAATGGCAGGCAGTGATTAGTGGGGTACCACAGAGATCGGTGCGAGGACCCCAGCTATTCACTATATATTAATGGTTTAGATGAGGGAACTAAATGTAATATCTCCAAATTTGCTGATGACACAAAGCTGGGTGGGAGGGTGAGCTGTGAGGAGGATGCAGAGATCCTTCAGTGTGATTTGGACAAGTTGAGTGAGTGGGCAGATGAATGGCTGATGCATGTGAGATTATCCACTTTGGTAGCAAACAGTCAAACGCAGATTACGATCTGAATGGCTAGAGATTAGGGTCAGTATTCTCCCAAATCAATTCTAAACCCCCAATGTGTGGGAAAATGGGAGTAAATCCTGCTGGTGTTTTTAGCATGGGATCCAAAATGAATCTCTGACACTCTGTGCATAACAGAGTGCCTTAGCAGGATTCCCTTTGTAAAGTGGTGGGTGGGGCCTGTTCCTGCCTGAGAGGCTGGCAACATAGCGCTGGGCAGCACGGTGGCACAGTGGTTAGCACTGCTGCCTCACAGCATCAGGGACCCAGGTTCGATTCCCGGCTTGGATCGCTGTGCAGAGTCTGCAAGTTCTCCCCGTGTCTGCGTGGGTTTCCTCTGGACGCTCCGGTTTCTTCCCACAGTCCAAAAGACGTGCTGGTTAGGTGCATTGGCCATGCTAAATTCTCCCTCTGTACCCAAACAGGTGTCAGAGTGTGGTGACTAGGGGATTTTTACAGTAACTTCATTGCAATGTTAATGTAAGCCTACTTGTGACTAATAAATAAACTTTAACTTTAAACTGAGTGGCCCACTCCGCACTCTGACTGTGCACGCGCCAATCCCCGCACTATGTCTCTGCGTTGCCAGCCTCCAGACCGCTGGCCAGCCTGAATGCTGGCCAGACCCGCAACCCCCCATCGCTGACATTGTGACCCCCCTCACGGCCTGATCGGTGGCCTTTCGTTCCTCCCCGGGCCACCCCTATGTTCCCCCCACTCTCCTGCGGCCAACGCCCCCCCACCTGGCCAGCCCCGATCTTCTGATCCCTCACTGACAGTCCCAAACCTCCCTCTCCCGACAGTCTTGTCCCCCCCGGCAGCCCCAACGCTCCCTGACAGTCCTGACCCCCCTCCCACACACCCGGATGGCCAGCCCCGATCACTCTCACTCCTTCCTTCCCCATCCCCCCATCAATCCTTTTGCTGAGTGGCAGTGGACCCCCACCAATTGCCCCCCCCCTTTGCTGGCCCCAGCCCCTTGGCACTGCCTGATGCCCAGTGGGCAGTGCCACGGCCCCCCTTGGGCATTGTCACTTTGCCCCTTTGGCAGTGCCAGGGTGCCAGGCTGGAACTGCCAGGCTGGCACTGCCAAAGGGACACCCCCTCTTACCCCTGACCTCCTGGGTGGGCCTCAATGGCCTTTCTTCCCTCCAGTGGGGTCGGGCCACCTGGTCCCTGTTAGTGGGGAACAGGAGTAAATCCCACTGGAGGGAACTACTCCTGGCGGGGTTGGAGACGCTAATGGACGTGGAGACTTCAGTCGCGGGCCTACTAATCGGATGCAAAAGCACCAGAAGGTCAGCTCCATGCCGGCTGATTACGCTGGAAACTTAGTCCCGGAGACTCGTGGAGGCCGTGTCACCCAGCGGGAAGCCCACGCTCATGTCTCCCGGCCCCTCTGCTACTTGAGCAACAGCGTGCTGGGAAAATTGCCCCCCTGGGAAACGAGGCCTGAGTGTCCTTGTAAACCCTGTAAACCAGTCACTGAAAGTAAGCAGTTACTGCAGGAGGCAGTAAAAAAGGCAAATGGTATGTTGGCCTTCATAACGAGCGGATTTGAGTGCAGGAGCAGAGATGTCTTGCTGAAATTATATATGGCCTTGGTGAGGCCATATTTGGAATATTGTGTGCAGTTATGGTTTCTTTATCTGAGGAAGAATGTTCTTACTCTAGATGGCTTGCAGAGAAAGTCCACATGACTGATCCCTGGGATGGCAGGACTGATGTACGAAGAGAGATTGTATTTGCTGGAGTTCGGCAGAATGAGGGTTGTTCTCATAGAAACCTATAAAATTCTAACAGGATTAGACAGGGTAGATGCAAGAAGGATGTTCCTAATGGTGGGGGTGTTCGGAACCAGGGGTCACAGAGGATACAGGGTAGATTGTTTAGGACAGAGATGAGGAGACATTTCTTCATCTAGAGAGTGATCAACATGTGGAATTCAGTACTCAACTACAGAAAGTAGTTGAGGCCAAAACATTGTATGTTTTTAAGAAACAGATATAGCACTTGACGCTAAGGGGATCAAACGATATTGGAGGAAGGCGGGATCAGGCTACTGAGCTGGATGATCAGCCATGGTCATAATGAATGGAAGAGCAGGCTTGAAGGGCCAAATGAACTCCTCTTGTCCCTATTTTCTATATCTATGTTTCTATGTTTACATCTTGTCAACCAGAAAATGATCCATTTATGCCTAATCTCTGTTTCCTTTTATCTAGTTCCTGTGATCTTGTGGCATTTACTTTATCATTCACAGAACCATGGTTTGGAAGTTCCTCTGTCAGGGTAGGCTCTCTTAAAGGTTGGCTGCTACACAGAAACGCTCATTGACCTTGAGGTTTATGGAGATTCCTTGGAGGAGAAGGAATGTAGGAGAAGGAGGGATAAGAAGGCAGCTGCTCAGAGACAGCAGCATCAATTCTTCCGTCAACAGTGTCTGGGAGATGCTGAAGCAGCTGAAAGCAATCAAGGGTAGTATGGGCAAGGATGCAATGGAAGTGCCAGTACCCTGCTCGCAAAGTATACCTGCAGTGATCCAACTGTTTGGAGATGACAGAGGAACAATGTAGAAGGCTTCGGGTGGCATGGAGGCACAGTGGTTAGCAATGCTGTCTCATAACGCCAGGAACCCGGGTTCAATTCCAGCCTCGGGTCACTGTCTGTGTGAGTTTGCACCTTCTCCCCGTATCTGCATGGGTTTCCTCCGGCTGCTCCGGTTTCCTCCCAAAGTCCAAAGATGTGTGGGTTAGGTTGATTGGCCATGCTAAATTAACCCTAGCATCAGAGGGATTAGCAAGGTAAATATGAGGGGTTACGGGAATAAGGCTGGGGTGGGATTGTGGCTGGTGCAGACTTAATGGGCTGAATGGCCTCCTTCTGCACTGTAGGGATTCTATGGTACTCCTTTCAATGATGTCAGTCAATTCAATTTTAACATGAATGGCAGGGAGATTTCTTTAAACTGTGGAGGAGAGTACCCAATGTCCATCTACTGGAAGGTGAATGCCGTGATGCATTACAGCTCTGCCCAAGAGCCTGCAGCGGATCTCTGTGGAATATTTCAATTCACTGCCCATCATTGTCTCAAGGTTGTCACGGATGCTTTATTCAGGAGATTTTGAGGCATTCATGGGATTAATATCTGATGAGGAGAGCCAGGCAGAGGGTGTGGGAGGCTTTGAAGATGTGGGTTCAATGTCTGGGCCAATCTGTGGGAGCATTGCCACAACCTTCAGATGGAGTATTTTTGATATAAAAATAGAAAATGCTGGATAAACTCAACAGGTCTGACAGTATCTGTGAACCGAAACAGTTAACATTTCGAGTCTAAATGACCCTACTACAGGACTGCAGCAAGTTAGAGATGTACAGAATTATATAGTTGGAAATGGATCGGAGGGGGTGGAGCGGAATAGGAAACCAGGGAAAGGATGGGGAAAAGGAGATATTGAAAAACTTATCACGGACACAAGACAAAGGGGAGAGTTAATGGTGTCATTAAGTGATGAAGAGCGCTAATAGTGGCAAAAGTGAGGGTGTGTGTGTGTGCCGGTTGTGTTGAGGCAGCCAGGGAGTTGAAAAACAACTGACAACAAACTGGGGTGGGGGGTATGGGGGGAGTGAATTAAGACGAGAAGGCAGGGAGTCTAAAGTTCTTGAACTCAATGTTGAGTTCAGAAGGCTGTAACGTGCCTTGTTGATGAGGTGCTGCTCTTCCAGTTTGTGTTGGGTTTCACTCGAGCATTGCAGCAGGCCAAGGCAGACATGTGGACATAAGAGCAAGATGCTGAATTGAAATGGCAAGCAACAGGAATGTTGGGGTCATGCCTGCGGGCAGAGTGAACATGTTCTGCAAAGTGGTCACACCACCTGTGTTTATTCTCCCGAGTGGGGGGGGGGTTGGGTAAAGGGGCAGGTGTTGCACCTTCTGCAATGGCAGGGGAAGGTGCCATGGGAACAGGATAGAGGAGTGGACTAGGGTGTCACAAAGGGAGTGGTTCCTGTGAAATGCTGACAGGGAGAGTGAGAGGAAGATAAATTTTTCAAGGTCCAGCACTGGTACAGTTAGCAATGTAAAAGATGAAGAGTTGGGGGGGGGTGGGGGAGGTGGCAAGTAAGACTGGGCAACTTCTTGAGCTAGTATCTTTGAATATCATTGTCTGCTGCTCAGGCCACACTTGTCTGTTGCTGAGTGGGCTCGTACAGAATGAGGTCATAAGGATTGCCATAATACATCAGAGGAAGAGCCTATCAGCAAACATGAGGAGAATCTTGAGGAGCAGCGCGACATAGAGAACAGGCGTGCAGCATGTTCTTGGTGCTCAGGGGTTAGGGATGCCCTCGTCCTCAGATGCTGTCAATAGGGTGTCACAGGCCTCATCAAACATCAGACAGGAGCTGCTTTAAGATGTTGACCAGCACCTCAGATAGCCATATGCCTCTACCATGCATATATCTGTCTCAAGGACCTCTGATGCTCAGGAAATATGTGCTATTGTTTTGCAACCCCACAGTGAACAGCATCATTTGTTCTACTCAAGTATCAAACAAACATCTGGAAGAAAACAACAAATTAATGAAGAGCAGCTGAAGAGCACAAAATTCAAGATACACATCTCTATATCATCGTTGCTGACAGTTGCGTTGGAGGCAAGGCTGCTGATTCTGATACTCCATTGATCTGGATGACCATAATGGCCATTCCCTGTTCAGCTGAGGCTGTGAATTGTGAGGGATTCCTGCACAGTGACAGGTGCCTCCTCTGCTGCCGAGGCACTGGTGGCATTGGCAGAGGGGCAAAGCAGCTGCTGTTACCTTCAGGAGTTCCAGGAAGGAAGCCGCCAGATTCAGACAGCTGCTTCTCATCCACCAAATAAATTTAATTTAGACCTATCCATTCAGTGAAGGTGAACCAGAACCTGACTGGACCTTGAGGTGACCTGTCCCCCTCTCACACTGGCAATGCACAATTGAGATCATTGCCAATGTGAGCACTTGCAGGTTTGAACATATAACCAGAAACCTGTGGATACCATGTTTTCTGAGGACAGGGATAGAGCAGGCCTTGGCATGGATAAATTGCTCCATTGTCCGTGCCAGGGTGCAGACTTTTCCTTTGGAAGCTCTGCCAGATCTCCAAGCACCTCCTGTTACACATCCATCACCTGATGGCCAGCTCAAAAGGCTCAGCATCTTCCTGGTCTCCCACACACCTGTTAGAAGCCTGGAACATCACTCCAACAGATGGTCCGACAAGTGTGCCTTGCTCAAGCCAACTGGTGTTACTGTTTCAGCCAACACGTGCAAACCCACTGAGGTACCCGTTTCCTGGTGCAAGGTGTGGGCCAAGGATGGGATGGTGCACTCTCTGAGGTTCCCTCCTCCACAGTGATCAATACCAGATCCTCGGGATGGAAGTGCATTAGGGCCAAGGTGAGATCTGATGGATGAATCAGACATGTGAGTGCCCATCAATAGTGAGGGGAGGGCCTGAATAACTGTTGCTTCATCTCCTACACAAGCATGTGACATTTCACAATGATGATGTTGTGAGCAAGATTTCCAGATCATGATGCTTTCATGTTGCAGCAGGTCAAAAATAATATTCAATTATCATTTTGATGCATTAATGATAGGTGCAAATTTAATGGAATTTCTAATGATTATGGCTGTACTCTCCAATAGTGATGAAGCACATTGGGATGGAATGGCCTTTGATGGTGTCTTGTAAGGAAAGTGATTATCCTAAATTTGCTTCTTTTTTAAAAAAAATCAATGTGTTGCTGCAATTGGATATAGGTCATGTTAGGGAGATGAGTCAATTTTCAAATATTTCCTTTTTTTTATTCTTCCTATTAATTTTTGGCAGGCTTGATTATGCTGTCAAAATCTTACAAACACAACATTTACAATGATAGTTTTACTGCCAATCACATTTTCAAACAACAAACAATTATTGTAGCAGATGCATGAACCAGATGCTTCTTCATGGATAAAGCAGGCTGTTTAATGTTGGGGAATGAGTTCATTGCTGCTCTGAACCCATATCTACACATACATGCTTTCCAGCAGAGGGCATTAAATTGCTCACAAAGCAAGAAGCCCATTCCTAGTGCCGGCCAGTTGAAGTACTCTTGCTGGTTGGAAATTGCTCAATTCCTGTTCGTAGCTATAGAACTGACTGCAGAAACTGTGGTTATACACTCCCTAACAGCGCCAACAGAGCCATACATCTCTCGTGATCAGATGACACATGAACTACTGGCTGTTTTCGACAACATACATCCAACATAGTTAACTTGTTCTGCTGCAAGCTCCTTTATATTAGCTGATCATGGAGTGGTTTGATGTCACTCCCAGAGTGGTCTATGACCTCTGAAAATTCAGCCTATTGCAGATCCAATTAAAGTCAGAACCATTTTGTATTTTCTGTCTTGTGCATTCCAAATCAAATATTTAAAAATGAAATGTTGGCTGTTATTCAGGGTAGAGATAGAATTCAAAATGAAAAAGGTCATCAAGAAAATTGCTGGTCTTTCTTGCTGACAATTTACAAGGCTGATGTCAGTTTGAATTGGTCTGAGTCCAAGTTTCCTTGGACTATATCCAGTGATGCAGTATTATTGTAACCCTCTGAGGGAGTTGTATGTCCCTTTTACAAAATTATAGAATAAAGCTATCAACAACATCATGCTGAAAAATAATAAAGCTGCACTCCGGGGTTTTATTAATTCATTTTTGTTTAAAGGTATATTATCCACTTTGTTGATCCTAATGGCTCAGTTATGAGTATCAAAACCGGATCACAAAGTTCCTATTTTTCTTTCATTTCAACTGCATAAAAAGGCTTTAGAAATTTCAGAAATATACTTCACAGACTTTTTTGTAAAGAGCAGTGAATGTCTGTGATATATTAAAGTGAGTCATGTTGGTTAAATTGACATAGCTCAGAATATCTGAATAAATTGGAATTTGTGGTTCCCCTTTTTGTAACCAATAGGAGGTGAAGCAAAGTAATACTGCTGTTTAAAGAATGGTAGGAACAAGTAACTGACCAGTATTGGGAGCCAAACTCAGAATATATTTGAATCATCTTCCAGGCTTAAAACAGGTATTAAAACAAAAAATTGAAATGCAACACAAGAGCAAATTACTGTGGATTCTGAATTAACAACAGAAAATGCTGACATACAAGTTGCTGCCAGACCATTTTAAGCATTTTCTGATTAAATTGATGTGCAAGTTTGCCCCACACTCTGCACCTAACGTATATTGAATGCCATATTCAGTCGATCCTTAGCAGCCACCTGAAAAATGCAGACATCATTAAAATATGTTAATAAGGTTTCTAGACCTGAATCAATTCCTTTTGAGAAATTTGATTACAGCTTTGTCTGATTTATCCCTTCCTATAACCACCCAGTATTTCATGGTAATACTGAAAACAGTCAGGAAGCAGGTGGCAGAAGCGTTATTTAAAGGGACTCATACTTTCATTAAGGTAACTCATTTTAGGCTGCTTAATTCAGTGATTAGGCCAAGATGTTTTGGCTGGTGTTAAGCTGTTAAGTACTTTAGGAGAGTGAGTTTTTGGTGATGTTGAACTCATTCACTGTATTGGCTTCATCAGAATTGTTGAACAAGGGATAAAGGCTTGCAGAGGCTGTGGAAAGACAGCAGGCCTTTCATTATCTGAGTCTTCCAAAGCAGAACATTACCTCACCCTCACAGAGGTGATGCGTACAGTGACTCCACTTCTAGAGAATTAGAGGTCAACACAAGGGCATGAACTGCACTGTTGGTGACAGTGATGCTTGAGTGACTTTATATCTTCATGCCAGCTAGTCATAGAGTCACAGAGGTTTACAGCATGGAAACAGGCCCTTCGGCCCAACTTGTCCATGCCGCCCTTTTTTTTAAAAACCCCTAAGCTAATCCCGATTGCCCGCATTTGGCCCATATCCCTCTATACCCATCATACCCATGTAACTAAATGCTTTTTCAAAGATAAAATTGTACCCGCCTCTACTACTACCTCTGGCAGCTTGTTCCAGACACTCACCACCCTCTGTGTGAAAAAATTGCCCCTCTGGACACTTTTGTATCTCTCCCTTTAAAACTATGCCCTCTAGTTTTAGACTCCCCTACCTTTGGGAAAAGTTATTGACTATCTACCTTGTCTATGCCCCTCATTATTTTATAGACCTCTATAAGGTCACCCCTCAGCCTCCTACGCTCCAGAGAAAAAAGTCCCAGTCTATTCAGCCTCTCCTCAACTCAATCCATCAAGTCCCAGTAGCATCCTAGTAAATCTTTTCTGCACTCTTTCTAGTTTAATAATATCCTTTCTATAATAGTGTGACCAGAATTGCACACACTATTCCAAGTGTGGCCTTACCAATGTCTTGAACAACTTCAACATGACGTCCCAACTCCTGTATTCAATGTTCTGACTGATGAAACCAAGCATGCCGAACACCTCCTTCACCACTCTGTCCACCTGTGACTCCACTTTCATGAACATGTACCCCTAGATCTCTTTGTTCTGTAACTCTCCCCAACGCCCTACCATTAACTGAGTAACTCCTGCCCTGGTTCAATCTATCAAAATGCATCACCTCGCATTTGTCTATTCCTGCTACCAAACTGCAATGGATGATGTTAGAAACATCAGTCACTTTGCTGTACATGCAGCGATCAGTCATGTGAGGGGTAAGTGGGAAAGGGGGTAGGTAGATTAGGTAAATGGCAGGTGGGTGAGGTGATAGGTGGGTCGGGTGCTAGGCATTTGATAAGGTGCAACATCAGAGTTACTACACAAAGTAAAAGCACATGGTGTATGGGGAAACAGAGGTTTCCAAACTGGAGTCTGCGGAACCCAGGGGTTTGCGGCAAGGCAGGTACATTTGAGAAGGTTAAAAAGTGCTGCGGAGCTGCTTGTCCAATCAAAGCCTTCTGGAGAACCCAGCCTCTGATTGGATGAGCGTGGACTCCACTTTACAAAATACCAACGATTTCCTACTGATTTGATTTATTATTGTCACATGTATTAACATACAGTGAAAAGTATTGTTTCTTGCGTGCTATATAGACAAAACATACCGTTCATAGAGAAGGAAACGAGAGAGTGCAGAATGTAGTGTTACAGTCATAGCTAGGATGTAGAGAAAGATCAACTTAATGCAAGGTAAGTCCATTCAAGAGTCTGACAGCAGCGGGGAAGAAGCTGTTCTTCAATCGGTTGGTATGTGACCTCAGACTTTTGTATCTTTTTCCCGAAGGAAGAAGGTGGAAGAGAGAATGTCCGGGGTGCGTGGGGTCCTTAATTATACTGGCGGCTTTGCTGAGGCAGCGGAAAGTGTAGACAGTCAATGGATGGGAGGCTGCCAAGCAGGAAGAAAGAGCACTAGCATTTTCTCTATTGCTGGATTGTATCAGAACTTCTAACATTCCAAGCAATTCCTACAGAGTTGGTGTACTGGGACTTCCAAAGGATCTGGCAGCAGACTTTGTGAGTTACATCTGGTCTCCGATTATCCAGAGATTGGAATATCTGACTGCAGTCATTGTAGACTAGACACACATAACTTATGATCCACTGTGCTGATATTGTCCCTGGACCAGAGACCCAGGATAATCTGGGTTGGAATCCTGCCATGGCAGATGGTGAAAGTGAAATCAATTAAAAAATCTGGAATTAAAAGTCTAATGAAACCATTGTTGTAAAAACCCATCTGGTTCATTAATGTCCTTTAGGGAAGGAAATCTGCTGTCCTTACATGGTCTGGCCTACATGTGACTCCAGATCCACAGCAATGTGGTTGACCCTTAACTGTCCTTGAAATTGTCTATCTAGCAAGTCACTCAGTACAAGGGCAATTAGGGATGGGAAATGAATGTCAGCCTAGTCAGCCACGCCCACATCCCATTCATTAATTTTAAAAAATTAGGAATCATTGGCCTAAATCTTCCGAAGAACAAGAATCACTATTGGATAGCCTCTTGCTTTTCTATGCCACATCAGAGCTCCATATTTCTGGTCAGGACTGCTGATCCCACCTCCTTCACAAATCTTCAATCCAACTGCTTCCTTCTAGTGCTGGATCATTGATGGAAGACCAGCAATGCTCCTTTTTATGGCGCTAGCTGCTGTATTTTGGTATGTGTTCACAAACACACTGAAAAGCTGCGACCTTCAAAAAATCTTTCAGTGTTAGCATGTGGGTGAATAGATTACTGAATTTGTGCATGTGTAGGTGGGTAACGGTAGATGAGGTAAGTGGGTAAGGGGGTCGGTAGCTAAGATAGGTGGTAAGTGGGTCGGGTGGTAGGCATTTGATAAGGTGCAACATCAGAGTTACTACACAAACTAAAAGCCTATGGTGTATGGGGAAACACAAAGATGTGCGGGTTAGGTTGATTCGCCATGCTAAAAAAAACAAATTGCCCTTAGTGTCTTGAGATGCGTAGTTTAGAGGGGTTAGTGGATAAATATGTAGGGATATGGGGGTAGGGCCTGGGTGGGATTGTGGTCGGTGCAGACTCGATGGGCCGAATGGCCTCTTTCTGTACTGTAGGGTTTCTATGATTTCTATGGGTTTCCAAAGTGGGGTCTGCGGAACCCAAGGGCTTTGCGGCAAGGCAGGCACATTTGAAAAGGTTAAAAAATGGTGCGGAGCTGCTTGTCCAATCAGAGCCTTCTGGAGAACCCAGCCTGATTGGATGACCGTGGACAGCAGAGTGCTGGGAAGAGAGGTCCTCAACTCCAAACAGAACTTGGAGCATGAGGGGTAGTGGAGTGGGCCTAGGGAGCGGTGTGGGGATGGGAGCATATTGGGCCTTGGGGTGATGTAGATGTGATGACTTCAGCCAGGCTAATGAGGTTGGCTTGCTGGAATATGAACTACCAGATGAGTCTTGTGCTCGCTTTGGCAGCACATATACTAAAATTGGAACGATACAGAGAAGATTAGCATGGCCCCTGCACAAGGATGACACGCAAATTCGTGAAGTGTTCCATAAAAAAAACCTGATGAGTCTTAATTGATGCTTAAATCAGGGAGCCTCATGCCCCCTATTTAAAGCAGGTGTGTCAGACTCCCAGTCTGCATTCGGCCAGGATCAACTGGAGAGCTGGCTGTGTGGACTGACACCTTTGCAGAACGGAAGAAGAGAAAAGCTGGGTGGAAGGGTCCTTTCGCCTCTGTGAAGGATTCAATCTGACAGAAGGAAGAAGAGCCATTGCCCACCTGAACGCCCGGCCATTGGAGGGTGCTCTCTCTCCTGGGGGAGAAGAGAGGGAGAGAGAAAGAGAGTTCCAGCTGCAGGAGGGAGGGCAACACCCTACACACAAGACCAAAAACATCAAAGGACTGAATTGTTGGGCTGGTGCCTCCAATCATCAGAGGTCTGTGCCTGAAGGAGGGGGGAGGGAGGGAGGGAGGGAGGGAGGGGGGGGGGGGGGGGGGGGGGAGGGAAGAAAACGAGAACTTCTTCTCCATCTACAGGGGTGGGGGGGTGAAGACACTCCCCTGGACTTTTCATTGTTTAGCTCCCAAGAGCTGAAGATTAGAAGTCCCCCCCCCCACCCACTGCTGCTGCCCCTAACACCGGCACCCTCCCCACCCCCTCTTCCTCTGCTGACCTGGGGCACCGGCCCAACTCAGTGCCCTGTCCCTTGTCCTCCCTCCTGCTCCTCCGTCCCTCTCTCTCCCTCCCTGACACCAGGGAGAGAGCACCTGGACACCCACCCACCCCACCATCCCTCTGTCCCTCAACAGCAGAGACCCCCCCCCCCTCCCACGCCACCACACCCACAATCCCTTCCCTCTCTTAACCCCCCACCCTCTCTGTGCCTACCATAAAGGCCAGAGAGGCCCCCCATCCATCCCTCCCTGCACCCCTCCCCCCCCATGGAGAGCAAACGACCAATACGCCCTGCCATGCATCTGGGCAGACTCAGGGTGGGCGTAGCACCATTTTGTTGACATCATGGCGACCACAACACCGTCGCCGGTGGCAGGGCCTTCCAGGCTCATCTATGCTGGTGTAGCGGCAGCCAAAGCCCCCGCCTCTCCCAAGGCCCTGCTACCGTTCCGATTAATCACCAAACAGCTGGGTGTAAAGCCCACCCCGACATGACCATCGAGGCCTGCGTGACGGCAATGGCTGGGGTTGTCGGCCCCTCAGCCATTGTTGCGGCCTCTAAAATGTACGGCAAGGCCGTATTCTTTCTGAAAGCCAAGCGGGCGGTCCACCTCGCCCTGGAAAAGGGGCTCACGGTGGGCGGGCGTTCCTGGCGGTGGACCCTTTAGAGGCCACCGCCCATCGAGTTGTCATCTCGAGCGTCCCGCCCTTCATACCCGTTGAGCTCCTCCTCCCCCACTTCCATCTACTGGGGGAGGTCAGGTCCGGGGTGGCACCGATCCCACTCGGCCTTCGTGACCCGGCCCTCAGGCACGTGATCTCCTTCCGGTGCCAGGTTTATGTCCGCCTGACCCGGAAGGAGTGCCTGGAAGGGGGCTTCAATGTCCCCTTCGAGGGGACCACCTACAGGGTTTTCTGGTCCGCGGACGGCGTACGGTGCCATGTGTGTAAGGAGGCGGGGCACATCAAAAAGAACAGCCCCACCTCCAAGGCCGCCGACTCCCATCCCAAGACGGCTGCAGCTGGCACCGCAGCCCCCTCTTCCCCCCAACCAAGTACCACCTGGCCCCCCGCAAGGGGAGGCCATGCTGGCAGCAGCTGCCACCTTGGCTGCCAGCGGGGGGGACGAGCGGAGACCCCAACCCCCACCACCCCAGTCACCCCGGCTGCCGGCTTGGGGAAAAAGCCTACCTCCGGCCCCCCTCCAACACTATCTATTGGGCCCATGGGCCCCTCAGCGCCATGTGCTGGGCCCGGCATCGCGGGTGCGTGGATTCCCGGGTCCGGGCGTGGGGGGCATGCAGCCCCGAGCCGGCCGACATAACACCTCCCGGGGTGGGAAAGGGAAAGCAAAAGGGGCGGGGCAGGAAGGAGAGAGGCAGAGTGCAAGGGGCATCCCCTGCCAAGGGGTTGCCCCTCAACAAGAGGCGCTACACCTTGGGGGAGGGGGGATCTGAGACCTGTGGGGCTTCCCACACCCCTTCCCCTAGCTTAGAGTTGGTGGCGCCTCCGCCCCCTCCACGTTTGTTCCATCCCCTGCCCTGCCCCCCACCCCGATGGGGCCAAGAGCACGAAGAAACAAAAGAACAAACAGAAACACGTGCTGTCGCAGTCCTCCGAGCGGGACCCCCGGGGTCGGGTGAGAGCGGGGCCCCCGTGGCTCTGTTCCACCTGGTGCAATTTAGCACCCCGGAGAAGTTCCTATTTAGGCTGCTGCAGAACTGTGGCAGCACTCCGTTGTTTGGGTCCTTGGACGGCGAGGAAGACCCCCCTCCTCTCTGTCCCGACCTCTGATGCTGGGCGCCTCCGACCTCTAAACGGAGGACTCTCCAGACTTGTGGGGTGCCCAGGCGCCTGGGGCAGAGCGGGGGATTGAGCCGCCTTCACCCTCGGACCCAGAAATCCAGGAGGAAGAGCCCGGGGGCAGCCCCTCCTCCGCCGATCCTGGGGGTGGGATCGGGGGGGGGCTGGTTAGTTAGGACTAGTTGGTGGCTCCATGCCGCCCGCTGTACGCCCTGCGGCAGGGGACTCGGAGTTGAAGGGCGACGGTCCTGAGGAGTTAAGCTGCTCGGTGGTGGGCACGGGGATAATTTCGGAGTCTGCCTGGAGCAAGGCGGGGGACTCCCTCATGCCCCCCACCGAGTCGCCCCTCATCCCCTCGAGGGAATTCAGGGCCTTTATCAAAGACCACTCCGGTTGCCCTGACAGCATCCAGCTAGCCCTCGACCGTTGATCGAAACTGGTGCTGCTCTTCCAGTCCACACAGGCCTGCTCACAGGCCGCGCCGGACCTGGATGAAAAAGGGCAGCGTCGGGTACAGGAGTTCCTCGATGGGCTCATGGGGGAGTGGACTGGTGCGTCTTGCGCCATCGCTCCCCCACACAATTAGAGTAAGTGGTGATGGTGGCACTAAGCTACTGACATGAAGGTGATTATAGCCAGCCTCAACGTCAACAGCAGCAGTGAGCCACTCTGCAGGTTCCAGAACTTCTCGTTCCTCCGCGACGGGAAGTATGCGGTGTGTTTCCTGCAACAAACCCGTACCATTCCAGGAGATGAAACCCGATGGCTCCTGGAATGGCGAGGAGGGGTCTTGTTGGCCCCGCATTTTCAGCCGGAGATCTTGGGGGGGGTCAAGGAGCCGGTGCCAGGATGATTGCTGCACTTGACGGTCCGTGTGGGGGGCGTGGTCATTCACTTGCTGAACGTCTACGCCCCGACCGCCAGACCGCAGCAAACGACTTTCTATGAGAAAGTGTCCACTCACCTCGACACCATCACGGGGGGCGAATGCATCATCCTCAGGGGGGATTTCAACTGCACCCTCGAGGCACGGGACCGCACTGGCCCCTGGCTGCGCACCCTGGCGACGGTGAAGTTGCGGGACCTGCTCGGGACCCGTGACTTGGAGGACATCTGGAGACATCTCCATCCTGGCTCCAGAGCTTTCACTTTCGTGAAGCCTGGAGGCGGAGCGTCCAGAATCGACCGCCTTTACATTTCAAGAGCGCACGTGTCCAGTGTGCCGTCGGCCTCCATGCGGCAGGTGCCGTGCACAGACCACCACCTGGTGTGGGTGGAATTTGTTCCGTCTCGCGTCCGGGGGAGGTTCGCGTACTGGCACTTCAACAACACGCTGCTGGAGGACGAGCGCTTCCTGGACTCGTTTCATCGATTCTGGGCCGGCTGGAGAAGAAAGCGGGGAGGCTTCCCCTCCTTGAAGCTATGGTGAGATGTGGGCAAGACTCACATCCGTACCTTCTGTCAGGAATACGCAAGGGGGTCGAGGAAGAGGCGGAAATCCAGGCTCGAGGAGTTGAAGAAGGAGGTGTTCGACCTGGAAGCATGCTTCAGTCAGCCCGATGCGGACCCGGCCCTGCGGTCGGAGTACAGGGAGGAGAAGGGCGCGCTGCGGGACCTGCAACTCGTCAGGTCCCGCGACGCATACGTGAGGTTGCGGCTCCAGTTCCGGGTGGATCTGGACCGCGGCTTCCCCTTCTTCTACTCACTGGAAAAAGGGCGGTCTAACCGTCAGCAGCTTCTTATGCTGCTGGCCGATGACGGTTCCCCCGTCTCAGATCCAGAGGGCATCCGGACCATTGCCCGGGACTATTATACCACCCTCTTCTCTCTGGATCCGTCCAGCGATGATGCCCGCAGAGTTTTGTGGGAGAGCCTGCCGCAGGTCAGCCCGGAGGGCGCGGCAGGCTTGAGGCCTCCATCACCATGGCTGAGCTGACCAGCGCCCTCAACAGCCTCCAACGGGGCAAGGCCCCGGGGCTGGATGGGCTGACCGTGGAGTTCTTCAGGGTGCTCTGGGACGTCTTGGGGAACGACTACACGGGGGCCCTGGGGGAAGAGCATTGCTACCGGGGAGATGCCCCTTTCATGGCGCAGGGCCATCATTGCCCTGCTGCCCAAGAAGGGGGATCTCCGCCTTTTAAAGAACTTTTGCTGTATGTGTCACTTAAATGATTGTTTTAAATATTTAATTTGCATTAATGCTTTCACAACTGGCTTACTCTGCAAGGGAAAAGTGCTCTTCCTGTCAGCTGAACACATACAGATAGGATAGATTTCACTGACTCATGCTTTCTGGGTCAAGAACTCATGGTGAGTAAACTGGGGAGGACAGGAATCAGAGGGGGAAATGTGTCAGTAAAAATAAAGGAATAAATCTTCACAGTTTGGGGTTTTAACAGTAGGATCATGAATCTTTGTTGATGGGGGTCAATAATCTCAGTCCCAGGATGTCACTGCAGGAGTTCCTCAAAGCAGCATCCTG
This sequence comes from Mustelus asterias, assembly GCF_964213995.1. Lineage (NCBI taxonomy): Eukaryota > Metazoa > Chordata > Chondrichthyes > Carcharhiniformes > Triakidae > Mustelus > Mustelus asterias. The sequence goes on from NC_135802.1 coordinate 119,927,140, forward strand.
GGCCTAACAATCTTCAGCTGTGTCTTCAAAGACACTCCTACCATCACTAGGCCAGAGGCAGGGTTGTTCAATGATCACTGCATACCGTTCAGTTCCATTTACAATTCCTCAGATAATGAAGCAGTTCGTGCTTGTGAGCAATAAGTCCTGGAACTCTTTGCCTGATATGTAGTAAGTGAAACTTGTACCATACAGGCAACACATCCTCGAATTTGTTTTTTTTTTACAGCTTATTGTTTAAGTGCAGAGGCCCTTTCAATTTGTTTTGCATGGATGTGCTGGCATGATAATTGAAAGGGATCAACATGTGCATGACTGGGGTAGGAATTTTAGATTCACTGCATAGATGTGCACCTTAGAGGAATTCTCCCATTGCCCCTGCCAGCAGGAGAATGGCAGGTGGAGGGAGAATTTGACAGGAGGCCCAAAAATGGGTTTCATGTTGGTGTGAAATTACAGCAGGATCTTCCGATGCGCCCACCATGACGGATCAGGAATCCTGCTGAAGGATGATGTGAAACCAATTTGCATCCTGCTAATGAGATGCAGATTCTTCCCCCTACACCTGATTCTGTGATGCCAGCAGAAAATCATTGAAGCAAGTTCTTGCTTCTTCATACTGGCCTCGAACATTTGCACTGAGCGTTCAGCCAGTCCATTTGATGAAGGGTGATAAGGTGCTGTATGGATAGCCTTTATTCCATTGACGGCCTTGAACTTCTGGAATTCGGCACTTGTATCTGTTGTTCCATTGTCCAAGACAAGTACTTCTGGTATCCATAGGTTAAGGAGTCTGCGTTGGTTATGCAAGTCCCTGGCCGATGTAGAATCTCTACAGTGAAGAAGGAGGTAATTCAGCCCATCAAGTTGGCACTGGCTCTCTGACAGAGCATCACACCCAGGCCCTATCTCTGTAATCCCAAGCATTTAACCCACTAATCCCCCTAACCTACAGCTCTTTGGACACTAAGGGGCAATTTGACATGGCCAATCTGCCTAACCTGTACATCTTTGAACTGTGGGAGGAAACCAGAGCATCCAGAGGAAACCCACATCATCCAGTACCAACTTTCATAGAAATCATAGAAATCATAGAAACCCTACAGTGCAGAAGGAGGCCATTTGGCCCATCGAGTCTGCACCGACCACAATCCCACCCAGGCCCACATATTTTACCCACTAATCCCTCTAACCTACACATCCCAGGACTCTAAGGGGCAATTTTTTAAATCTGGCCAATCAACCTAACCCGCACATCTTTGGACTGTGGGAGGAAACCGGAGCACCCAGAGGAAACCCACGCAGACACGAGGAGAATGTGCAAACTCCACACAGACAGTGACCCGAGCCGGGAATCGAACCCAGGATCCTGGAGCTGTGAAGCAGCAATGCTAACCACTGTGCTACCGTGCCGCCGTGCTACCGTGCACTGTGCTACCGTGCTTCTTTAACAAAAAAGGTCAGAGCCAGCAATATTGATAGATTTGGGAGGGACCATTCATAATAGTTAACCATCCCAAGGAAGGATCTTAAGTTCTGGTGCCTATTTAATTACTTTCTTTTTGTCCTCCGTTGGGTGTAACCCCTGAGCATCAACCCAATAACCAAGATAAGTCACCTTATCTGCCCGGAAGGTGCAGTTCCCCCTTTTTAATCATACTCTGGCTTTCTGGAATCTTTTGTCCAAATTTGCCAGATATTCCTCAGTGGACCCTGTGATTAGAACATCATCCAAATAAACAACTCGGGGCAAACCCTGCAGCAAACTCTCCATAGTTCTCTTAAAAGTGCTGCAAGCTGATGGAACCCCAAATGGTAGACATGTATATTTATTTGTATTTATGATAACATAAGCTCTTGATGAGCCATCTAGTTCTAACTATTGATAAACATGGCTCATGTCCAATTTGGTATATGTCGTACATAGGAACATGAGAATTAGGAGCAGAAGTAGACAAATTCAGCCCTCCGAACCTGCTCCGCCATTCAATCAGATCATGGCTGATCTCTCCCTCATCTCGAATCCACCTCCCCACCTGTCCCCATATCCCTCTTTCCCTTTTTTTCTATTAGAAATATTTCTATCTCCCTCTTGAAACCATTCAACATTTCAGACTCTGCCACACTATGGGGCAGCGAGTTCCAAAAATTCACCACTTTCATGCGGAATGTAGTTCCTCCTCTTCTCAGTTTTACATCTACCGCCACGCAACCTATACCTGTGACTTCTTGTTCTAGATTACCCCTTAAGAGGAAACATTTGGTCTGCATTAACGTTATCAATCCCTTTTAAACTTTTATATACTTCAGTCAGCTCCCCTCTCATTCTTCTAAACTCCAGCGAGTACAAGCCAAAATGGTTTAATCTCTCCTTATACTTGAACCCCTTCATCCCCTGAATCAATCTGGTGAACCTCCTATGAACTGCATCCAATGCCACCACCTCAAATCAGGAGACCAAAACTGGACACAATACTCCAGATGTAATCTCACCAACACCCTATACAATTGCAGCAACATTTTACTATTTTATATTCCAGTCCTTTTGCAATAATTGCCAACATTCCATTTGTTTTTTTATTACATGCTGCACCTGCATACTGACTTGCTGCGATTCATGAACAAAGACACACAGATCCCTCTGCCCAGATGCGTTTTGAATCTGCTTTCCATTTACGTAACAATTTGTCTTTGTTTTTTCTGCCAAAATGGATAACCTCACACTCATCCACATTAAATTCCATCTGCCAAATTTTGGCCCATTCTCCTAACCTATCTGTATCTGTCTGTAAAATCTTTACATCCTCTTCACTCCTTGCTTTCCCACCCATTTTAGTATCATTCACACATTTTGCTATGTTAGACTCTATCCCTGCTTGCAGTTTGTTTATATAAACAGTTGAGGTTCGAGGACTGACCCCTGCGGCACTCCGCTAATTACATTTCGCCAGCCAGAGAAGGACCCATTTATCCCGACCCTCTGCTCTCTGTCAGTAGCCAATCTTCAATCTAATCTAGTACTATACCCCAGTCCTCTGCAAGACAGTCCTTTATGCAGCATCTTGTCAAATGCCTTCTCGAAGTCTAGATATACCACATCCATAGGCTCCTCACTATCCACCTTGCTGGTTGCGTCCTCAAAGAACTCAAGCAAATTTGTCAAGCATGACTTTCTCTTCATAAAACCATGTTGACAATGGTGAATTGAGCTTTGTCTTTCCAAATGCTCAGTTATCGCCTTAATGATTGATTCCAGCAACTTCTCCACCACAGAGATCAAGCTAACTGGCTTATAGTTTCCTACTTTTTGCCTCTCTCCCTTTTTGAATAGGGGTATATTTCCAATCCAGTGGGACTTTGCCGGAATCCAAGGAATTTTGAAATATCACAACCAATGCACCCACTATCTCTGCTGCAACCTCCTTTAATACCACAGGGTGCAGGCCATCAGGTCCTGGAGACTTATCTGCCTTTAATCCCATTAGTTTATTCAATACCATCTCCCTAGTGATGGTTATTGCACCAAGTTGCTTTGCATTAACTACAGGTTTTGGAAAACCTTCATTATTCTCTTCCATGAAGACAGGCAAAATATTGGTTTAGTGCCTCCTCCATCTGTGTTCCCCATTAATACCTCACTAGTATCATCCTCTGAAGAGTCAACATTTACTTTAGCTATTCTCTTCCTCTTTTATACACTTTGAGGTTTTCCATATCTGTTTTTTGCTAGTTTCCTTTCGTAGTTCATCTTAGCTGTTTTGATTCTATTTTTAGTAGCCTTTTGCTGAACCTTAAAATTCTCCCAATCCTCCATCTTACCACTAGTTTTTGCAGTTTGGTATGCCCTAGTTTTTGCCTTTATGTCCTCTTTGACTTCCTTGTCTAGCCATGGAACATTTTTCTTCCTTTTACAATTCCTCTTCAATATCCTCTCAGGAATATACTTTAATTGAGAGGGATTCAATATCTCCCATTGTCCCTCAACTGTCCTGCCCTCAATTATTTGCACCCAGTTTACTTGGGCCAACTCTTTCCTCAGGCCTGTATAATTACCTCTGCCCAACACAAATTCTCGTATGGCATTCTGTCTTCTCGCTCAATCTGAATCTGAAATTCCAGCATGCTGTGATCACTCTTTCCAAGAGAATATTTGACAACAAGACTATTTATCAACCCTTTTTCGTTACATAATACTAAATCTAAAATAGCCTGTTCCCTGGTTGGTTCCATAACATGTTGCTCTAAGAAACAACCCCTCATACACTATATGAAATCTTTGAGGCTACCTTTGCCAATTTGATTAATCCAGTTAATATGCATGTTAAAATCACCCATGATTACCGATGTGTCCTTCTCATAAGCCCTCATTATTTCTTGGTTTATACTATGCCCCACTTTGGAAGTATTGCTCAGGGGCCTGTAAATTACTCCTACCAAGATGCTTTTTCCTTTGTTTTTTATTGCCACCCAGATTGCTTCAACATGTAGTGCCAATGTCATTTCTTAATACAGCTTTGATGTAATCTTTAACCAATAAAGCAACTCCTCCACCGGTCCCATATTGTCTATCCTTTCAGAATACTGAGTACCCTTGGACATTCAACTCCCAGTCCGGACCTCCTGTAACCATGTTTCAGTGATCCCCACCAAATCATATACATTTGTTTCTATTTGTGCTGTCAACTCATTGATCTTACTCTGAATACTGTGTGCATTTAGGTACAGTGTTTTTAAATATGTCTTATTAGTTTGTCTTTCCTTGCAAGATTTTTTTGTGCACTACATTTTTCATGCATTTTGACATCCTTTATTAATCTCTGATGGTCATTAGATTGACCCTGCCTGTTCATCCTATTAACCTCTATCTTCTCCTCACATACTAACCTGATGCTTTGGTTCCCATTTACCATTATATTTCTTGTAGTTTTACCCTTCCCTCTCCCCCACTTGCTAGTTTAAAGTCCTTGTGACCACCCTATTTATCCTTTCCACTCGAACACTGGTCCTATATCAGTTCAGGTGGAGACTCTCCCAATGGTACCGATCCCTCCTGTTCCAATACCCCATTTAATGGGACCCCTCTTTCCCACACCACTCCTTTAGCCAAGTGTTTACTTCCCTAATTTTATCATCCTTATACCAATTCACACGTGGCTCGGGTAGTAATCCAGAGATTATAACCCTTGAGGACTTGTTCTTTAATTTAGTTCCTAGTTTCTGATAATCCCCAAATAGGTCCTTTTTCCTAGTCTTAGATCCCCAGCCAACTTCGCATCCAGATCCTCTACTTAGAGATGGGATACTTATTCAGTTTTGCAGCCTGGTTCACCATCAATTTGTAGTTCCTGTAGATATGGATAGTCTTGTTTGGTTTAACTACTGGCACAATGGGTGCTGTCCACTCTACAAATTGCATGGGCCTAATGATGCCCAAGTCTCCCTATCATTTTAACTCTATCTCTACTTTTTCTGCGAATGCATAAGGTACAGATCTTGCTCTGGAAAATCTTGGTGTAGCTTCCGGATCTACATGAAACCTAGCCTGCAATCCTTGATCTTCCCACATTCCACTTGAAATACTTCTCGGTATTTCCTAATTGCCTCATGCAGGCCCCCTTCCTTTATTTTAAAGACCTCCAGTCAGCTCAGCTTAATCTCCTGGAGCCAATCTCACCTCATCAAACACAGTCCTTGGCCCAACACCACAATCAGCAGGAGCTGCGCTGTCTGTAACTCACAGGGTTTGTAGTTGTTCCTACAATCTTTACGGCTTCTCTGGTATACGTAGCTTGTCTTTCTACAGTGTTCATCGACTTCAGATGTTGAACATTTTTAAGATACCAGTTGGTCTGCTCAATCACAACAGTAGTTGATGCTCCCATGTCTACCTTCATCTTCAGTGGCAAGCCATTCACTATCAACACTGTTGTAATGGGGGCTACCTTGCCTGCTTCCATAGAACCATAGAAAATTACAGCTCAGAAACAGGCCTTTTGGCCCTTCTTGTCTGTGCCGAACCATTTTTTGCCTAGTCCCACTGACCTGCACTTGGACTATATCCCTCCACACTCCTCTCATCCATGAACCCATCCAAGTTTTTCTTAAATGTTAAAAGTGACCCCGCATTTACCACTTTATCCGGCAGCTCATTCCACACTCCCACCACTCTCTGCGTGAAGAAGCCCCCCCTAATATTCCCTTTAAACTTTTCTCCTTTCACCCTTAACCCATGCCCTCTGGTTTTTTTCTTCCCTAGCCTCAGCCGAAAAAGCCTGCTTGCATTCACTCTATCTATACCCATCAAAATCTTATACACCTCTATCAAATCTCCCCTCAATCTTCTACGCTCCAGGGAATAAAGTCCCAACCTATTCAATCTCTCTCTGTAACTCAGCTTCTCAAGTCCCAGCTACATCCTTGTGAACCTTCCCTGCACTCTTTCAACCTTATTTACATCCTTCCTGTAACTAGGTGACCAAAACTGTACACAATACTCTAAATTTGGCCTCACCAATGTCTTATATAACCTTGTAAGAAGTTTAACAACACCAGGTTAAAGTCCAACAGGTTTATTTGGTAGCAAAAGCCACACAAGCTTTCGAGGCTCTAAGCCCCTTCTTCAGGTGAGTGGGAATTCTGTTCACAAACAGAACTTATAAAGACACAGACTCAATTCACATGAATTGAGTCTGTGTCTTTATAAGTTCTGTTTGTGAACAGAATTCCCACTCACCCGAAGAAGGGGCTTAGAGCCTCGAAAGCTTGTGTGGCTTTTGCTACCAAATAAACCTGTTGGACTTTAACCTGGTGTTGTTAAACTTCTTACTGTGTTTACCCCAGTCCAACGCCGGCATCTCCACATCATTATATAACCTTACCATAACACTCCAACTTTTATACTCGATACTCCGATTTATAAAGACCAATGTACCAAAGGCACTCTTTACAACCCTATCCACCTGTGACGTCACTTTTAGGGAATTCTGTACCTGTATTCCCAGATCCCTCTGTTCAACTGCACTCTTCAGAGTCCTACCATTTACCCTGTACGTTCTACTTTGGTTTGTCCTTCCAAAGTGCAATATCTCACACTTGTCTGCGTTAAATTCCATTTGCCATTTTTCAGCCCATTTTTCTAGTTGGTCCAAATCCCTCTGCAAGCTTTGAGAACCTTCCTCACTGTCCACTACACCTCCAATCTTTGTATCATCAGCAAACTTGCTGATCCAATTTACCACATTATCATCCAGATCATTGATATAGATGACAAACAACAATGGACCCAACACCGACCCCTGCGGCACACCACTATTCCCAGGCCTCCACTCAGAGAAGCAATCCTCCACAACCACTCTCTGGCTTCTTCCATTGATATGGAGATGCCGGCGTTGGACTGGGGTGAACACAGTAAGAAGTCTCACAACACCAGGTTAAAGTCCAACAGGTTTATTTGGTAGCAAATACCATAAGCTTTCGGAGCACTGCTCCTTCATCAGATGGAGTGGAAATGTGCTCTCAAACAGTGCAAACAGACACAAAATCAAGTTGTAGAATACTGATTAGAATGCGAATCCTACAGCCAGCCAGGTCTTAAAGGTACAGACAATGTGGGTGGAGGGAACATTAAACACAGGTTAAAGAGATGTGTATTGTCTCCAGACAGAACAGCTAGTGAGATTCTGCAAGCCCAGGAGGCAAGCTGTGGCGGTTACTGATATTGTGACATAAATCCAACATCCCGGTTTAGGCCGTCCTGCACATCTCTTTAACCTGTGTTTAATGTTCCCTCCACCCACATTGTCTGTATCTTTAAGACCTGGCTGGCTGTAGGATTCGCATTCTAATCAGTATTCTGCAACTTGATTTTGTGTCTGTTTGCACTGTTTGAGAGCACATTTCCACTCCATCTGACGAAGGAGCAGTGCTCCGAAAGCTTATGGTATTTGCTACCAAATAAACCTGTTGGACTTTTACCTGGTGTTGTGAGACTTCTTACTGTGTTCTTCCATTGAGCCAGTGTCTAATCCAATTTACTACCTCCCCATGTATACTCAGCAACTGAACCTTCCAAACTAACCTCCCAAGAGGGACCTTGTCAAAGGCCTTGCTGAAATCCAGGTAGAAGCCTTCCCTTCATCCACTTCCTGGTAACCTCCACGAAAAACTCTAATAGATTGGTCAAACATGACCTACCACGCACAAAGCCATGTTGACTCTCCCTAATAAGTCCCTGTCTATCCAAATATTTGTAGATCCTATCCCTTATCACACCTTCCAATAACTTGCCCACCACCGACGTCAAACTTACTGGCCTATAATTTCCCAGATTTCTTTTGGAACCTTTTGTGCATTATATTTATTTATTTATTTTTTCAGTTAAATTTGTGAAAAAAATCGGAGGTTTTTTTTTCAAAACAGGAAGTAGGCCCAGCAGCAGCTTGGGAAGGTTTTGGAGGGTTTAAAAGTGCTTACCTTGGAGTTTCAGCCTCATTGTTTCACAGGAGCAGGCTGAGGGTAAGGGAGCTTGTTTGTGCATTATATTTATTTATTTATTTATTTTTTCAGTTAAATTTGTGAAAAAAATCGGAGGTTTTTTTTCAAAACAGGAAGTAGGCCAGGCAGCAGCCTGGGAAGGTTTTGGAGGGTTTAAAAGTAGGCTGCACCTTTGAGCGGGCAGCATCGTTAGTGGGCAGCGGAGTGAGCAGGGGGCAGAGTGAGAGCTGAAGGGCTTTGGCTCAAAACGGGCTTCGGCGAGAACAGGCAGAGGCGAGAGTAGGTTATTTTTTCTTTTTCAGAAAGTTTATTCCTAATTTCCCCAGAGTTAAAAAATGCCAGGCAAGATGTTGGAATGCTCCTCTTGCAGGATGTGGGAGATCGGGGAGACGTCCGGTATCCCTGACGACAGCACCTGCAAAAGATGCATTCAGCTGCAGCTGCTAGCAAAGCGTGTTAGGGAACTGGAGAAGGAGCTTGATGACCTCCATCTAATTCGGGAGAATGAGAAGTATATAGACAGTAGCTTTAGGGAGATAGTTACACCTAAGCAGCAGAGCACAGGAAATTGGGTTACTGTAAGGAGAGGAAATGGCAGTGTGAAAGGACAGGCAGAGCAGAGTTCCCCTGTGGCCATACCCCTCCACAACAGGTATACTGAATTGGATACTGGTGTGGGAGATGCTTTACCTGGGACAAGCTGCGACAGCCGGAACTCTGATACTGAGTCTGGTTATACAGCGCAAAAGGGTGGGAGGAAGAAGAGGAGAGCAGTAGTGATCGGGGACTCAACGGTCAGAGGTACGGACAGGAGGTTCTGTGGTCGGGACAGAGACTCCCGCATGGTTCGTTGCCTCCCAGGTGCCAAGGTCAGCGATGTCTCTGATCGCGTGCAGAGCATTCTAAAGTGGGAAGGTGATCAGCCAGATGTCGTGGTACACGTCGGTACCAATGACGTGGGAAGGAAGAGTGAGGAGGTCCCAAAGAGTGAGTACAAAGAGCTTGGAAGGAAGTTAAAAAGCAGGACCCCGAGGGTAGTAATCTCAGGATTGCTACCTGAGCCACATGCCAGTGAGGGCAGGAGTAGGATGCTTGGGCGATGAACACGTGGCTGAGGAACTGGTGCAGGGGGCAGGGTTTCCAATTCTTGGATCATTGGGACCTCTTCTGGGGCAGGTGGGACCTGTACAAGAGAGACGGGTTACACCTAAACTACAAGGGGACCAATATACTTGCAGGGAGATTTGCTAGTGTTATTGGGGAGCGTTTAAACTAGATTTGCAGGGGGATGGGAACCAGAGTGCCAGAGCAGATCGTGGAGCAGGGGTCAAAAGACAGGTTAATTCAAGCAAAATCACAAATGGAAGGGTAGAGTGTGGTGGAAATAATCTTTTGAGGTGTGTCTATTTCAATGCCAGGAGTATTGTGGGGAAGGCAGAGCCACCCTCCAATCATCCAGCACCTCCCCCGTGAATACTGACATTTTAAATATGTCTGCCAGGGCCCCTGCAAGTTCAACACTAGCTTCCCTCAAGGTCCGTGGGAATACCCTGTCCGGTCCTGGGGATTTATTCACTCTGATTTGCCTCAAGACAGCAAGCACCTCCTCCCCTTTAATCTGTAACGGTTCCATGACCTCCCTACCTGTTTGCCCTATTTCCGTAGACTCTGTGCCTGTTTCCTCAGTAAATACGGATGCAAAAAAACCATTTAGTATCTCCCCCATCTCTTTTGGTTCCATATACAGTCTACCACTCTGGTCTTCAAGAGGACCAATTTTATCCCTCACTATCCTTTTGCCCCTAACTTACCTATAGAAGCTCTTTGGATTTTCCTTCACTCTGTCTGCCAAAGCAACCTCATGTCTTCTTTTAGCCCTCCTGATTTCCCTCTTAAGTAGCTTCTTGCACTTTTTATACTCCTCGTGCATCTGATCTGTTCCTTGCTGCCTGTACATTTCATACAACTCTCTCTTCCTCTTAATCAGTGTTACAATCTCCCTCGAACCAAGGTTCCTCATTCCTATTTACTTTGCCTTTAATCCTGACAGGAACATACAAACTCTGCACTCTCAAAATTTCTCCTTTGAAAGCCTCCCACTTTCCATTTACATCCTTACCAGAGAACAGCCTGTGCCAATCCACACTTCCCAGATCCCTTCTCATTTCATCAAATTTGGCCTTTTTCCAGCTCAGAACTTCAACCCGAGGACCAGATCTATCCTTATCTATCCATGATCAGGTTGAAACTAATGGCATTATGATCAATGGATCCAAAGTGTGCCCTCACACTCATCCATCACCTGCCCTAACTCATTTCCCAATAAGGAGATCCAATATCGCATCCTCTCTAGTTGGCACCTCAATATACTGATGTCGAAAATTCTCCTGAACACATTTTACAAACTCTCCCCCGTCTAAACCTTTAACAGTATGCGAGTCCCAATCTTTTTTTTAAGTCATTTAATCTGCAAACATTCAAACCTGATATCAATTGCTAAACAGGTACAACACCCTTTTTACATATTATACAAAATGTACACACACTTACAAAATGAGAATCTCTGAACAACTCTCCCATCTACAGTTAATTTGGCCTCAAGTCAAGTTCGGTTCCAGTTCAATCGAGAGTTCCTTCCAAAAATGCAAATTCGTCCGTGGCATCAACTGCATTATCCACGTCCTTCCTTTGGGTGGTTTTCCGCGTTCCCTGCAAAGCGGACGTGTACGCATCCTTTGCGAGCACTTCAGCAAACAGCTCCGTGGCTTTGCCGATGGCGAACACGGCCTCCTGACTCGCCAGCGACACGTCGGGATCGGCCTTCATCAGCCCCTTGATGCGGCTGAGCGGCAGCCGGAGCAGCTTGTGCTGCAGCGGGGCCCAGCCCGGCCTCTGGGCCTCTCCACATTGTTTAATGACATAACATTTCGTTCCCCCACCGGACAATCCTCCATACTATATGCTGGGTCTGGATTATTTACTCTGCGTGTACTGGGCTGGCCCTGCTTGCTTTTGCATTGTGTCTTCAATGACCCTGTTTTCTACACCTAAAACACTCTGCTCCTATAAATCTACACACTTCCGGGGAATGGCTTCTCCCACATCAAAAGCATTCTGTGTTATGCCTAGATTGTTTAAATCTTCATTATTTAGTGATTCTTCCCACTTCTGACTTCACTTCACTGCTTGTGCTTGGTCCCATGTCCTCACTTCTGGCACTGTAACTACTGGCGGTTTCTTGTGGACCTCGATGCATTGCTCATTTTGTAACCCCTGAACACCTTTCTCGGTGCTCTCTGTCACTGTTGCCATTTCCATCGCCTTCTTAATAATCAACTCAGACTCGGCCAACAGTTTCCTTTGTATAGCTGCATTAGTTACACCACATAGCAACTGATCACTTAACTTGTCATTTAAAGCTGACCCACAATTGCAATGCTCAGTCACCTGCTTCAATCTTGCTACAAAGGCTGCAATAGCCTTCCCCAGGGCCCTCCTCAATGAGGTAAACTTGTACCTTTGCAGTGTTACTGGCTTTAGGGTGGTAATGTCCCTTTGCTAGTTTGCTAGTTCAATGAGCTTTACAAATGTCTTTGTGTCGAGGGCATCCATGGATATTCTACTTCAGATCACGTTATGGGAACAATTCTCCCCCCCAAAAATGGAAGTGCCCAAGAGGTGGAAAAAAGGGATTTTTCAGGGAGCCTGAACCCACCCGAGAGGCCAGTTTCAGTGCACTGAGTGGTCCACTGCGCCGGCACCGATTTGTCAGTGGGTAGAGCAGCACATGCACACTGGCCTACCCCGTCCCAATCGGCGGCTTCCCAACCAACCCTCCCCCCAATCATCGGCCTCCCCAACCCCACCCACCAATGGCCAGCCTCCCTCCCAACACCACTGATCCCTAATGCAGAGTGCTCAGGCGAGCTGTATACGGGGGTGAGAGGAGTGAATAGTGGTTCTGATGTGGTAGGGACAAAGTTGGGGATTGGAGGTGAGGGGTTGGGGGCCATAGTGGTCCCCGAGTCACCTGCGGGTGCTAGATCTCGGATAGATACCGTGTCCTCCCGCCCATCGGAGTACGCCACATAGGCGTACTGGGGATTGGCGTGGAGGAGTTGAACCCTTTCGACCAGGGGGTCAGACTTACGGGTCCTGACATGCTTCCGAAGTATGCCAGCCACGACGGTAGTGAAGTCCCCGAGGAAGACTTCCTGGGGAACACGAACATCCGTTCGTGGGGAGTGGCATTGGTTGCCGTGCACAGGAGGGACCTAATGGAGTGTAGTCCCTCCGTTAGGACCTCTTGCCAGCGGGTGACTGGAAAGCCTTTAGACCGTAGCGCTAGTAAAACGGCCTTCCAGACTGTTGCGTTCTCTCTCTCAACCTGTCCGTTTCCCCAGGGGTTGTAGCTAGTAGTCCTACTTGAGGCTATACCTTTGGAGAGCAGGTACTGTCGCAGTTCATCACTCATGAAGGAGGATCCCCGGTTGCTATGGATATAGCTAGGGAAACCGAACAGAGTGAAGAGGCTGCGCAGGGCCCTGATGACCGTGGCCGAGGACATACCTGGGCAGGGAATAGCGAAGGGGAAACGTGAATACTTGTCAATGACATTGAGGAAATATATGTTGCGATCAGATGAGGGGAGGGGGCCTTTGAAGTCAATGCTTAGGCGTTCAAAGGGGCGGGTGGCTTTTATGAGTTGTGCCCCGTCTGGTCGGTAGAAGTGCAGGTTGCATTCCGTGCAGACCTGGCAATTTCGAGTTATAGACCTGACATCCTCAACGGGCAGGTTACGGGCTCTAATGAAGTGAAAAAACCTGGTGACCCCCGGGTGGCAGAGGTCGTTGTGGAGAGCCTGTAACCGGTCCATCTGCGCACTGGCACATGTTCCACCGGACAGAGCGTCAGGTGGCTCATTGAGTTTCCCGGGCCGATACAAGATATCGTAATTGTAGGTGGAGAGTTCGATTCTCCACCGCAATATCTTATCGTTCTTGATCTTGCCCTGCTGCGTATTGTTGAACATGAAGGCAACGGATCGTTGGTCCGTGAGTAGGGTGAACCGTTTACCAGCTAAGTAGTGGTGCCAGTGCCGTACAGCTTCCACTATGGCTTGGGCCTCCTTTTCGACAGAGGAGTGTCGAATTTCGGAGCCTTGGAGGGTTCGTGAAAAGAAGGCCACGGGTCTGCCCGCCTGGTTAAGGGTGGCGGCTAGGGCGAAGTCAGACGCATCGCTCTCCACTTGGAACGGGATGGATTTGTCTATAGCGTGCATCGTGGCCTTCGCGATGTCAGCTTTGATGCGGTCGCAGGCCAGACGGGCCTCTGCCGTCAGGGGAAAAGAGGTGGATTTTATGAGCGAATGGGCTTTATCCGCAAAGTTGGGGACCCACTGTGCATAGTACGAGAAGAAACCCATGCATCTTCTCAGTGCTTTGAGGCTAGTGGGGAGGGGAAGTTCCAGGAGGGGACGCAAACGGTCGGGATCGGGGCCGATGACCCCATTCTCCACTACACACCCGAGGATGGTGAGGCAGTGCGTATGGAATACGCACTTCTCCTTATTGTAGGTCAGGTTAAGGAGGCTAGCCGTGTGCAGGAATCTGTGGAGGTTGGCATCGTGGTCCTGCTGATCATGGCCGCAGATGGTGACGTTATCCAGGTACGGGAAGGTGGCCCGCAGCCCGTTCTGGTCTACCATTCGGTCCATTTCCCGCTGGAAAACCGAGACCCCGTTGGTGACGCCAAAAGGGACCCTAAGGAAGTGGTAAAGGCGACCATCCGCCTCGAAAGCTGTATATTGGCGGTCCTCCGGGCAGATAGGGAACTAGTGGTACACCGACTTCAAGTCAATGGTGGAGAACACCCGATATTGTGCAATCTGATTGACCATGTCAGATATGCGGGGAAGGGGGTACGCATCCAGCTGCGTATATCGATTAATGTTCTGACTGTAGTCAATGACCATTCTGTGTTTCTCCCCAGTCTTAACGACTACCACTTGTGCTCACCAGGGGCTGGTACTGGCCTGGATGATCCCTTCCTTGAGGAGCCGCTGGACTTCAGACCTGATAAAGGCCCTGTCTCCAGCACTATACCGCCTGCTCGTGGTGGCGATGGGCTTGCAGTCAGGAGTGAGATTCGCAAACAAGGAGGGAGGGGCGATTTTAAGGGTCGAGAGACTGCAGGTGGTGCGCAGTGGGCAATTTAGATGCCACTGATTGCAGACGGAGAGCGGGGGAAAAGGCCCATTATACTGTATAGTGACACTCTTCAGATGGGTCATGAAATCTAGCCCCAGGAGTACAGCAGCGTAGAGATGTGGCAGCACGCGGAGCCTGAAGTTCTTGTATACTGTGCCCCGCACCTTCAGGGTCACCACGCAGTACCCAAGGACATTTACAGAGCGGGACTGCGATGCCATGGAGATCGTTTGCTTGACGGGCCGCACGGAAAGGGCGTATCGACTCACTGTATCAGGGTGAATGAAGCTCTCCATACTCCCACTGTTAAACAAACAATGCTCCCTGTGCCCATTTACCTCGATGTCCATCATGGACTTGGCGAGTCGGTGAGGCTTGGACTGGTCCAGGGTAACCGACAGTCATAGGGGGCTGATGAGGTAGGAGATGGCGGCCCCTGCTGGTCGCTCGCGGCCGAAGTCATCCAAGATGGTGGCCCCCGCGGGTCGCCGGCGGCCGATGACGTTATCCAAGATGGCGGCCCCTGCGGGTCACACGCGGCCGGGGTCATCCAAGATGGCGGCCCCCGCGGGTCGCACGCGGCTGGGGTCGTCCAAGATGGCGGCCCCCGTGGGTCACACGCGGCGCTCGTGGATTTGGAGGTGGACTTTGGCATAGTGTCCCTTCTTCCCACACGCGGAACAACTCCCTCGCCGGGCAGCGTTGTCGGGGGTGCTTACCCAGGCCACAGAAGTAGCACTTCGGGCCTCCAGAGGCTGCTGCAGCGGTCAGATCACCGGTGAGACGTGGCGCGGCGTAGGTCTGCGGCCCTCCCGAGCACAGGGGTAGCGACGGCTGCGGTGTCCACAATGCGCCCACGTGGTCAGGTGAGTAAGCCTCGAGATATTGGGAGGTCACCTCTGAGGATTCGGCCATTTCCACAGTTTTCTTTAAGTCCAGCGCACCCTGTTCCAGTAGCCGTTGTCGGATATTGGTCGTCCCGATGCCCGTGACAAAGTCATCCCTGATTAAGTCCTCTGTGTATTGGATGGCAGTCACAGTCTTACAGTTGCAGTTCCGGCCAAGCAGTCGCAATGTGCGCAGGAATTGGTCAACCGATTCTCCTGGCTGCCGTCTCTGCGTGTAGCTAGATGTCTCACGTAGACTTCATTAGGCCGTTTGTTGTACTGGCCCTTTAAAAGTTCGATGGCGTCCTTGTAATTTTCTGCGTCCCGAATCGTAGAATATACTACGTTGCTTACCCGGCCGTGGAGCACTCGTAGTTTGTCGGCATCCGAACGGACAACAGCGGAGGCGTCGATGTAGTCTTCGAAGCATTTCAGCCAATGATCAAACGTGTTTGACGCTCCTACAGTTTGAGGATCCAGATTCAATCTGTCGGGTTTTAACATCTGCTCCATTTTAAAATCTTGTTAATAAAATTGATGCACCATCAATCAAGCAAAGACTAGTTTGTACGCAAGAACAAATAGGCTTTTATTAACAAGAACTTGGAGCCATCCCTGTCGGAGATCTGGTCCGTACTAAAGGCTAGGGGGAGGAGCCATCGCCTTTATACCCGGACCAGGGGGAGGAGTCTTGGGCAGAGCCGGCAGGTATGTGCCACATATACAGATAATAACAGATACTAACTAACAGTGGTTAACCACAACAGATAACAGCTAACAGTGGTTTACCACAAGACTAGATTGACTGGGTTTGTACTCACTGAAATTTAAAAGAATGAGAGAGGATCTCAGAAACATATAAAATCCTGATGAGATTGGACAGGCTAGATGCGGGAAGAATGTTGAGGAAGTCCAGAGCTAGGGGTCATAGTCTAAGAATAAGGGGTAAGCCATTCAGGACTGAGATGAGGAAGAACTTTTTCACTCAGAGTTGTAAACCTGTGGAATTCGCTACCACAAAGCTGTTGGGGCCAATTTGTTAAATATGTTCAAGAGGGAGCTGGACATGGCTCTTGTGGCTAACGGGATCAAGGGGTGGGATACTGAAAGCAGACGTGGGACACTGAAAGTGCATGATCATATTGAATGGTGGTGCAGGCTCGAAGGGCTAAATGGCTACTCCTGCACCTATTTTCTATGTTTCTATTTACAAGTGAATAACTACACAGAGAGTACATTCAGGATGTTAACACTTCTCGCTCTAGGATCTACTCTGGCCCCAAAAGCCCATGCTCTGCAAGAAATGGCTGGAAGCAGTGGATACTGCAAAGGCTATAGGCCGGAAAACGTTGTGATAGTGCCATTGAAAGCGTGCTCCAGAACTAGTTGCACCCCTAGCCAGGCTATTACAGTATAGCTACAATACTGTAGGAGCCAAAGCTACAATACTGTGGGAGCCAAAGCAGTAGGGAGACAGAAGAGAAGGTTGAGGACAGCACAGAAGTTAAAGAGAGCACATTAAGTAGTAAAGGCAGTGTCAGTAATCCTAGTACCAGACAGATCCTGCAAAAGCAAGACAGAGAGAGAGGGAAGTCCAGATTAAACTGCATTTATTTCAATGCAAGAGGCCTGATGGGCAAGGCAGATGAACTCAGGGCATGGAAGGGAATGTGGGACTGGGATATTATAGCAATTACTGAAACATGACTAACGGAGGGACAGGACTGGCAGTTCAATGTTCCAGGGTACAGATGCTATAGGAAAAATAAAACAGAAAGTAAGAGAGGAGGGGGAATTGCACTTTTGATTAGGGAAAACATCACGGCAGTACTGAGAGGGGATAGATATATCTGAGGGTCTGGCCACTGAGTCTATATGGGTAGAGCTGAAAAATAAGAAGAGGGAAATCACTTTGATAGGGTTGTACTATAGGCCCCAAATAGTCAGCGGGAGATTGAGGAGCAAATATGTAAGGAGATTACAGATAGCTCCAAGAAAAATTGGGTGGTAATAGTAGGGGATTTTAACTTTCCCAACATTGACTGGGACAGCCATAGTATTAGAGGGTTGGATGGAGAGAAATTTGTTGAGTGTATTCAGGAGGAATTTCTCATTCAGTATGTGGATGGCCCGACTAGAGAGGGAGCAAAACTTGACCTCCTCTTGAGAAATAAGGAAGGGCATGTGACAGAAGAGTTAGTGAGGGATCACTTTGGGACCAGTGACCATAATTCTATTAGTTTAAAGATAGCTAGGGAGAATGTTAGGTCTGGTCCAAAAGTTAAAATTCTAAATTGGGGCAAGGCCAATTTTGATGGTATCAGACAGGAACTTTCAAAAGTTAATTGGGGGAATCTGTGGGAAGGCAAAGGGATGTCTGGTAAGTGGGGGGCTTTCAAAAGTGTGTTGACCAGGATTCAGTGCAAGCACATTCCTCTTAGAGTGAAGGGCAAGGCTGGTAGAATTAGGGAACCCTGGATGACTTGGGATATTGAGGCCCTGGTCAAGAAGAAGAAGGAGGTGCATGACATGCATAGGCAGCTGGGATCAAGTGAATCCCTTGAAGAGTATAGGGGGTGTAGGAGTAGAGTTAAGAGAGAAATCAGGAGGGCAAAAAGGGGACATGAGATTGTTTTGGCAGATAAGGCAAAGGAGAATCCAAAGAGCTTCTACAAATACATAAAGGCCAAAAGAGTAACTAGGGAGAGAGTAGGGCCTCTTACGGATCAACAAGACCATCTATGTGTGGATCCACAAGAGATGGGTGAGATCCTAAATGAATATTTCTCATCAGTATTTACTGTTGAGAAAAGCATGGATGTTAGGGAACGTGGGGAAATAAATGGTGATGTCTTGAGGAGTGTACATATTACAGAGAAGGAGGTGCTGGAAGTCTTAAAGTGCATCAAGGTAGATAAATCCCCGGGACCTGATGAAGTGTATCCCAGAACATTGTGGGAGGCTAGGGAGGAAATTGCGGGTCCCCTAGCAGAGATAGTTGAATCATCGATAGTCACAGGTGAGGTGCCTGAAGATTGGAGGGTGGCAAATGTTGTGCCTTTGTTTAAAAAGGGCTGCAGGGAAAAGCCTGGAAACTACAGGCCGGTGAGCCTCTCATCTGTGCTGGGTAAGTTATTGGAAGGTATTTTGAGAGACAGGATCTACAGGCATTTAGAGACGCAAGGACTGATTAGGGACAGCCAGCATGGCTTTGTAGTGGAAAATCATGTCTCACAAATTTGATTGAGTTTTTTGAAGGGATAACCAAGAAGGTAGATGAGGGCAGTGCAGTTGATGTTGTTTACATGGACTTTAGCAAGGCCTTTGACAAGGTACCGCATGGTAGGTTGTTGCATAAGGTTAAATCTCACGGGATCCAGGGTGAGGTAACTAAATGGATACAAAATTGGCTTGATGACAGAAACCAGAGGGTGGTTGTAGAGGTTTGTTTTTCAAACTGGAGACCTGTGACCAGTGGTGTATCCACTGTTATTTGTCATTTATATCAATGATTTTGATGAGAATATAGGAGGCATGGTTAGTAAGTTTGCAGATGACATCAAGCTTGGTGGCATAGTGTTCAGTGAAGATGGTTATCTCAGATTGCAAAGGGATCTTGATCAATTGGGCCAGTGGGCTGATGAATGGCAGATGGAGTTTAATTTAGATAAATGCGAAGTGATGCATTTTGGTAGATTGAACCAGGGCAGGAGTTACTCAGTTAATGGTATGGCGTTTCGGAGAGTTTCAGAACAAAGAGATCTAGGGGTACAGGTTCACAGCTTCTTGAAAGTGGAGTCACAGGTGGACAGAGTGGTGAAGAAGGCATTCGGCATGTTTGATTTCATTGGTCAGAACATCGAATACAGGAGTTGGGACATCTTGTTGAAGTTGTACAAGGCATTGGTAAGGCCACACTTGTAATACGGTGTACAGTTCTGGTCACCCTATTATAGAAAGGATATTATTAAACTAGAAAAAGTGCAGAAGAGATTTACTAGGATGAGACCGGGACTTGATGGTTTGAGTTATATGGAGAGGCTGGATAGACTGGGACTTTTTTCTCTGGAGCATAGAAGGCTGAGGGGTGGTCTTACAGAGACCTATCAAATAATGAGGGGCATAGATCAGCTAGATAGCCAATATCTTTTCCCAAATGTAGGGGAGTCTAAAACTAGAGGGCATAGGTTTCAGGTGAGAGGGGAGAGATACAAAAGGGTCCAGAGAGGCAATTTTTTCACACAGAGGGTGGTGAGTGTCTGGAACAAGCTGCCAGAGGTAGTAGTAGAGACGGGTACAATTTTGTCTTTTAAAAAGTGTTTAGACAGTTACATGGGTAAGATGGGTATCGAGGGATATGGGCCAAATGCGGGCAATTGGGACTAGCATAGGGTTTTTTTTTTAAAAAAGGGTAGCATGGACAAGTTGGGCCGAAGGGCCTGTTTCCACGCTGTAAACCTCTATGACTCTATGACACAGGCATCTATGTGCAATGTGAACAATTGCCCAGGTATATCCAGTGCACAAAAAGCAGGACAAATCCAATCTGACCAATTCATGCCCCATCCGCCCACTTTCGGTCATGAGCAAAGGAATAGAAGTGTTATTAAGCAACAAACTGCAATAACTTGCTTACTGAGGCTGAGTTTGGGTTCTGCTAGGGCCACTCAACTCCTGACTTCAACACACACTTGATCCAAAAATAGACACAAGATCTGAACACACGAGATGAGGTGAGAGCGACTGCCACTGACATCAAGGCAGCATTTGACTGAGTGTGGCATCAAGTGGCCCCAGCAAAATTAAATTCAATGGGAATCAGAGAGGAAACTCTTGGCTGGTTGGAGTCATATGCAGCACAAAGGAGGGTGGTTGTGGTTGTTGGAGGCCAATCATCTCAGTTCCAGGACATTGCTGTGGGAGTATCCTCAGAATGCTTGCGAAGGAAATTTGGTATGTCTGCTACAACTCTCACCATAGAAAGCATCCTTTCTGGTTGTATCACAATTTGGTATGGCTCCTGCTCTATCCAAAACCACAAAGTGTCATGAATGTAGCCCAGTTCATCACTCAAACCAACCTCCCATCCATTGACTCTGTCTACACTTCCTGCTGCTTTGGAAAAACAGCCAGCATAATCAAGAATCCCATGCACCCTGGACATACTCTTTTCCACCTTCTTCTGTCGGAAAAAAGATACAAAAGTCTGAGTTCACGTACCAACCAACTCTAAAACAGCTCCTTCCCTGCTGCCATCAGACTTTTGAATGGACCTACCATATATTAAGCTGATCTTTCTCTGCACCCTAGTTATGACTGTTACACTATATTCTGCACCCTCTCCTTTCCTTCTCCTCTATGCACCCTATGAATGGGTATGTTTTGTCTGTATAGCGCACAAGAAACAATACTTTCCATTGCAACCCAATACATGTGGCAATAATAAATCAAAGCAAAACCAGGGTACATTCCTCGGCCGAATACGTTCAGCTACTTCATCAATGACCTTCCCTCCGTTATTAGGTCTGAAACTGGGATGTTCACCAATAATATCACAGGGAGATTTGCTGGTGCTGTTGGGGTGGGTTTATACTAGCTTGTCGGGGGGTGAAAACCTGAATTATAGTCAAAATTGGAGAGAAGTAATGTTGATAATAGGAAATAGTAATGGTTAGGGCAGGTGATGGATGTGAGTTGAGGGAACACTTTGGATCCAGTGATCATAATGCCATTAGTTTCATCCTGATCATGGATAAGGATAGATCTGGTCCTTGGGTTGAAGTTCTGAACTGGAAAAAGGCCAAATTTGATGAAATGAGAAGGGATCTGGGAAGTGTGGATTGGCACAGGCTGTTCTCTGGTAAGGATGTAAATGGAAAGTGGGAGGCCTTCAAAGGAGAAATTTTGAGAGTGCAGAGTTTGTATGTTCCTGTCAGGATTAAAGGCAAAGTAAATAGGAATGAGGAACCTTGGTTCTCAAGGGAGATTGTAACACTGATTAAGAGGAAGAGAGAGTTGTGTGAAATGTACAGGCAACAAGGAACAGATCAGATGCTCGAGGAGTATAAAAAGTGCAAGAAGCTACTTAAGTGGGAAATCAGGAGGGCTAAAAGAAGACATGAGGTTGCTTTGGCAGACAGAGTGAAGGAAAATCCAAAGAGCTTCTATAGGTATGTTAGGAGCAAAAGGATAGTGAGGGATACAATTGGTCCTCTTGAAGACCAGAGTGGTAGACTGTATATGGAACCAAAAGAGATGGAGGAGATACTAAATGGTTTTTTTGCATCTGTATTTACTGAGGAAACGGGCATGGAGTCTACGGAAATAGGGCAAACAGGTAGGGAGGTCATGGAACCTTTACAGATTAAAGGGGAGGAGGTGCTTGCTGTCTTGAGGCAAATCAGAGTGGATAAATCCCCAGGACCAGACAGGGTATTCCCACAGACCTTGAGGGAAGCTAGTGTTGAACTTGCAGGGGCCCTGGCAGACATATTTAAAATGTCAGTATTCACAGGGGAGGTGCCAGATGATTGGAGGGTGGCTCATGTTGTTCCGTTGTTTAAAAAAGGTTCCAAAAGAAATCCGGGAAATTATAGGCCAGTAGGTTTGACGTCGGTGGTGGGCAAGTTATTGGAAGGTGTGATAAGGGATAGGATCTACAAATATTTGGATAGACAGGGACTTATTAGGGAGAGTCAACATGGCTTTGTGCGTGGTAGGTCATGTTTGACCAATCTATTAGTGGTTTTCGAGGAGGTTACCAGGAAAGTGGATGAAGGGAAGGCGGTGGATGTTGTCTACCTGGATTTCAGCAAGGCCGTTGACAAGGTCCCTCTTGGGAGGTTAGTTAGGAAGGTTCAGTCGCTAGGTATACATGGGGAGGTAGTAAATTGGATTAGACACTGGCTCAATGGAAGAAGCCAGAGAGTGGTTGTGGAGGATTGCTTCTCTGAGTGGAGGCCTGTGACTAGTGGTGTGCCGCAGGGATCGGTGTTGGGTCCATTGTTGTTTGTCATCTATATCAATGATCTGGGTGATAATGTGGTAAATCGGATCAGCAAGTTTGCTGATGATACAAAGATTGGAGGTGTAGTGGACTGTGAGGAAGGTTTTCAAAGCTTGCAGAGGGATTTGGACCAACTAGAAAAATGGGCTAAAAAATGGCAAATGGAATTTAACGCAGACAAGTGTGAGATATTGCACATTGGAAGGACAAACCAAAGTAGAACGTAAAGGGTAAATGGTAGGACTCTGAAGAGTGCAGTTGAACAGAGGGATCTGGGAATACAAGTACAGAATTCCCTAAAAGTGATGTCACAGGTGGATAGTGTCGTTAAGAGTGCCTTTGGTACACTGGCCTTTATAAATCGGAGTATCGAGTATAAAAGTTGGAGCGTTATGGTAAAGTTATATAAGGCATTGGTGAGGCCGAATTTGGAGTATTGTGTACCGTTTTGGTCACCTAGTTACAGGAAGAATGTAAATAAGGTTGAAAGAGTGCAGAGAAGGTTCACAAGGATGTTGCCGGAACTTGAGAAGCTGAGTTACAGAGAGAGATTGAATAGGTTGGGACTTTATTCCCTGGAGCGTAGAAGATTGAGGGGAGATTTGATAGAGGTGTATAAGATTTTGATGGGTATAGATAGAGTGAATGCAAGCAGGCTTTTTCCGCTGAGGCTCGGGGAGAAAAAAACCAGAGGGCATGGGTTAAGGGTGAAAGGAGAAAAGTTTAAAGGGAATATTAGGGGGGTCTTCTTGCAGAGAGTGGTGGGAGTGTGGAATGAGCTGCCGGATAAAGTGGTGAATGCTTTTAACATTTAAGAAAAACTTGGACGGGTTCATGGATGAGAGTGGTGTGGAGGGATATGGTCCAAGTGCAGGTCAGTGGGACTAGGCATAAAATGGTTCGGCACAGACAAGAAGGGCCAAAAGGCCTGTTTCTGAGCTGTAATTTTCTATGGTTCTATGGGTCTCAAAAGCAGGAGAATCAAAGCAAAGCATTGAGTATGCGGATTGGTGTCAAAAAGACAAAGTTAAGGGCACTCCACCTGAATGCACGCTACATTCATTTGATTTAAAGGCACAAATAGAAGTTAATGATCTGATATAATTGCCAATACGGAAACATGGCTGCATGATGACCAAGACTAGGAACTGAATATTCGACATTTAGAAAGGAAAGGAAAGGAGGTGGAGTTGTGCTAATAATAAGGGATTAGTGCAATAGTAAAAGTGGATCTCAGGTTGGAAAACAATGTGTGTATCTGTTTGTATGGAGCTAAGAAACAGCAAAGGGTAGTGGAGATTGGTTGGAATTATTTATAGGTCACGAATAGTAATGGGTAATATAGGGCAAAGTATTAATCAGGAAATGAGTGATGCATGTAACATGGACCCTGTGATCAAGGGTGACTTCAATCTGCACGCCGGCTGGTTAAACCAAGTGGGCACTAATACTGATGAAGATAAGTTTCTGGAGTGCATTAGGGATGGCTATCTAGAGCAGTAAGAGTTTTAACAACACCAGGTTAAAGTCCAACAGGTTTATTTGGTAGCAAATGCTATTAACTTTCGGAGCGCTGCTCCTTCATCAGATGGAGTGGATATCTGCTCTCAAACAGGGCATACAGAGAAACAAAATCAAGTTACTGATTAGAATCCGAATCTCTACAGCCAACCAGGTCTTAAAGATACAGACAATGTGAGTGGACAACGTTGTCTACCTGATATGCTGCAGGAAAGGATGTCCCGAGGCATGGTACATTGGGGAAACCATGCAGATGCTACGACAATGGATGAATGAACACCGCTTGACAATCACCAGGCAAGACTGTTCTCTTCCTGTTGGGGAGCACTTCAGCAGTCACGGGCATTCAGCCTCTGATCTTTGGGTAAGCGTTCTCCAAGGCGGCCTTCACGACACACGACAGCGCAGAGTCGCTGAGCAGAAACTGATAGCCAAGTTCCGCACACATGAGGACGGCCTAAACCGGGATCTTGGGTTTATGTCACACTATCAGTAACCCCCTGGACTTGCAGAATCTCACTGGCTGTCCTGTCTGGAGACAATACACATCTCTTTAACCTGTGCTTAACGCTCCCTCCACTCACATTGTCTGTATCTTTAAGACCTGGTTGGCTGTAGAGATTTGCATTCTAATCAGTATTCTGTAACTTGATTTTGTGTCTCTGTATGCCCTATTTGAGAGCAGATATCCACTCCATCTGACGAAGGAGCAGCGCTCCGAAAGCTAATGGCATTTGCCACCAAATAAACCTGTTGGACTTTAACCTGGTGTTGTTAAAACTCTTATTGTGTTTACCCCAGTCCAACGCCGGCATCTCCACATCATATCCAGAGCAGTACATTGAGAAGCCAACTAGAGGACAGACTAATAAAAAAGGGCTAATTAATAACCTCGTTGTAAAATAACCTTCAGGAATGAATGACCACAACATGATAGAACTTTATATTATGTTTGAAAGTGAGAAAATTCAATCTGAACACAGGATATTAAAGTTGAATGAAGGAAATTATGAATGCATGAGGGACAAATTGGCTGAGGTGGATTGGGAAAATGCATTAAAAGGTATGACTGTGATTAGGCACTGTGTAGTGAATTGGAAGGTGACTCGTTGTGACTTCACAGGAACGGTTTATTAACTAATAAAATATATATACAAGATAAGGGTCGGACAGAAGTAATACAGATCTACTCCCTTCTCCTCTCTGACTCCAACTGAGGCTCCTCCTCCTCCTAGGATGTGTCCCTTGGCTCGGCTTCCCGGGCTGACCGTAGATTCATAGGTGGCGCCCCATTAATAATTCAGCTTGTGGTGGCATTCAGCATGTATTGTATGATAACAAGAAAACATTTGCAACTCCTCAGTTACTGAAGCAGTCCATGTTGAAATACAGCAAGACTAGACAACATTTAGGCTTAGGCTGATCAATGACAAATAACCACACAAGTGCCAGGCAATAACCATCTCCAACTAGAGAGAATCTAACCATCTCCAATTATAGAAAATCTAACTGTCTCTTCTTTAAATTCAATGGCATTACCATCACTGAATCCCTGGCAATCACCACCCCAGAAGTTATCAATGAACAGAAAGTGAACTACATAGAAACATGGATTTTAGTAAGGCGTTTGATAAGGTCCCCCATGGTCGGCTTATGGTGAAAGTAAGGAGGTGTGGGATAGAGGTTGGCCGATTGGATAGGTAACTGGCTATCTGATCGAAGTAAGAAGTTTAACAACACCAGGTTAAAGTCCAACAGGTTTATTTGGTAGCAAAAGCCACGCAAGCTTTCGGAGCTGCAAGCCCCTTCTTCAGGTGAGTGGGAATTCTGTTCACAAACAGAGCATTATTCATGTAAATTGAGTTTGTGTCTTTATATGCTCTGTTTGTGAACAGAATTCCCACTCACCTGAAGAAAGGGCTTGCAGCTCCGAAAGCTTGTGTGGCTTTTGCTACCAAATAAACCTGTCGGACTTTAACCTGGTGTTGTTAAACTTCTTACTGTGTTTACCCCAGTCCAACGCCGGCATCTCCACATCATATCTGATCGAAGACAGAGGGTGGTGGTGGATGGAAAATTTTCGGACTGGAGGCAGGTTGCTAGCGGAGTGCCGCAGGGATCAATGCTTGGTCCTCTGCTCTTTGTGATTTTTATTGATGACTTAGAGAAGGGGGCTGAAGGGTGGATCAGTAAATTTGCTGATGACACCAAGATTGGTGGAGTAGTGGATGAGGTGGAGGGCTGTTGTAGGCTGCAAAGAGACATAGATAGGATGCAAAGCTGGGCTGAAAAATGGCAAATGGAGTTTAACCCTGATAAATGTGAGGTGATTCATTTTGGTAGGACTAATTTAAATGTGGATTACAGGGTCAAAGGTAGGGTTCTGAAGACTGTGGAGGAACAGAGAGATCTTGGGGTTCATATCCACAGATCTCTAAAGGTTGCCACTCAAGTGGATAGAGCTGTGAAGAAGGCCTATAGTGTGTTAGCTTTTATTAACGGGGTTGGAGTTTAAGAGCCGTGGGGTTATGCTGCAACTGTACAGGACCTTGGTGAGACCACATTTGGAATATTGTGTGCAGTTCTGGTCACCTCACTATAAGAAGGATGTGGAAGCGCTGGAAAGAGTGCAGAGAAGATTTACCAGGATGCTGCCTGGTTTGGAGTGTAGGTCTTATGAGGAAAGGTTGAGGGAGCTAGGGCTGTTCTCTCTGGAGTGGAGGAGGTGAGGGGAGACTTAATAGAGGTTTATAAAATGATGAAGGGGATAGATAGAGTGAACGTTCAAAGACTATTTCCTCGGGTGGATGGAGCTATTACAAGGGGGCATAACTGTAGGGTTCATGGTGGGAGATATAGGAAGGATATCAGAGGTAGGTTCTTTACGCAGAGAGTGGTTGGGGTGTGGAATGGACTGCCTGCAGTGATAGTGGAGTCAGACACTTTAGGAACATTTAAGCGGTTATTGGATAGGCACATGGAGCACACCAGGATGATAGGGAGTGGGATAGCTTGATCTTGGTTTCAGATAAAGCTCGGCACAACATCGTGGGCCGAAGGGCCTGTTCTGTGCTGTACTGTTCTATGTTCTATGTTCTATACATAGAAAATAGAAACAAGAGTAGACCATTTGGCCCTTCGAGCCTGCTCCGCCATTCATTATGATCATAACTGATTATAAAATTCAGTATCCTGATTCCCACTTCCCCCCACATATCCCTTTAGCCCCAAGAGCTGTATCTAATTCCTTCTTGAAATCGCACAATGTTTTGGCCGCAACTACTTTCTGTGATAGTGAATTTCACAGATTCACCTCTCTCTGGATGAAGAAATTTCCCCTCACCTCAATTCTAAAAGGTTTACCCTTTACCCTCAAACTGTGACCTCCAGTTTTGGACTCCCTCATCATTGGGAGCATTCTTTTGGAAACTACCCTGTCTAATCGTGTTAGAATTTTATAAGTTTCTGTGATATCCCCTCTCATTCTTCTAAATTTCAGTGAATATAATCCTAACTGACTTAGTCGCTCCTCATATGACAGACCTGCCATCCCAGGAATCAGCCTGGTAAACCATTGCTGTACTCCCTCTATAGCAAGGACATCCTTCCTCAGACAAAGATACCCAAACTGCACCAATACTCCAGGTTTGACTTTCAGCAACTGTGATGCACAAGGACACCCGAGTATCCACCTCTCTCAATTTACACCCATTCAAACAGTAAACTGCCTACCTGTTTTTGCTACTGAAGTGGATAACCTCACATTCAGCAACATTATACTGCATTTGCCATACATATGTCTATTCACTCAACCTGTCCAAATCAAGCTGAAGCATCTCTGCATGCTCTTCACAGCTCATCCTCCCACCCAATTTTGTATCATCTGCAAATTTGGAGATATTACATTTAGATCCCTCATCCAAATCATGAATATATAATGTGAACAGTTGGGGCTCCAGCACAGATCCCTGAAGTACCCGACTAGTCACTGCCTGACAATTGGAAAAAGACCCATTTATTCCAACTCTTTGCTTCTTGTCTGCTAACCAGCATTTTATCCATCTCAAGATACTACCCACAATCCTATGTGCTTTAACTTTACATAGTAATCTGCTACGTGAGACCTTGTTGAAAGCCTTCTGAAAGTTTAAATAAACCACATCCACTGGTTCTCTCTGGTCAACTCTACTAGTTACATCCTCAAAGAATTCCAGTAGATTTGTCAAGCATGATTTGCCTTTCATAAAATCCATGCTGACTTTGTATGATTATAACACTGCTTTTCAGCTGCTGTGCTATATAATCCTTGATAGTGGACTCTAGCAGCTTCCCTACTACTGATGTTAGGCTCACTGGTCTATAGTTCCCTGTTTTTTCTCTACCTCCCTTTTTGAATAGTGAGCTTACATTAACTACTCTCCAATCCATAGGAACCATTCCAGAGTCTAAAAGGTTTCAAAAAATGACCACCAATGGATCTACTACTTCTAGGTCCACTTCCTTAAGTACTCTGTGATGAAGATTATCAGACCCTGGACATTTGTCTGGTTCAATCTCATTAATTTCCCCAAAAAACATTTCTCTACTAATACTGATTTCCTTCAGCTTCTCACTAAAACTTATGTTTTTCAGAACTTCCAGTACACTATTCATGTCTTCCTTTGTGAAGACAGAAGCAAAGTATGAATTTAGTATGGCTGAACCAGCCATATATATATATATATTTACATATGTGGCTAAAAGAGCAGGCCAGAAACTAGAAATTCTGTGGAGAGTATCTCACTTCCCAAAGTTGTCCACCATCTACAAGGCACAAGTCAGAAATATGATGGAATACACTCCACTTGCCTGGATGTGTGCAGCTTCAACAATACTCAAGAAACTCAACACCATCCAAGACAAATCAGCTTGCTTGATTGGCATCCTCTATCCCTTATAACCCCTCACTACCTCCACCAGCAAAACATAGTGGCAGCAATGTGTACACATGATTCACTGCAGCAACTCACCAAGGCTCTTTTGACAGCACCTTCAAACCTGCAACATCTACCACCTAAAAGCAAAAGAGCAGAAGTTGCATGGGAACCTGCAAATTCCCTTCCAAGCCAGACACCATCCTGACATGAAACTATATCACATTTCCTTCACTGTCTTTGGGTCAAAATCCTGGTGCTTCTTTGCTAACAGAACTGTGTGTGCGCCTATGCCACAGGGACTACAGCACCCGAAGAAGACAACTTACCTTCTTAAGGGCAGCAATGGATGGGCAATAAATGCTGGCGTTGCCAATAATACCCACTTTCTGCAAAAGAATAAAAGAAATTCATCAGTGGGCATTCCTACATCTGATCTAAATCTGATTTTGTGGTGAATTGTCAGTCTGAGATTGGCAGGACAAATTGCAAGCCAACCCCAACATAGAATAGAATCAAAACCATACAGCGCAGAAGAGGCCCTTCAGCCCATTGGTTCCGCACTGACACATTAGAAATGCCTGAACTCCCTCCTAATCCCATCTGTCAGCATTTGGCCCATAGCCCTGAATGTTATGATATGCCAAGTGTTCATCCAGATACTTTTTAAAGGATATGAGGCAACTAGCCTCTACCACCCTCCCAGGCAGCGCATTCCAGACCGTCACTATCCTCTGGGTAAAAAGGTTTTTCCTCACATCCTCCCTAAATCTCCTGCCCCTCATCTTGAACCTATGCTTCCACATGACTGAACCTTCAACTAAGGGGAACATCTACTCCTTATCCACTCTGTCCATGTCTCTCATAATCTTACACCTCAATCAGGTCACCCCTCAGTCCTCTCTGCTCCATCGAAAACAACTCAAGCTTACGCAACCTGTTTTCATAACTTAAATGTTCCATTCCAGGCAGCATCCTGGTGAATCTCCTCTGCATCCCTTCCAGTGCAATCACATCCTTCCGATAATGTGGCAACCAGAAATGCACGCAGTATTCCAGCTGTGGCCTCACCAAAGTTCTATACAACTTCAACATGACTTCTCTGCTTTTGTAATCTATACCCCAATTGACAAAGGCAAGTGTCCCATATGCCTTTTTCACCACCCTACTAACATGCCCTTCCGCCTTCAGAGATCTATGGACAAACACACCAAGGTCCATTTGTTCCACAGAACTTCCGCGTGTCTTACCATTCATTGAGTATTTTCTTGTCAAATTTTTTAAAAATACTTTTCCAATTCAATCAAATCAAGTCCAATTCAGAGTCTCAACAAGTTGAGACATTTCCGATCCAAGCTGACAAGACCGGGTATGCGACCCTTTACCCTGTCTTGGGCCTGATCTACATGAGCCAAGCTGATTGGAGTAGGCAGAGGTTTCCTCCTCCAAGGCTTGATCTCATTTGCATCTTAGCCAAAAGGCCAAGATGCCACTTTTAAAAATTGCTTCATATGAAAATGAAGTTTAAATGCAACCCAATGACCTCAACCAAGTGCAGCATCCGCATAACTACACTTGATCTTAGCCAAAAGGCCGAGAAGAAAGTGTATCATCTCTCACTTTTCAGGGTTAAATTCCATATGCTAATATGAGGCCAATTTAATTCTCTGGCTTCATTATCATGGTAAGAGTTGTTAAATCGCTTCTCGGCCTTTTGGCTAAGATCAAGTGTATGGTCGGCACCCCATTGTCGGCCACACTTGGTCGAGGTCATTGGGTTACGCTGAGACTTCATATGAAGCAATTTTTAAAAGCGGCATCTCGGCCTTTTGGCTAAGATGCAAATGAGCTCAAGTCTTGGAGGAGGAACCTCCCCCTTCCCCAATCAGCTTGGCTCATGTAGATCAGGCCCAGGACAGGGTGGTTTGGTCACTCGCCCTGTCTTGTCAGCCTGGATCTGAAATGTCTCAACTTGTTGAGACTCTGAATTGGATTTGATTTGATTGAATTGGAAAAGTATTAAAAAAAAGAGTTTTAACAACAGCAGGTTAAAGTCCAACAGGTTTATTTGGTAGCAAATACCAATAGCTTTCGGAGCGCTGCCCCTTCGTCAGATGGAGTAGAAATCTGCTCTCAAACAGTGCACAGAGACACAAAATCAAGTTACAGAATACTGATTAGAATGCAAATCTCTACAGCCAACCAGGTCTTAAAGATACAGACAATGTGAGTGGAGGGACCATTAAGCACAGGTTAAAGAGATGTGTATTGTCTCCAGACTGGACCGCCAGTGAGATTCTGCAAGTCCAGGAGGCAAGCTGTGGGGGTTACTGACAGTGTGACATAAACCCAAGATCCCGGTTTAGGCCGTCCTCATGTGTGCGGAACTTGGCTATCAGTTTCTGCTCAGCGACGCTGCGCTGTTGTGTGTCATGAAGGCCGCCTTGGAGAACGCTTACCCAAAGATCAGAGGCTGAATTCCCGTGACCGCTGAAGTGCTCCCCCACAGGAAGAGAACAGTCTTGCCTGGTGATTGTCGAGTGGTGTTCATTCATCCGTTGTCGTAGCGTCTGCATGGTTTCCCCAAATGTACCATGCCTCGGGACATCCTTTCCTGCAGTGTAACAGGCAGGCAACGTTGGCCGAGTTGCAAGAGTAGGTACCATATACCTGGTAGATGGTGTTCTCACGTGAGATGATGGCATCCGTGTCGATGATCCGGCACGTCTTGCAGAGGTTGCTGTGGCAGGGTTGTTTGGTGTCGTGGTCACTGTTCTCCTGAAGGCTGGGTAGTTTGCTGCGGACAATGGTCCATTTGAGGTTGTGCAGTTGTTTGAAGGCAAGAAGTGGGGGTGTGGGGATGGCCTTGGCGAGATGTTCGTCTTCATCAATGACATGTTGAAGGCTCCGGAGCAGATGTCGTAGCTTCTCCGCTCCGGGGAAGTACTGGACGACGAAGGGTACTAAGTCGACCGTGTCCCGTGTTTGTCTTCTGAGGAGGTCGGTGCGGTTTTTCGCTGTGGCACGTCGGAACTGTTGATCAATGAGTCGAGCGCCATATCCTGTTCTTATGAGGGCATCTTTCAGTGTCTGGAGGTGTCTGTTGCGATCCTCCTCATCTGAGCAGATCCTGTGTATACGGAGGGCTTGTCCGTAGGGGATGGCTTCTTTAACGTGTTTAGGGTGGAAGCTGGAGAAGTGGAGCATTGTGAGGTTATCCGTGGGCTTGCGGTACAGTGAGGTGCTGAGGTGACCATCCTTAATGGAGATGCGTGTGTCCAAAAATGCAACCGATTCTGGAGAGTAGTCCATGGTGAGTCTGATGGTGGGATGGAACTTGTTGATGTCATCATGTAGTTGTTTCAGTGATTGTTCACCATGAGTCCAAAGGAAGAAAATGTCATCGATGTATCTAGTATATAGCATCGGTTGAAGGTCCTGTGCGGTGAAGAAGTCTTGTTCGAACCTGTGCATGAAGATGTTGGCATACTGAGGTGCGAATTTGGTCCCCATGGCTGTTCCGTGTGTCTGGATGAAGAACTGGTTGTTGAAGGTGAAGACATTGTGGTCCAGGATGAAGCGGATGAGTTGTAAAATTGCATCTGGAAACTGGCAGTTGTTGGCGTTTGAGTACTGAGGCCGTTGCAGCAATGCCATCATCGTGGGGGATGCTGGTGTAGAGTGCCGAGACATCCTACTCTCTGGAATCGGTTACATTCTTGGACACACGCATCTCCACTAAGGATGCGCAAGCTGAGAGGGGTGATTGAAAAGCAGCAGTGCTGGTAAGAGATTAATTGGATTAATTGAATTGTTTATTTATTTAATTAGTCAGCTAGTGTGTGTATTTTTTTGGCTTTTACTTTAACAGCAGTTTTTCAAGTTTAAAGTGAAAACTAGAAGTGGGCAGCAAAGGAGTCTGGGAAGCGTTTTTAAAGCGCGTGAAGTATAAAAGGTAGGCTGCAGTATACAGCGGGCAGCGTCGGGAGCGGGCAGTGTAGTGTGTGGGAAGCAGAGTGTGAGCTATAAGACTTTGGCTCACAGGGCTTAGGCTGAAAGGGCGAGCAGGGGTGAGTTGAATTCATTTTTGCACTTTCTACCTGGTACTGGCAAGGTATCTCGAGGGGATGGGTGTGCAGGCAGTGCAATGTTCCTCTTGCACTATGTTTGAGGTGAGGGACGACGACAGTGTCCCTACTGATTACACCTGTGGGAAGTGCACCCATCTGCAGCTCCTCCAAAACCGTGTTAGGGAACTGGAGCTGGAGTTGGAGGAACTTAGGATCATCAGGGACGCAGAGATGGCCATAGACACAAGCTTTAGGAATACAGTTACTCCGAGGATTGAAAACAGATGGGTGACGGTGAGAGGGGCTGGGAGGAAGCAGTCCGTGCAGGGATCCCCGGTGGTCGTTCCCCTTAGCAACAAGTATTCCGCTTTGGATACGGTTGAGGGGGATGACATACCAGTGGGGAGCCGCAGTGAGAGGATCTCCAGCACTGTGTCCGTCTCTGTGGCTCGGGAGGGAAAGGGGGAGAGCGGGAGGGCGATAGTTATTGGGGACTCGTTAGTTAGAGGGATAGATAGGAGGTTCTGTGGCAGCAAAAGAGACTCACGGATGGTATGTTGCCTACCGGATGCCAAGGTCCGTGATGTCTCAGACCGTGTTTTCCAGATTCTGAAGGGGGAGGGGAAACAGTCACAAGTCGTGGTGCACATTGGTACCAATGACATAGGTAAGAGAAGGGACGGGGATTTAAAGCAGGAATTTCTGGAGCTGGGCTGGAAGCTGAGAGCCAAGACGAAACATGTGGTCATCTCTGGTACGTTGCCGGTACCACGTGATAGCGAGTTGAGGAACAGGGAGAGAGTGCAGTTAAATATGTGGTTGCAGGGATGGTGTAGGAGGGAGGGTTTCAGATACGTGGATAATTGGAACACGTTCTGGGGAAGGTGGGACCTGTACAAACAGGACGGGGTGCACCTGAACCAGAGGGGCACCAATATCCTCGGAGGGAAATTTGTTACGGCTCTTCAGGGGGGTTTAAACTAATTTGTCAGGGGAGTGGGAAAGGGAGTTGTAGTCCAGAAGTCAGTGAGGGTGGTGAGGTATTGGGGAAGGTATCAGGGTCAAGGGTGGGTACTGGTAGACAGGAAGGTGGGTTGAAGTGTGTCTACTTCAATGCAAGGAGCATCCGGAACAAGGTAGATGAACTTGGGGCGTGGATTGGTACTTGGGACTACGATGTTGTGGCCATTACGGAGACGTGGGTAGAACAAGGACAGGAATGGTTGTTGGACGTTCCGGGGTATAGATGTTTCACTAAGTGTAGGGAAGCTGGTAAAAGAGGTGGAGGAGTGGCATTGTTAATCAAGGATAGTTTAACGGCTGCGGAAAGGCACTTCGTGGGGGATCTGCACACTGAGGTAATATGGGCTGAAGTTAGAAATAGGAAAGGAGCGGTCACGTTGCTAGGAGTTTACTATAGGCCCCCAAATAGTAATAGAGATGTGGAGGAAGAAATTGCTAAGCAGATTATGGATATGTGTGGGGGTCACAGGGTAGTTGTCATGGGGGACTTTAACTTTCCAAATATTGATTGGAACCTTTGTAGGTCAAATAGTTTGGATGGGGCAGTTTTTGTGCAGTGTGTGCGGGAGGGTTTCCTGACACAATATGTGGATGGGCCGACTAGAGGTGAGGCCACATTGGATTTGGTACTGGGAAATGAACCGGGCCAAGTGTTAGATTTGGTTGTGGGAGAGCAATTTGGAGATAGTGACCACAATTCGGTGTCTTTTGTTATTGCAATGGAGAGGGATAGGGCCGTACGGCAGGGCAAGGTTTACAATTGGGGGAGGGGTAATTATGATGCGATTAGGCAAGAATTAGGGGGCATAAGTTGGGAACAGAAACTGTCAGAGAAAGGAACTAATGAAAAGTGGAATTTTTTCAAGGAACAAATACTGGATGTCCTTGATAGGTATGTTCCTGTCAGGCAGGGAGGAAATGGCCGAGTGAGGGAACCATGGTTCACAAAAGAGGTGGAATGTCTTGTGAAAAGGAAGAGGGAAGCTTATGTCGGGATGAGGAAACAAGGTTCAGATGGCTCGATTGAGGGTTACAAGTTAGCAAGGAATGAGCTGAAAAAGGGGCTTAGGAGAGCTAGGAGGGGACATGAGAAGTCCTTGGCGGGTCGGATCAAGGAAAACCCCAAGGCTTTTTACTCTTATGTGAGGAATAAAAGAATGACCAGGGTGAGGTTAGGGCCGGTCAAGGACAGTAGTGGGAACTTGTGTATGGAGTCAGTAGAGATAGGCGAGGTGATGAATGAATACTTTTCTTCAGTGTTCACCAAGGAGAGGGGCCATGTTTTTGAGGAAGAGAAGGTGTTACAGGCTAATAGGCTGGAGGAAATAGATGTTCGGAGGGAGGATGTCTTGGCAGTTTTGAATAAACTGAAGGTCGATAAGTCCCCTGGCCTGATGAAATGTATCCTAGGATTCTTTGGGAGGCAAGGGATGAGATTGCAGAGCCTTTGGCGTTGATCTTTGGGTCCTCGCTGTCCACGGGGATGGTGCCAGAGGACTGGAGAATGGCGAATGTTGTTCCTCTGTTTAAGAAAGGGAATAGAAATGACCCTGGTAATTATAGACCGGTTAGTCTTACTTCGGTGGTTGGTAAATTGATGGAAAGGGTCCTTAGGGATGGGATTTACGACCATTTAGAAAGATGCGGATTAATCCGAGATAGTCAGCACGGATTCGTGAAGGGCAAGTCGTGCCTCACAAATTTGATAGAATTTTTTGAGGAGGTAACTAAGTGTGTTGATGAAGGTAGGGCAGTTGATGTCATATACATGGATTTTAGTAAGGCGTTTGATAAGGTCCCCCATGGTCGGCTTATGATGAAAGTGAGGAGGTGTGGGATAGAGGGAAATTTGGCCGATTGGATAGGCAACTGGCTGTCTGACCGAAGACAGAGGGTGGTGGTCGATGGAAAATTTTCGGATTGGAGGCAGGTTGCTAGCGGTGTGCCGCAGGGATCAGTGCTTGGTCCTCTGCTCTTTGTGATTTTTATTAATGACTTAGAGGAGGGGGCTGAAGGGTGGATCAGTAAATTTGCTGATGACACCAAGATTGGTGGAGTAGTGGATGAGGTGGAGGGCTGTTGTAGGCTGCAAAGAGACATAGATAGGATGCAAAGCTGGGCTGAAAAATGGCAAATGGAGTTTAACCCTGATAAATGTGAGGTGATTCATTTTGGTAGGACAAATTTAAATGTGGATTACAGGGTCAAAGGTAGGGTTCTGAAGACTGTGGAGGAACAGAGAGATCTTGGGGTCCATATCCACAGATCTCTAAAGGTTGCCACTCAAGTGGATAGAGCTGTGAAGAAGGCCTGTAGTGTGTTAGCTTTTATTAACAGGGGGTTGGAGTTTAAGAGCCGTGGGGTTATGCTGCAACTGTACAGGACCTTGGTGAGACCACATTTGGAATATTGTGTGCAGTTCTGGTCACCTCACTATAGGAAGGATGTGGAAGCGCTGGAAGGAGTGCAGAGGAGATTTACCAGGATGCTGCCTGGTTTGGAGGGTAGGTCATATGAGGAAAGGTTGAGGGAGCTAGGGCTATTCTCTCTGGAGCGGAGGAGGCTGAGGGGAGACTTAATAGAGGTGTATAAAATGATGAAGGGGATAGATAGAGTGAACGTTCAAAGACTATTTCCTCGGGTGGATGGAGCTATTACAAGGGGGCATAACTATAGGGTTCGTGGTGGGAGATACAGGACGGATATCAGAGGTAGGTTCTTTACGCAGAGAGTGGTTGGGGTGTGGAATGGACTGCCTGCAGTGATAGTGGAGTCAGACACTTTAGAAACATTTAAGCGGTTATTGGATAGGCACATGGAGCACACCAGGATGATAGGGAGTGGGATAGCTTGATCTTGGTTTCAGATAAAGCTCGGCACAACATCGTGGGCCGAAGGGCCTGTTCTGTGCTGTACTGTTCTATGTTCTATGTTCTATGGTCACCTCAGCACCTCACTGTACCGCAAGCCCACGGATAACCTCACGATGCTCCACTTTTCTAGCTTCCACCCTAAACACGTTAAAGAAGCCATCCCCTACGGACAAGCCCTCCGTATACACAGGATCTGCTCGGATGAGGAGGATGGCAACAGACACCTCCAGACGCTGAATGATGCCCTCATAAGAACAGGATATGGCGCTTGACTCATCGATCGACAGTTCCGATGCGCCGCAGCGAAAAACCGCACCGACCTCCTCAGAAGACAAACACGGGACATGGTGGACAGAGTACCCTTCGTTGTCCAGTACTTCCCCGGAGCGGAGAAGCTACGGCATCTCCTCCGGAGCCTTCAACATGTCATTGATGAAGACGAACATCTCGCCAAGGCCATCCCCACACCCCCACTTCTTGCCTTCAAACAACCTCAAACGGACCTCTTATGCACCTGCTTCTTTTTGGCACCCTGTGTTACTGGCAAGGTTGGCATCAAGCATTATTCACTTGAACGGAATCAAAATTGGCTTCACAGTTTTAAATTCATCATTCCAATTTTAATCTTTCATTGAATATTTCCTTGCCTGGGTTGATGACCTTGCATGTTGGTCAAAAGTCACTTGTAGATATTGAGAATGTTGCGAAGTGACTGTTGATCCAATGGGTATGCGTTGTTCCATTTTAACCCCAACCCCTACTTCACCCCCTTGTGGATGGAGTGAGTTTAAAAAAGGGTTAATACTGTTGAAGAAGCAGTCAAGATTTGAAATGGAAAAGCAATGGAAACATTATTTTCCAGGGGTAGGGGAAGGACTCATGCAAATCAGAGAATAAAGTTAAGATTCAATTTTTATTCCACATGCCTCCACAATCCCAATTTGTTTGATAAGGAACTCTTCCCTTCCTCTTTTCATTTCTGTACCTTTGTCCATAATGATGCTTTGAATATGTTTTAACTGCATTCAGGAATGTTCCAGCAATTCTCAGAAGATGATAAATCCATCATAGTTGATGGTTGTTTAATAAAACATTTGGAAAGTTCCAGATACAAATTTTATTTTAAACGGTTCCAAAGAGATCAGACACAAAACACATTCTTCAGAGTTGTTCCTAATTAGTTGTTCAGATTTAAATGCCTGTAGAGTAATCCACTGAGAGAGCCACATTTTACATAACACCACTATTGTTTAATTTTAAATTAGTACTGGAAATGAAAACAGAAGTTGAACCTGTTTTGTGCACTTATTTAGTGACTGAAATACTTCATAAGTGACGTTTACCCTATTGGGAATGCAGCAATTTTCATAACATAGATATAATGGGTGGGATTCTCCGACCGCATGCGCTCCAAGACCAGGAATTCTCTCCTGAGTGCCACAGACCCTTGAATGGTCCACCAATTTTTCAGTCTAGCCCGCTACGATTCTGAGGCAGGAGAATTTTAGCATGGGGGAATATTGCATCCCCCTGCAGTGTGTTTTCTGGGGACAGAG
The DNA here is from genome assembly GCF_964213995.1 of Mustelus asterias. NCBI lineage: Eukaryota > Metazoa > Chordata > Chondrichthyes > Carcharhiniformes > Triakidae > Mustelus > Mustelus asterias. Next base: position 119,965,691 of record NC_135802.1, read on the forward strand.
GTGGCTCGCCATAGGCTGCCAGCAGGATCTTCTGGTCCTGCCGATGTCTGCAGCGTTTTGTGTGGCTCACCTGTCCTGCACCATCTGCCAAGGGAGTTAGCTTCAGCGGGACCAGAAGATTCTGTGAGCAGGAAGGGCCAGAAAATCCTGCCCTACATGTAAATATATATGTATCTCCCTCAATCAGATGCAGGCAGACCTGGTGAGCATTTCCTGCTTTTTCTCTTTTTATCTCTTATTTTCAACATCAGTTATTTTATTTTTGTATTAGTGTTTAATACACTTATTATCTCTTCTACCTTCTTCACCTTCATTGCTTTCTGTTTCATTTCTCATGTTTGATCATGTATTAATGAAATCTCCCTTTCACAGCCACATCTTTCTTAGCAATTGTCTTTGGCTCTAACTTATTCTACATGGATTCCAACTGAAACTCTACCCTTTGGTTTTCAGATAACCCACAATCATTAATGTTTCTAAGATATTCAATCTTTCTAACTTCCTAGATCCACACACAGTGCACATACTCACTCTATCTCAAAGTTGATTCAATCCAGTTTCATTTCATCCTTTGACTCTGCTAATGCTTTAACAAAAGCATTTTTCTTCCTTTCAGGTGCGAATAAACACAAACTTCATTAATACGTGGGCATTAACACTTCTCGATGTTTCTTTCCCTCCACTTCCCTCTAACTCCATCCTTCTTCCAATGTCACCTCTTGACATGCACTCATGAAACCCTTTGATCTTCCCCTTTCTAACCCTACACAATCTCTCCTGAGCCTAAACTTCAGGTTTTATGCATTAAATTGAGATTGGCACAATACATTTTTATTCTTTCCTGGGTTGTGGACATTACTGGCAAGTCCAGAATTTGTTGCCCATCCCTAATTTCTGTTCTTGAAATACGACAGTTCATCTGGTGCAACTACACTCAGTGTTACGACGGAAGTTTCAGGACTTTGATCTAGTAACAGAAAGATATAGTTTCAAGCCAAGATGGGTTCTGGCCTGGATAGGAGCTTGCAGATGGCAGTGTTCCCAGGCATCTGCTTCACTTGTTCTTCTAGATGGGTGAGGTCACAAATTTGAAAGGTGCTCTCGAAGGAGTCCTGGTGATCATCTATATGGTAAACCCTGCTATCAATGTGTGTCAGGGAGTTAATAGTTAAGATATTTAAGATGGTGGATGGGGTGCCAATTAAATGAGCTGCTTTACTCAGGATGTTGTCAAGCTTATTTAGTGTTGTTGGAGCCACACTCATCCAGGCAAGTGGAAAGGATTTCATCTCATTCTTCTGACTTGTGCTTTGTAGAGAGTGGCCAGACCTTGCAGGGACAGGAGATTAATGACTCATTGCAGAATTCTGAGCCTCTGGCCTGTTCTTGTACTTACATGACTGGTCATTTCAGTTTCAAGTCAATGGTAATCTGCAGGATGTTGATGGTGGAGATTTAGCAGAATGAATTCTTCATTTTCATTGTGGGTTTTTAAAAAAAAATTCTTTCAATGGATATGGGCATCACTGGCCATGCCAATATTTATTGCCTATCCATAATTGCCTTTGAGAAGGTGGCGGTAAGCCAATATCTTGAAACTTTGCAGCCCATGTGGTGTAGGTACAATCAAAGTGCTGGTTGGAAGGGAATTCCAGGATTTTGACCCAGCAACAGTGAAGGAACGGTGATATATTTTGAGGTCATGGTGGTGTGTGATTTGCAGGTGGTGGTGTTCCCATGCATCTACTGCTGTTGTCTTTCTAGGTGGTAGAGGTTGCAGGTTTGGAAGATGCTGTGTGAGTTGAAGCAATGCAACTTGTTGATGGCGCACATTACTTTCATTGCATGAGTGAGGAGAGGACTATGGGAGTGATTCTAGAAAAAAATATGAACTGAGAGGGAGGAGAATGAGGAGAAGGGAGAAAAACAGGAGCAGGAACAGAAAACCAGGAAACTGAACATGCTGTCAGTCCTGTCAGAGAACAAAAAGGAGGAGCTCTATGCTTGGGCGTTCTTACCCTTACACAGATTCTATAGACCCAAACTCCATTTCCAGGTGTTCACATTGTTAGGAACTTGGAGTTAACGAGGTTAACAGTTGAACTCCCAAAGCCAGGATTGAGCCCAAGTCCTTGGTGATATGAGGCAGCAGTGCTAACCAGTGTGCCACCATGCCAAAATCAAGTGAATTTGGACAGTTAAAAGATGATCTGATAAAGATAGAGTTTGTGCGACCCCTAGGTAAGAAGAAATCATTGGAAGATGAGGAACTGATGTCAAAGAAAGCGATAGACATGTGTTGAAATGAGGAAGTTGTGAAACATCAGCTATAGTGTATGTATGGCAGAGCAGACTAGAGATACAATATGATGAGAGACAGACCAAACTGAAAGATTGGAGCAATTGCAGAAAAAAGGAAGGATGTAAATTCTGCAGGGCACAGCATGCACAGGGAAAGAAGAATGTCCAGAATGAGGGAAGTAGTGTTTTAACTGCCAGAAGCTGAATCATTTCACACACAAGTGCTTGGCCAGAAAAAAATCAAAGCAAACCTATACAGGCGGCAACTGGAGTGATATCAGCAGATGAGACAGATGAACACAATACAATACACAATACAACAGGATGATGCAGTCCAGTCTATAGGTGACAAATGGTTTGTGACTGTTACTTTCCCTCTGAATTCATCATGGTTTCAAGTGAAAAGAAGTGTCAGATAGACACAGGTGCATGCAACGTAATGACCTTCACAGGTCTATGTGAATGATGTTGACTAACATGACATCCACCAGATCATTCACTGAATACCAAAGTATTTAGTTTGGGGGATTGGTGGAAACTATTTACCTGTGCTCTTGTACAGGTATGATTTAAACTGCAATCTAATTAAAGGTTGATGTTGTTCTCAGTTGGCCCATAGGATGTATAGGTTTCTTGTTAGGAAATGACTTGGCTCCATCTCCAGTGATTTGGGAAAGCCTGTTAAGGCTGTTGAAGCTGAAATTGTCGAGGGAGGGAAAAAAGGTGACATGAAAGACCCAACTATATTTGTTAACTTGCTCTAACAATTAATGTTTTAACTAAAGAACTGCCCAGTCAAACTTATCCTGCTCAATTAAAAAGAAGTGTCAGGCTGAAAAGGAAAAGTTACAGGCAGTTGGAAAAGCTTTAAAATTGCCTGAATTAAAAATGCAGAAAGAAGAATAAGAAAGATGAGGCAAAGCAGATGGCAACAGTGGAAAAGCTAAGGATGAACCAGTGGAAAAGCAATGCTTTAAAAGAGGATGGAAAAGCTGAATCCAGTGCTGGCACCACAGAACTGTGAGGAAGGATGCATGTCGCAGAATGTAAATTAAAACTTCAAAATAAGGAGGCAATGTCTTTTGCCAGAACAGAAAAATAAAGGTTGCTTTCAGTAAGATGAAAGAAAACAAATACAAATCAAGAAAATTTGTGAGCTGAATTATTAAGTTTTCTTTGCTGAGCATAACCTCAATGAAGTTATTAAGGCAGATGAAGCATTTTATTTCACAAAAAAATGAACTGCTTGCACAAAAGGAGACAGTGTTAAACCTGAAATAAACAAAATACTGCGTGCAGATGCTTGAATCTGAAACAACAACAGAGAATGCTGGAAAAACTCAGCAGGCCTGCCAGCAACTATTAGGAGAGAAACAGAGTTAATGGGCCCTATTTTACCATTTTGATTCTAAGTGCTGGGCGCACTTGAATCTGGGAGTTTTCAGATCCAACTTTTAGACCCATTCTCCGGCACCCCCCATACACATTGTGCCTGCAAAAATATCAATGAGTCCAAATCGCACTGCACAAGCCTGTAGGGCAGGGCCTAACGCACCTGAAACCCTGCAATTCCGATTGGCCACTCCAACTGTGCATGCGCAGAAAAAAATGATAGAATGCGGCTCCTCTACCACTTCGCTCCCAGGCTGGATAATGCCTCCCCCTTGTCCCCACAACATTACTGATCCCTTTATCCCCCATCCACCGGCCACCCAGAACGATCCTGGGCCCCTCCCCCCTTCCCCCCACCGATCTCAGACAGAGTGGCAGTGGACCCCCCTTCTCCCCCCAATGATCTCAGGTAGATTGGCATCGGACCCCCATCTCTCCCCAATGATCTCCGGCAGAGTGGCAGCGGTCCCCCCTTCCCCTACATCAATGACAGGCAGAGAGACCCAACCTCCACCCTATAGATATCAGGCAGAGCAATCCCCCTCACCCCCACCTTGGACTCTCCAGCACAAGGCCCCCACCTCCTCCGGACTCAGATGGCTGTGTGACACCTTCCTTTCTCTCCCCTTTCCCCAGTCATTGAGGCACTGATCCACCAGCATCCACCCCCCCCCCCCCCCCCCCCCCCCCGCCCCCCACCTCCCCATCAGCACACCTGCAAGTGCTCACTTGTCGTTCCCTTAGAGCTAACAAGCAAACTGCATGTAATTTGCTGGAATGCTCTCCCAAGATGCCTGCAGCTGCTCTGCCCTAACGAGGGGCAGCTCCATTAAAAACTCAAGAATGGACAGGCAGGCAGGTATTCCTGCACAAAATGTGCGGACGACGACCCCCCCTCCACCAATTTTCTGAGGGCAACCTGGGGAGGCTACTGGATGCAGCAAAGGCAAGGCGCGACACCCTCTACCCCCCAGGAGGACGCAGACCCAGGAGGTCCAATGTAAATGCAGCCTGGCAGGAAGTTGCCGCCTCGGTCAGTGCCAGGGCACTAGCCCCCCGAATCTTGAAGCAGTGCCAGAAAAAAGTCAATTACCTCATCCGTGCAGCAAGGGTGAGTGCTGAACCCCATGTTGCATCTTCCCCCAAATTTCCCCCAGTTCTCCCATCCCCAGCACCCTGCATGCTTCCAGCTCCTGACCCCCAAGCACCTCCTTCCTATCCCCCCACAAGCCCCACTGCGCTTGCCCTCTAGGGATCACCACCTGATACTCTGTAGGAGTCACGCCACCATTTCTTTCATAGCTCCTTCTGTCTCCACAGGAGAAGACGGACCATAACACCCGTGAAAGGGCGAAGACAGGGAGTGGTGAGCCAGACCTCCGGGTCCTCAACCCCTTTGATGAGTGGGCTCTGGAACTGTCAAGGGAAGGGGAGATGCGGGCTGTCAGCGACAGCTTGGTCGGGCTGCCATCAAGACATCAGCACATGCCATTCCTCCACTTACTTTGAGGCAACTTCTCGGGGGCACGAGTTTCGGGTGCGAGGGGCGAGGTTTAAAGAAGATGTACGAGGCATGCTTATTTGCAGACAGGGTAGTGGATGCCTGGAACCCACTGCCAGGGGGAGTTCGCAGATGCAGATATATTAGTGACCTTTAAGGGGCATCTCTATAGCTATGTGAATGGGATGGGAATAGAGGCATATGGTCCCTGGAAGGATAGGGGGTTACAAATCAGATGGGCAGCCTGGTCGCTACAGACTTGGAGGGCTGTAGGGCCTGTTCATGTGATATAATTTTCTTGGCTTTGTTCTATGATCAATGGAGAAATGTGAATAACGTGTTTGGCATCCCGAATTCCTCTCCCTCCCTTGCACTTAACCTTGTGTCCTGTGTTGCAGGGACAGATCCGGATGCGCCGGGGCCATCTGAACTCCATGCCCATACTGCAGTTCCCGCCCATCCTCGTCCAGACAGCTCGGATGAGTTCTCGAAGGATATGGGTGAAGGGACCTCAGAGGGTGGCACAGTTTTGGCATCAGCTTCCACCTCACAACTCACCATCCCAGATGCTGACACATCGGTGGGTCCAGTTAGTGATGAGGCTTCTGGGTCACTCTCAGTCTCTCACTCTCAGATGTGAGCACGACACATCTGATAATGTACATCGAGTGGAGGAGGGAACGTCTGAGGGGGTCTGCTGGAGGCGAAGACTCAGCTGGGCCCAGTCCACATGCTGGGCCTCTGAGATAATTTCTCCATCAACTGCTGGAAATGCAGCAACAGAGCCAGGGAATGCAGGAGGGGCTGACGGCCACACTGGACCAACTGCGAGGCTGTTGGGAGAAGTCCCAAAGCTTTTTGGCGGACTAGCTATTGCCTGTCTTGCGTGCTTCCCAGGCCAACACTGCAGTGGAAGGCCTGGGGCAGGGGATCCTCACCATGATAATGACAGGCTCCAAGCGATGGCCGAGTCACGGTAGGCCACAGCTGAGGGACTGAACAGGCTTCTTGAGATTCTGCGGCCCATGGCTGAGAGGCTTGAGAGCTTGCAGGAGACCCAGTGGGTCTGCGCTGAGACACAGTGGGCTATGGCAGCAGCCGTTGAGAACGTGGCCCAGTCGCAAAGGGTCATGGCTGAGGCCTTGCACAGCACGGCTCAGTCTCAGAGGGCACTTGATGCAGCCATTGAGAGGTGGCCCCCGACTCAAGTGGCCATCGCAGAGGGCTCAACCACCATGGGTAGGACACAGGCAGTGCCAGGTGTCGCCGGAGCTTCTGGAGCTCAGTGCAGAAGCACCACCATCCCATGGAGTGACCCAGGGCCCACAGGAACCTCAAGGGAGGAGGAAGGGCTCAAGCCCATGCCAGGGCCTTCCAGCCAGGAGACTGTGGCTGTGGCTACACCTTCTGACTCCCCCATTCCTACCACAAGGGCATCATAGGGACAGCGGGATGAAGAGGGTGTCATGGAAACATCCCAGGTACCTGGAAGCAGGCCAGAGCCCTCAAGGTCCAGGGCCACCAGAGGACGCCTGCCACGTGCGTCACAGGCCACGGGGCATGGCAGGCAGCTGGCCCCCTCCACCTCCGATGTACATTCTGAGACGTAGTGGTAGACCATGTAAGGTTAGGAAGTTGTAGTTGTACTGAGATGGCACAGGTGAAGGGCTGTACTAGTTAGAAAGATATTTAAGCACCTTAACATTTTCTGTTCACAAATTTTTATGTTAGAGCATCTTATTTAAATACCTTTTATTGCAATTAAATGTTTTTTCACCACCCACCTGTGACTAATTTGTCTTAGATTTGTCTCGAATAGGAATCCTCTTCCATTGATGATCGCCAGAGGGATGCTTCATGTTGATGTCAGTTGGGGATATGCTGTGCCACTGAGAAAAGGAAGCTTTTGGTTCCCCCGGCCCCATGAGCGATTCCCTCCCCTCCCCCACCCCACCTGCCCCAGGGCCCTGTATGGGGGTTTCAGATCCCTTACCCACTACACAGACGTGGGCCCAGGTGCCAGCGTGCATGCGGGGCTCAGGTAGGAGTCAGACTAGTTTGCACCAGAGCATCATCATAATGGTGCTCAGCGAGTGTCATCACCCTCCTGCCTGCCAAAACACTCACTAACACAGAGCACCAATCTGATGTGGCAATGTTGCAGGATATAGAAGGAATTTCGAGGAGGGGGGATGGGATGGAACCCACAGACACAAACGAGTGAACAGGGGCTCCCTTGCCACCCTCGCATGCCTCATTTGGGCTGCCAGTCCTCCAGCGCCTGGTTGGTGTTCCTCAGCATGCTCTTCCTCCTCTTCCTCCTCCTCCTGCTGCTCATCCTCCCCAGCGACACCTGGCTGGTCAGCCTCCATGTCCTCCTCCTCCTCCAATAGGTCACCTCTCTGTAGAGCCAGATTGTGCAAGGCACAGCACACAACCACTATGTGGGAAGAGATCACTGGGCTGTATTGGAGGGCCCCGCCAGATCGGTCCAGGCACCAGAATCGTACTTTGAGGAGCCCAGTGCACCTCTCCACTATTGTGCGGGTGGCTACATGGGCCTCATTATAGCAGGTCTCCGCCTCAGACACAGGCCTCTACACAGGTGTCATCAGCCTTGTTCGAAGCATGTGACCCATATCACCCACGAGCCACCCTGCAGTCTGGGCTCCTCCTCAAATGCCTCCAGGATGTCCGAGCTCCTGACAATGAAGCTGTCGTGCACACTACCTGGATGTCTTGCGCAGACATGCATAATGTTCATGTTATGGTCACACACGAATTGAATATTCAGGGAGTGGAACCCCTTTCTGTTGATGAATCTCTGCAGATTCTGGAGGGGGGCCTTGAGGACAACGTGTGTGCAGTCGATGGCCCCCGTACGTTAGGCATCCCCACAATGGCTGTGAACCCTGCAGCCCCGGCTTCCTGATCCAGGTTAAATTTGATGTACTGCCCAGCCCGGGCACACAGGGCTTCTGTGACCTGCTTGACACAGGCGTGCACAGCTTGATTGGGAGACATCTCTGCTGGGGGTCTGGAAGGAGCCAGTCGCATAAAAGTTCAGAGCGGCCGTCAACTTGACAGCCACCGAGAGTGGGTGCCCCCACTCCACCTCCAGGTCCTGCATTTTCTCCTTTCGGAGGCCAAGACATCGGTGGCACATGGTGTCCAACATCTGTTCAAATGACAATTGTGCATGGAACTGCTGGGGTCACTGCTCCTTCCTTATCCTGCATCCCCCCTCTGGGTGAATGACAGCCATCTCCTGCCTCTGGTGGTCGTCTCCTTATATTCATGCAAGTGGTAAGGCCCAGGCCTCCTGTGCCCACAATTCTTCCTCCAGCTCCTCCAAATGCATTTAAATGGCCATCACGCCCGAATCGGGCGCGATCCCAATCATGACCTTTTTGGGGCCTTGGTAAAGAGGGAACTGGCGCAGAGGCAGGCCCAGATCGCGCTACTCACCTCACACCCGACTTTGCCAAGTTTTTGCGCTCGAAAACGGGCGCAACGCGATGGTAAAATCAGGCCCAATATTTCAAGTCAGAACTGAAGGGAGAAAAATGTGTTAAGAGCTGTACGAACTGCAATAAAAAAGCAGCAACTTTAAGAAAAAAAGACAGAAGGCCTGGTGTGAGAGGGGGAGGGAGGGATTGCATTGAGGCAATTCATGTATGGGATATTATAAAGGGGGGGGGGGGGGGGAGGTTTAAGATGAAGGAGAAGGGTGAAAATCTAAAGTCGCCACACTCAACTTTGAGTCCCGAGGGCTGCAACATACCCAACCAGAAGATGAGATGTTACTCCTCCAGCTTGCGCCAGGTTTTACTGGAGCATTGCAGCAGGCCAAGGATGGGCATGTGAGCTTGAGAGCAAGGTGCTGAGTTAAAATGGCATGATACAAGGTTGCCTCAATCCTGCCTCAATCCAAAATCTCAGCAATTTTTGAGCAGGAGCACAGGTTCAAGAATGAATAACTATTAATGCTGTAACTAATGAAAGATGTCTGGCATTCAGACATCTTCTTGCCTTCAAACAACCACGCAACCTCAAACAGACCATTGTCCGCAGCAAACTACCCAGCCTTCAGGAGAACAGTGACCACGACACCACACAACCCTGCCACAGCAACCTCTGCAAGACGTGCCGGATCATCAACACAGATGCCATCATCTCACGTGAGAACACCATCTACCAGGTACACGGTACCTACTCTTGCAACTCGGCCAACGTTGTCTACCTGATACGCTGCAAGAAAGGATGTCCCGAGGCATGGTACATTGGGGAAACCATGCAGACGCTACGACAACGGATGAATGAACACCGCTCGACAATCACCAGGCAAGACTGTTCTCTTCCTGTGGGGGAGCACTTCAGCAGTCACGGGCATTCAGCCTTGGATCTTCAGGTAAGCGTTCTCCAAGGCGGCCTTCACGACACACGACAGCGCAGAGTCACTGAGCAGAAACTGATAGCCAAGTTCCGCACACATGAGGACGGTCTAAACCGGGATGTTGGATTTATGTCACATTATCAGTAACCCCCACAGCTTGCCTCCTGGACTTGCACAATTTCACAAGTTGTACTGTCTGGAGACAATACACATCTCTTTAACCTGTGTTGAATGCTCCCTCCACCCACATTGTCTGTACATTTAAGACCTGGCTGGCTGTAGAGATTTGCATTCTAATCAGTATTCTATAATTTGATTTCTGTGTCTGTGCCCTGTTTGAGAACAGAGACCACTCCATCTGACGAAGGAGCATTGCTCCGAAAGCTTATGGTATTTGCTACCAAGTAAACCTGTTGGACTTTAACCTGGTGTTGTGAGACTTCTTACATGGCTTTTATTAACAGGGGGTTGGAGTTTAAGAGCCGTGGGGTTATGCTGCAACTGTACAGGACCTTGGTGAGACCACATTTGGAATATTGTGTGCAGTTCTGGTCACCTCACTATAAGAAGGATGTGGAAGCACTGGAAAGAGTTCAGAGGAGATTTACCAGGATGCTGCCTGGTTTGGAGGGTAGGTCTTATGAGGAAAGGTTGAGGGAGCTAGGGCTGTTCTCTCTGGAGCGGAGGAGGCTGAGGGGAGACTTAATAGAGGTTTATAAAATGATGAAGGGGATAGATAGAGTGAATGTTCAAAGACTATTTCCTCGGGTGGATGGAGCTATTACAAGGGGGCATAACTATAGGGTTCGTGGTGGGAGATACAGGAAGGATATCAGAGGTAGGTTCTTTACGCAGAGAGTGGTTGGGGTGTGGAATGGACTGCCTGCAGTGATAGTGGAGTCAGACACTTTAGGAACATTTAAGCGGTTATTGGATAGGCACATGGAGCACACCAGGATGATAGGGAGTGGGATAGCTTGATCTTGGTTTCAGATAAAGCTCGACACAACATCGTGGGCCGAAGGGCCTGTTCTGTGCTGTACTGTTCTATGTTCTATGTTCAAAGCCATTTCAGAGAGCAGTTAAGAGTCAACCACATTGCTGTGGGTCTGGAGTCACGTGTAGGCCAAACCAGGTAAGGGCGACAGATTTCCCTCCTTAAAGTGAACCAGATAGGTTTTCATGGCAATTAACAACAGTTTCATGGTCACTAATACATAGACAAGTTTTTAATTTCAGATTTTATTAATTGAATTTAAATTCCACAAGATCCCATGGTAAGATTTGAACCCATATCCTAGGAGCATTAGCCTTGACCTCACCATTGTCTTGTCCTTAGTTTGGAGGTTGGGGCACCACAGAAAGTAATAGTGGTAGTCAGTTTTTCTGAGTATCTGGAAATATAGACCTCTACAATAGAGGCATTTTCATGCAAGTCAAGCAACTTTAACAAAAAGATGAGGAAAACCATGTGCATAATCATCAACAATCATTGTTGCAGGGTGAATCTGGGGGGGGATTTTTCTTTTTATCCCCAAAGCTTCCTTCCATCAATCACCAACCATTCAACCATAGGCTCCAGGATCCAGACCAGACACACCCCGCCCCCCCCCTCCCCCACCCTCCCCACCAAGGTCAGTTGTTGGACCCCCTAACAGGGATCTGTTATCCCCAACCTGGGCTACAGATAAAGGCAAAATACTGCAGATGCTGGAATCTGAAACAAAAACAGAAAAATGCTGGAAAATCTCAGCAGGTGGAGAGAGAATATAGCTAATGTTTTGAGTCTGGATGTCCCTTCGACAATATATATTAATGACTTGGACGAGGGAAGTGAATATACGATTGCCAAGTTTACAGATGACACAAAATAGGTGGGAAGGCAAGTGGTGAGAATGACACAAAGCAGAGATATAGACAGGTTAAGTGAGTGGGCAAAAACTTGGCAGGTGGAACATAATGTAGGAAAATGTGAAGTTATGTACTTTGGTAGGAAGAATTAAAGAGTTGAACATTATTTAAATGGAGAAAGACTGAAGAAACCTGCAGCACAGAGAGATTTGGGGGTCCTCGTGCATAAATCACAAAAAGCTAGCATGCAAGTTCAGCAGGTGATACAGAAAGCCAATGAAATGTTGACATTTATTTCAAAGAGAATGAAGTACAAAAATAGAGAAACTATAGAAGGCACTGCAACCAGCCTGAACGAGTATGCCACTACAGTAACTGACTTCATTAGTAAGTGTGGAGAAGACTGTGCCAAAGGAGCAAATCCATGTGTTCCCCAACTGGAAACCATGGATGAACAGGGATATCCACTGCTTGCTGAAGTCCAGGTCTGAGGCATTCAAGTCAGGTGACACTGACCTATACAAGAAAGCCAGATATGATCTAAGGAGATCCATCAAAGATGCCAAAAGACAATATCGGACCAAGCTAGAGTCCCAGGCTAGCCACACCGACCCCATCCGACTATGGCAAGGTCTGCAAGACATAACAGGCTACAAGATGAAGGCATGTAAAATAACTGGCTCCAATGCACCTCTCACTGATGAGCTCAATGCATTCTACGCCCATTTTGAGCAAGAGGTCAGCCAGAGCATGCCCTCCACCCTCGATGAACCTGTATCTGGGGTCACCATTGCAGATGTCAAAGCAGCTTTCTTGAAGGTCAACCCACGGAAAGCAACTGGCCCGGATGGTGTACCCAGACGTGCACTCAGATCCTGCGCAGATCAGCTGGCGGAGTATTCACAGACATAGAAACATAGAAAAACTACAGCACAAACAGGCCCTTCGGCCCCACAAGTTGTGCTGAACATATCCCTACCTTCTAGGCCTACCTATAACCCTCCATCCTATTAAGTCCCATGTACTCATCCAGGAGTCTCTTAAAAGTCCCCATTGAGTTTGCTTCCACCACCACTGACGGCAGCCGATTCCACTCGCCCACCACCCTCTGTGAAAAACTTCCCCCTAACATTTCCCCTGTACCTACCCCCAGCACCTTAAACCTGTGTCCTCTCGTAGCAACCATTTCCATCCTGGGAAAAAGCCTCTGAGAGTTCACCCGATCTATGCCTCTCAACATCTTATATACCTCTATTAGGTCTCCTCTCATCCTACGTCTCTCCAAGAAGAAAAGACCGAGCTCCCTCAGCCTATCCTCATAAGGCATACCACTCAATCCAGGCAACATCCTTGTAAATCTCCTCTGCATCCTTTCAATCATTTCCACATCCTTCCTGTAATGAGGCGACCAGAACTGAGCACAGTACTCAAAGTGGGGCCTGACGAGGGTCTTATATAGTTGCATCATTATCCCCGGACTCCTAAACTCAATCCCTCGATTGATAAAGGCCAGCACACCATACGCCTTCTTAACCACCTCCTCCACCTGTGGAGCCGATTTTAGAGTCCAATGGACCCGGACCCCAAGGTCCTTCTGATCCTCTACAGTACTAAGAGTCTTTCCCTTTATATTGTACTCCTTCATCCCATTTGACCTGCCAAAATGGACCACTACGCATTTATCTGGGTTGAAGTCCATCTGCCACTTCTCCGCCCAGTCTTGCATCCTATCTATGTCCCTCTGTAACTTCTGACATCCCTCCAGACTATCCACAACCCCACCAACCTTCGTGTCATCGGCAAACTTACCAACCCATCCCTCCACATCCTCATCCAGGTCACTTATGAAAATGACAAACAGCAAGGGTCTCAGAACAGATCCCTGGGGCACACCACTGGTGACCGACCTCCATTTCGAAAAAGACCCATCTATACACACTCTCTGCCTCCTTTGGGCAATCATGATGTGGAGATGCCGGCGTTGGACTGGGGTAAACACAGTAAGAGTTTTAACACCAGGTTAAAGTCCAACAGGTTTATTTGGTAGCAAATACCATTAGCTTTTGGAGCGCTGCTCCTTCGTCAGATGGAGTGGAAATCTGCTCTCAAACAGGGCACAGAGACACAAAATCAAGTTACAGAATACTGATTAGAATGCGAATCCCTACAGCCAACCAGATCTTAAAGATACAGACAATGTGAGTGGAGGGAGCATTAAGTACAGGTTAAAGAGATGTGTATTGTCTCCAGACAGGACAGCCAGCAAGTCCAGGAGGCAAGCTACACTATCAGTAACCTCCACAGCTTACCTCCTGGAGTTGCTGGCTGTCCTGTCTGGAGACAATACATATCTCTTTAACCTGTGCTTAACGCTCGCTCCACTCACATTGTCTGTATCTTTAAGATCTGGTTGGTTGTAGGGATTCGCATTCTAATCAGTATTCTGTAACTTGATTTTGTGTTTCTGTGTCCTGTTTGAGAGCAGATTTCCACTCCATCTGACGAAGGAGCAGCGCTCCGAAAGCTAATGGTATTTGTTACCAAATAAACCTGTTGGACTTTAACCTGGTGTTGTAAAAACTCTTACTCCTTTGGACAAGCCAGTTCTGGATCCACAGGGCAGCAGCACCTTGGATCTCATGCCCTCTCACTTTTTGAAGAAGCCTTGCATGGGGGACCTTATCGAACGCCTTGCTAAAATCCATATAAACCACATCAAACGCTTTCCCTTCGTCAATGTGTTTAGTCACATTTTCGAAGAACTCCACCAGTCCCGTAAGGCATGATCTGCCTTTGACAAAGCCATGCTGAGTATTCTTGAGCATAATAAACCTCTCTAGATGCTCATAAATCCTGTCCCTCAGGATCTTCTCCATCAGCTTACCAACCACTGAGGTTCGACTCACCAGTCAGTAATTTCCTGGGCTATCCCTATTCCCCTTCTTGAAAATAGGAACCACATCCACAAGCCTCCAATCCTCCGGCACCTCTCCCATCTCCATCGATGACGCAAAGATCATCGCCAGAGGCTCTGCAATCTCTTCCCTCGCCTCCCACAGTAACCTGGGGTACATCCCATCCGGACCTGGCGACTTATCTATCTTGATGCCATTCAAAGATTCCAGCACAACCTCATTGTTAAAGTCCACATACTCAATCTTTTCAGTCTACTGCAAACCCGCAGTACATCCACCCAGGTCCTTTTCCTCTGTGAAAACCGAGGCAAAATACTCATTAAGCACCTCTGCCATTTCTACTGGTTCCGTACAGATTTTCCCGCCTTCACCTTTTATAGGCCCTATTCCTTCACGTCTCATCCTTTTACTCTTCACATATTTATAGATCGCCTTAGGGTTTTCCTTACTCCTACCTGCCAAGGCCTTCTCATGACCCCTTCTGGCTCTCCTAATTTCCTTTTTTAGTCCCTTCCTACAAGCCGTATACTCATCTAGATCCCTATCTTCGCCAAGCTCTCTGAACCTTTTGTATGCTTTCCTTTTCTTCTCGACTAGGTCCCGCACAGCTTTCGTGCACCACAGTTCCTTTAACCTACCAACACCTCCCTGTCTGCTCGGAACGTTGTCCTGTAGAACTCTAGACAGACATTCCTTGAAAAACTGCCACCTCTCTTCAGTACATTTCCCCAAGAATACCTCCTTCCAATTTACTCCTCTAATTTGCTGCCTTTTGTCTTCATATTTCCCCTTACTCCATATAAACGCTTTCCTAGCTTGCCTGATCCTCTCTTTTTCCAATGCAAGCATAAAGGAGATAGAGTTATGATTGCTATCCCCAAGATGCTCTCCCACTGAGAGATCTGACACCTGTCCAGGTTAATTGGTCAGTATCAAATCAAGTACAGCCTCTCCTCTTGTAGGCTTGTCCACGTGCTGTGTCAGGAAACTCTCCTGAACACACCTAATGAACTCCTCCCCATCCAATCCCCTTACCCTAGGGATATTCCAATCTATGTTTGGGAAATTAAAGTCTCCCATCACAACAACTCTGCTATTACTGCATCTCTCCAGGATCTGTTTCCCTATCTGCTCCTCCACCTCCCTGCTACTATTGGGCGGCCTATAGAAAACTCCCAGCAAAGTGATCGACCCCTTCCCACTCCGAACTTCCACCCACAGAGACTCGGTGGACAATCCCTCCACAGCATACTCCTTCTCTACAGCTGTGACACTATCCCTGATCAACAGTGCCACTCCACCCCCTCTCTTGCCTCCCTCCCTGTCCTTCCTGAAGCGTCTGAATCCCGGCACCTGGAGTATCCAGTCCTGACCCTGAGACATCCAAGTCTCCGTAATGGCCACCACATCACACTTCCAGGCATCGATCCAAGCTCTGAGCTCATCCCCTTTATTCACTATACTCCTGGCATTAAAGTAAACGCATCTCAATCCTTTGGTCTGAGCTCTCCCCTTCTCTATCCCCCGTCCATCCTCCCTCGTGCACTGTCTATAACCCTTCTCTGTTTGCGAGCTAACTTCCTCGCTTCCAGTCTCCTCGTCTCAATCCCCTCCCCCCAAGCTATCTAGTTTAAACTCTCCCTCTTCAACCGCTCTTTGCAACAATCTGAGGTCTATATCTGCTTCAAGAAGACGACCATCATCCCGGTACCTAAGGAAAACCAAGCAGCGTGCCTTAATGACTATCGGCCGGTGGCTCTGACTTCCATCGTTATGAAGTGCTCCGAAAGGTTAGTCAGGTTAGTCATGGCACAAATCAATTCCAGCCTTCCGGACTACCTGGATCCACTACAGTTTGCCTACTATTATAAATTATAAGGGATAGGATTTATAGTTATTTGGAGAGTAATGAATTGATAGGTGATAGTCAGCATGGTTTTGTGGCAGGTAGGTCGTGCCTTACTAACCTTATTGAGTTTTTTGAGAAAGTGACCAAGGAGGTGGATGGGGGCAAGGCAGTGGACGTGGTATATATGGATTTTAGTAAGGCGTTTGATAAGGTTCACCATGGTAGGCTTCTGCAGAAAATGCAGATGTATGGGATTGGGGGTGATCTAGGAAATTGGATCAGGAATTGGCTAGCGGATAGGAAACAGAGGGTGGTGGTTGATAGTAAATATTCATCATGGAGTGCGGTTACAAGTGGTGTACCTCAAGGATCTGTTTTGGGGCCACTGCTGTTTGTAATATTTATTAATGATCTGGATGAGGGTATAGTTGGGTGGATTAGCAAATTTGCTGATGACACCAAAGTCGGTGGTGTGGTAGACAGTGAGGAAGGGTGTCGTAGTTTGCAGGAAGACTTAGACAGGTTGCAAAGTTGGGCCGAGAGGTGGCGGATGGAGTTTAATGCGGAGAAGTGTGAGGTAATTCACTTTGGTAGGAATAACAGATGTGTTGAGTATAGGGCTAACGGGAGGACTTTGAATAGTGTGGAGGAGCAGAGGGATCTAGGTGTATGTGTGCATAGATCCCTGAAAGTTGGGAATCAAGTAGATAAGGTTGTTAAGAAGGCATATGGTGTCTTGGCGTTTATTGGTAGGGGGATTGAATTTAGGAGTCGTAGCGTTATGTTGCAACTGTACACAACTCTGGTGCGGCCGCACTTGGAGTACTGTGTGCAGTTCTGGTCCCCACATTACAGGAAGGATGTGGAGGCTTTGGAGAGGGTGCAGAGGAGGTTTACCAGGATGTTGCCTGGTATGGAGGGGAGATCCTATGAGGAGAGGCTGAGGGATTTGGGATTGTTTTCGCTGGAAAGGCGGCGGCTAAGAGGGGATCTTATTGAAACATATAAGATGATTAGAGGTTTAGATAGGGTGGATAGTGATAGCCTTTTTCCTCTGATGGAGAAATCCAGCACGAGGGGGCATGGCTTTAAATTGAGGGGGGGTAGTTATAGAACCGATGTCAGGGGTAGGTTCTTTACCCAGAGGGTGGTGAGGGATTGGAATGCCCTGCCAGCATCAGTAGTAAATGCGCCTAGTTTGGGGGCGTTTAAGAGATCCGTAGATAGGTTCATGGACGAAAAGAAATTGGTTTAGGTTGGAGGGTCACAGTTTTTTTTTTAACTGGTCGGTGCAACATCGTGGGCCGAAGGGCCTGTTCTGCGCTGTAATGTTCTATGTTCTATGTTCTATGTACTGCCGCAACAGGTCCACAGCAGATGCCATTTCCCTGGCCCTGCACTCAACGCTGGAACACCTAGATAACAAGACCACCTATGGTCAGATTCTTATTTATTGACTACAGCTCAGCCTTCAACACAATTATTCCCACGAAATTCATCTCCAAACTCCGTGGCCTGAGCCTTGGCACCTCCCTCTGCGACAGGATCCTGAACTTCCTAACTCACAGACCACAATCAGCAAGGATAGGCAACAACACCTCCTCCACGATCACCCTCAACACCGGTGCCCCACAAGGCTGTGTTCTCAGCCCCCTACTATACTCCTTATACACCTATGACTGTGCGGCCAAATTCCCCTCCAATTCAATTTTCAAGTTTGCTGACGACACCACCGTAGTGGGTCGGACCTCAAATAATGACGAAACGAAGTACAGGAATGAGATAGAGTATCTGGTGAACTAGTGTGGCAACAATAATCTCTCCCTCAATGTCAACAAAAGAAAGGAGATTGTCATCGACATCAGTAAACGTAAAGGAGAACATGCCCCTGAAAGGGTCAAGAGCTTCAAGTTTTTAGGTGTCCAGATCACCAGATCACCAACAACCTGTCCTGGTCCCCCCCCCATGCTGACACTATAGTTAAGAAGCCTACCAACGCCTCTACTTTCTCAGAAGACCAAGGAAATTTGGCATGTCAGCTGCGACTCTCACCAACTTTTACAGATGCATCATAGAAAGCATTCTTTCTGGTTGTATCACAGCTTGGTATGGCTCCTGCTCTGCCCAAGACCGCAAGGAAGTACAAAAGGTCATGAATGTAGCCCAATGCATCACGCAAACCAGCCTCCCATCCATTGACTCTGTCTACATTTCCTGCTGCCTCGGCAAAGCAGCCAGCATAATTAAGGACCCCATGCACCCCGGACATTCTCTTTTCCACCTTCTTCCTTCGGGGAAAAGATGCAAAAGCCTGAAGTCACGTACCAACCGACTCAAGAACAGCTTCTTCCCTGCTGCTGTCAGACTTTTGAATGGACTTACCTTGCATTAAGTTGATCTTTTTCTACACCCTAGCTATAACTGTCACACTACGTTCTGCACTCTCTCGTTTCCTTCTCTATGAATGGTAAGTTTTGTCTGTATGGACAATAAAGATATGGGCGGGAAGACCCATGATCAACCTTCCTGCCTTGCTGCCATTTGAAGCTCTTAAGTGGCCAATTAATGGCCACTTAAGGGCCTCACCCTAGCTGCAGGTGGTTCTTTCACCATGTGGCATGTGTGACAATTACAAATGTGTCCCCAGCTTGTCAGCTCCCAGTGAGGGGGATCCCATGATCAAAAGCACTCAATATTTTTCACTGTATGTTAATACATGTAACTAATACATGTTAATAATAAATCAAATCAAGTCAAATCAAATACCATGGTCTCCTTATCGAAGGAAAGATACACTGGCATTGGGGACAGTCCTAAGAAGGTTCACTCGGTTGATCCTGGGTATTGAGGATTTTCTTATGAGGAGAAGTTGTGTAGATTGGGCCTGAACTCATTGGAGTTTCGAAGAATGAGAGGCGACATAGAATTCTCAGGGGGCTTAACAGAATAGATGCTGAGAGGTTGTTATCCCTTGTGGAGGGGTTTAGGACCAGAGGCTACAATCTCAGAATAAGGGACCACCCATTTAAGACAGAGATGAGGAGTAATTTCTTCTCTAAGGGTCGTGAATTTGTGAAATTCTTTACCACAGAAAGCTGCAGAAGCTGTGTCATTGATTATGTTGAAGGCTGAGATAAACAGATTCTTAATCAGTAAAGGAATCGAGGATTATGGAGATAAACTGCAAAAGTAGAGTTAAGGATTATCATATAAGATTAGTCATGATCTAATGGAATGGCAGACTTGATGTACAGAATGGCCTACTTCTGCTCTTACATTTGATGGTCTTCTGGAGTCCCTCGATCAGCCATTGAGTGCTTTTGATCATGAGATCCCCCTCACTGGGAGCTGACAAGCTGGGGACACATTTGTAATTGTCATACATGCTACATGGTGAAAGAACCACCTGCAGCTAGGGTGAGGCCCTTAAGTGGCCATTAATTGGCCACTTAAGAGCTTCAAATGGCAGCAAGGCAGGAAGGTTGATCATGGGTCTTCCTGCCCATATCTTTATTTTGGCAGAGGCAAGAAGACAGCAAGGTTCGGATGTGCCACCATCCAATTAAATGCCCTTCCTGCCTCCAAGCCTGCCACCAGAGTGAGCAGAAGATTCTGTCAGGAATTAAAACACGGTAGCACAGTGGTTAGCACTGCTGCTTCACAGCTCCAGGGTCCCGGGTTCGATTCCCGGCTCGGGTCACTGTCTGTGTGGAGTTTGCACATTCTCCTCGTGTCTGCGTGGGTTTCCTCCGGGTGCTCCGGTTTCCTCCCACAGTCCAAAGATGTGCGGGTTAGGTTGATTGGCTCGGTTAAAAAAAAAAATTGCTCCTTAGTGTCCTGGGATGTGTACGTTAGAGGGTTTAGCGGGTAAATATGTGGGGGTAGGGCCTGGGTGGGATTGTGGTCGGTGCAGACTCGATGGGCCGAATGGCCTCCTTCTGCACTGTAGGGTTTCTATGATTAAACTCCACAGTATAATGGAAACTTGGCTCTGGGCTTTCCTGTCTGAAACTGCTCTATAACACGCATCTGTTAGCATCCAGGTCAAAGTGTCTGAATGTATCACTAACAATTACCTGCAACTTCTCTCCAAATCACTGAATCCAATCACCATGATACTTATAGAGGCCAAAGCTGATCCAACATTACTAGATTGGGATTAGAATCATAGAATCCCTGCATTGCAGAAGGAGGCCATTCAGCCCATCAAGTTTGCACCGACTACAAACCACCCAGGCTCTATCCTCATTACTCCACCTATTTACCGTAGCTAGTCCCCCTGACACTAAGGGGCAATTTAGCATGACCAATCAACCTAACCTGCACATCTTTGGACAGTGGGAGGAAACCGGAGCACCCTGGAGGAAACCCAAGCAGATACGCAGAGAATGTGCAAACGCCACACAGTCACCCAAGGTTGGAATTGAACCCGGGTCCGTGGCACTGTGAGGCAGCAGTGCTAACCACATGCCACCCATATTGGATGATCAGAACTATAATTATGCGGAGGTACAATGCTTATTAATATTGGGGTAGAGTAAGAGAACATTTAATCAAGATTTTTAGAAATTATGCAAAGTTTTGATAATGTCAACAGGTTGTAGAGTGACTGAGATTAGTTCAAAATTGTCACAGAGAATGGGAAAAGAAATAAGGGAAAATTTCTTTTCATAGAGCTTTGTTAGACCATAGAATACTTTGCCATAATAGTTGATAGAAACCATTTTATCTTTTAAAGAAAGAGTGCGCAAACTTTTGAAGCCAACGATACAGGCAAAGTTCAAATATCAGTTACAGCAGATACATTACTTCAGATGTGGACTTCTCCAGTTTCACTGTTCATATTTTATATGTGACTTCAATTGACCAGGGAACTTTTATCACATCTGGTGAGTGCTGTAACAGAAAGGACTTGGGATAAATTCAAGGATTCTGTGCTCTGTCTCCTCTCTATGGGGATTTATATCTGTCTGTATATAATTATCCATCTTAAAATCCTTTAGAAGTTGGGATAGGAAGTGGTGATCCTCCTCCTCTTCCACACAATTCCTCGCCCCCAACATTTCTTTCCTTTATTTTTCTCTGTGCCTTTGTTAGCTTCAGGATGCTCAACACGAAGAAAGTAAAAACCATTCTTGACAATGATCAGTGTGGACAGGCAGATTTTCAAAGATCTGTAAACATATATAACCACACCATGCCTGAATACTTTTCTGGTTTTTTTTCTCTCACCAGTTTCTCCCACCTCCTCTTCTTTTTTAGTTCTTATTGGAATATCACATTATGAAAAGGATTGAGATGCTGGAAATACTGCCATGGAGGGCAGTTAATTTCTGGCTGGGATTAAATACCTGAGTCTGCAGAAACTGGGCATATGTATGTACCAGTCACCATCAAAACACCACACAATTAGCTATTACTCATGTCTGAGCTTAAACAGTGAGATCTCAGATTGCTACGTTGGCACTTTATCTGTTGTATGTGTGGCATGGTAGGACTTCTGCCTGCTGTTTGGAAAGGCTGCTGACCCTATTCCAAATCTAATGAGTCTGTTTAATATTTGGGAAGGCAGTAGAAGCATGATCCAAATATTTACTCCAACCAAGTGCCAGAAAATCAGACTAATCCTGGTCAGTCCTAATATTTCAGAAATATATCCCACTACTCCCACCTCCCTATCAATGTTACTTGTCCAACTCTTGAATTTGTTGAATCAGTCACTGCTATTTATCCTATGGAAGCCTATTCCATACATAAGTCACCTTCTGTAAAGCAGCTAAATCTAAATTGTATTTTTGCCCTTCTACTTATGTTTTAGGCCAGACCCTCTTGTTGCAGAATTTGTGACCATTTAAAAAATTCTAACATTTATCTTGTCTATTGCATAATATCACCTCAGCCGTCTTTCTTTCAGCATTAACATGCCCAGTTTCTGCAACCTCTCCATATAACTCGGGCACCTAATCCCAATTGCAGATTTAATTGACCTCCATGGCATTATCTCCAATGTCCAGAGATATAGATAAGTGAGCTGGACTGCCCACAGTATTCCAGGTTATGCTACATATAAATGTGAACACTGACTGAGATTTGTGCTCTGTTCCTCTGGCCACATACTCAGTATCCTACATGCACTTTTTTATTGGTTGGCAGAAATGATGGGAGTGGTAGGGCACTGACAGTGGGAGATACTAAAATTGGAGCCAATTGTGTCATTCTTGATAAACAGATGCATGTACTTTTAGCATGAGTAGGAACCTGGCTGATTTTCCCTCTCATGCATTGAGGTCAATTGTATCATATTATCATATCATATCATATGCAGGTTAGGTGAGTTGGCCATGCTAAATTGCCCCTTATTATCATGGGGACTAGCGAGGGTAAATGCATGGAGTTATGGGGATAGGGCCTGGGTGGGATTGGGGTGAATGCAGACTTGATGGGCCGAATGGCCTCCTTCTGCACTGTAGGATTCTATGATTCTATGATTCTATATCTCCTGCTAACTTAGTTGAAAACGGCTGAAATAGTACTAACTGTGGATCAAACCTGACACCTAAACTGTAGGAAATTTGGCAGCCAATTTGTACACAAGTCCCACAAACAGTAAAGATATTGATGATACAATCTTTTAAAAATGCTGGAAATACTCAGCAGGTTGGGCAGTATCTGTGGACAGTGAAGCAGAGTTAACTTTTTAGGTTCATGATCTTACATTTCTTACTTCCCTCAGTTCTGATGAAATAGGTTTTCAGAAATTGAATGGGGAAAGGTGAAAATAAGAATAAGAGAGGATAGGGTGGAAAACAGGAGAGATTAAATGGCAAAATAATTGGTGTTGCAAAGCCAAAGGTTTTTAATTTATTTATTGTGTCACAAGTAGGTTTGCATTAACACTGCAATGAAGTTACTGTGAAAATCCGCTAGGGATTCCCAGTGGGCAGCAATGCAGCAAGTAAAGAAGCAAAATATGTTTTTAGATGAGGTTTGGATGGCAGAATGATTAACACTTGCATTTAAAAGCAAAACCAAGAGAAAAACCAGAAAAAGACCAAAACATGCAGAGAGAAAGGAAATAAAATAGGGGCACAGATGACAGTCTGAAGTTGTTGAATGGGGACTGGAAATGTTGCAACAGACCACACAGCAGCCCATAGGTTCTCTGATGTAACACTGGAGGCCTTGGTGCAGGTGAGGGAGATGTCCTCTTTCCACAGGTGCCCAGGAGGCTCTCTAGCTAAACATTATGACCACAATAGGAGCAGAAAGCCAGAAGTCTAACTCTGAGGACCTGGATCTAGTGTTGCAATCTCATAAAAATGATCAAGGTCTGTGAATATATCTTCATATCTTATAGTCTTACAAATGAACCACTACCCCCTCATACTGCTCCATTCAGTGCACAGGAATGTAAGAGCGGGAGTAAGCCATTCAGCCTGTTGAATCGCACTACTCGACAGAGTTTAAGGGGCGACCTGATAGAAGTCGACAAGATTATGAGGGGCATGAACAAAGTGGTTAGTCAGAAGCTTTTTCCCAGGGTGGAAGAGTCAATTACTAGGGGGCATAGGTTTAAGGTGCGAGGAGCAACGTTTAAAGGAGATGAGGCTAGTGTGGTTGGAGTGTGTAAGAACTTTCAAAAGGGGTTTGACAAAATAACACGTAATAGTTTTGTTAACAAAATTAAAACCCGTGGCTTAGAACACTGGCTAAAGGTCAGAAAGCAGCAAGGTGAATGGTTGCCTTATAATAAAACACTATAAAAAATCTTACAGGATCATCAGGAAACGTCTATTACTATTTTGTAGGTGTCTTTTCACCGGATGAGAGGCCCTGATGTTGCACAGGTCACATATTACTAATACAGCCTGTGTGCTAAATTCCTGGTCTCAACCACCTTGATATGGAGATGCCGGCATTGGACTGGGGTAAGCACAGTAAGAAGTCTTACAACACCAGGTTAAAGTCCAACAGGTTTATTCAGCAGCACAAGCTATCGGAGCACTGCCCCTTCATTAGGTGAGTGGGAGTTCTGTTCACAAACAGGGCATATATAGACACAAACTCAATTTACAAGATAATGATTGGAATGAGAGTCTTTACAGGTAATCAGGTCGTAAAGGCATAGACAATGTGAGTGGAGAGAGGGCCAAGCACAAGTTGAAGAGGTGTGTATTGTCTCCAGCCAGGACAGTTAGTGAGATTTTGCAAACCCAGGCAAGTCGTGGGGGTTACAGATAGTGTGACATGAACCCAAGATCCCGGTTGAGGCCGTCCTCATGTGTGCGGAACTTGGCTATCAGTTTCTGCTCAGCGATTCTGCGTTGTCGTATGTCGTGAATGCCGCCTTGGAGAACGCTTACCCGAAGATCAGAGGCTGAATGCCCGTGACTGCTGAAGTATTCCCCGACTGGAAGGGTGCCTGGTGATTGTCGAGCGGTGTTCATTCATCCGTTGTCATAGCGTCTGCATGATCTCCCCAATGTATCATGCCTCGGGACATCCTTTCCTGCAGCGTATCAGGTAGACAACATTGGCCGAGTCGCAAGAGTATGCATCATGTACCTGGTGGATGGTGTTCCCATGTGAGATGATGGCATCCGTATCGATGATCCGGCACGTCTTGCAGAGGTTGCTGTGGCAGGGTTGTGTTGTGTCATGGTCACTGTGTCTCCTGAAGGCTGGATAGTTTGCTGTGGACAACAGTTTGTTTGAGGTTGTGTGGTTGTTTGAAGGCAAGAAGTGGAGGTGTGGGGATGACCTTGGCGAGATGTCGTCTTCATCGATGACATGTTGAAGGCTCCAGAGAAGATGTCGTAGCTTCTCCGCTCCGGGAAAGTACTGGACAACGAAGGGTACTCTGTCCACCGTGTCCCGTGTTTGTCTTCTGAGGAGGTCGGTGTGGTTTTTCGCTGTGGCACGTTGGAACTGTCGATCGATGAGTCGAGCACCATATCCTGTTCTTATGAGGGCATCTTCCAGCATCTGTAGGTGTTTGTTGCGATCCTCCTCATTTGAGCAGATCCTGTGTATACGGAGAGGGCTTGTCCGTAGGGGATGACTTCTTTAACGTGTTTAGGGTGGAAGCTGGAGAAATGGAGCATCATGAGGTTATCCGTGGGTTTGCAGTACAGTGAAGTGCTGAGGTGACCGTCCTTGATGGAGATGTGTGTGTCCAAGAATGCAACCAATTCCGGAGAGTAGTCCATGGTGAGTCTGATGGTCGGATGGAACATGTTGATGTCATCATATAGTTGTTTCAATGATTGTTCGCCATGAGTCCAAAGGAAGAAAAAGCCTTCAACATGTCATCGATGAAGATGAACATCTCGCCAAGGCCATCCCCACACCCCCACATTTTGCCTTCAAACAACCGCACAACCTCAAACAGACCATGTCCGTAGCAAACTACCCAGCCTTCAGGAGAACAGTGACCACGACACCACACAACCCTGCCACAGCAACCTCTGCAAGACGTGCCAGATCATAGACACGGATGCCATCATCTCACGTGAGAACACCATCCACCAGGTACACGGTACATACTCTTGCGACTTGGCCAACGTTGTCTATCTGATACGCTGCAGGAAAGGATGTCCCGAGGCATGATACATTGGGGAGACCATGCAGATGCTCTCCGGAATCGGTTGCATTCTTGGACACACGCATCTCCATCATGGACGGTCACCTCAGCACTTCACTGTACCGCAAGCCCATAGATAACCTCACGATGCTCTATTTCTCCAGCTTCCAACCTAAACATGTTAAAGAAGCCATCCCCTACGGACAAGCCCTCCGTATACACAGGATCTGCTCAGATGAGGAGGATTGCAACAGACACCTAGAGATGCTGGAAGACGCGCTCGTAAGGACAGGATATGACGCTCGACTCATCAATTGACAGTTCCGACGTGCCACAGCGAAAAACCACACCGACCTCCTCAGAAGACAAACACGGGACACGGCGGACAGAGTACCCTTTGTCATCCAGTACTTCCCCGGAGCGGAGAAGCTACGACATCTTCTCCGGAGCCTTCAACATGTCATTGATGAAGACGAACATCTCGCCAAGGCCATCCCCACGCCCCCACTTCTTGCCTTCAAACAACCACACAACCTCAAACAAACTGTTGTCCGCAGCAAACTACCCAGCCTTTAGGAGAACAGTGACCACAACATCACACAACCCTGCCACAGCAACCTCTGAAGACATGCCGGATCATCGACACGGATGCCATCATCTCACGTGAGAACACCATCCACCAAGTACATGGTACATACTCTTGCAACTCGGCCAATGTTGTCTACCTGATACGCTGCAGGATAGGATGTCCCGAGGCATGGTACATTGGAGAGACCATGCAGACGCTACAACAACGGATGAATGAACACCGCTCGACAATCACCAGGCAAGAGTGTTCCCTTCCAGTCGGGGAACACTTCAGCAGTCACGGGCATTCAGCCTCTGATCTTCAGGTAAGCGTTCTCCAAGGCGGCATTCACGACATACGACAACGCAGAATCGCTGGGCAGAAACTGATAGCCAAGTTCCGCACACATGAGGACGGCCTCAACCGGGATCTTGGGTTTATGTCACACTATCTGTAACCCCCACGACTTGCCTGGGTTTGCAAAATCTCACTAACTGTCCTGGCTGGAGACAATACACACCTCTTTAACTTGTGCTTGGCCCTCTCTCCACTCACATTTTCTGTACCTTTAAGACTTGATTACCTGTAAAGACTCGCATTCCAACCATTATCTTGTAAATTGAGTTTGTGTCGATATATGCCCTATTTGTGAACAGAACTCCCACTCACCTGATGAAGGGGCAGTGCTCCGAAAGCTTCTGCTGTTGGGCTTTAACCTGGTGTTGTGAGACTTCTTACTGTGCTCAATCACCTTTCCATGAGTCAAGACCACCAGGATAGAACAGATCTACTAAAATGGTAAATACTTGTAAACAGCATGGTACGATGATGATCCCTGAATTATATATGTAAGAAATTAAGTCAAAGTAAAGATACAGTCAGAAGCAAAGAGATATGAGAAATAAATACTTAAATAAAAGAACAAGCCAAAACGAAGACAGAAAAGCAAGACAAGAAAGAGAAATAAAGAAAGTAAAGCAAAGACAATTGAGGTGTGATGGAATGCATGTGACAAGCTTTCTTGGCTGATCATAAACTCTGGGTCATTGATTAGATCCGTGCCTGAAAGAATCTCAGATAAACCAAGAAGCATGGCAATTTGAGAGAGAAATACGCAAGTTGAGGAACAGTAAACTGACTGTTACACCTCAGAGTCCAACCTTGCATTCAAATGTTTTTCATTTTTTTCTGGCGTTCACTCTGTTACTGATGCCCACATAGTTTAGCAGAACAAATCAACAGGTTAATACAATGTAAATATATATGGCATCTTCTTAATCATGATCTCGGAACACCAAGGTTTTGAGTTCTGCCTAATCAGAGGAACTCTTTTAGTTTTTGTCACAGCAACCAATGGAGATTCGGACAAATGAACAAATTCCCCAGACAATATGCCAACCTATCTAGAATGTTGAGAATGATGGGTCAGATGAGTAGCATGTCAATCTGTATAGAAGTTGCAAAACTGTTATGAGTGACAACTAAATCAAGAGTTTAACAGAGACTGGGTCACCCAAAAGTACCATAAAAGAAACCCAATGATTCCATGGGACACAAATTACCAGTGAATAATTGGCATTGAACTAATCTATTTATAGATTACAGATAAATGTGTGATAGTACATTTTGGTGGAAAGAGTAATCATGAGGTGACTTATGACTTGGATGGTGCAAGTCTATGTGGGATAGAGGAACAAAGGAATTTTGGATTTTTGATACAATCAATCACTAAAATTTAGGTTAGCAAGGCCATAACAAAACAAACCAAACTGCTAGAGTTAGGCGGCATGGTAGCACAGTGATTAGCACTGCTGCTTCACAGCTCCAGGGTCCCGGGTTCGATTCCCGGCTCGGGTCACTGTCTGTGTGGAGTTTGCACATTCTCCTTGTGTCTGCGTGGGTTTCCTCCAGGTGCTCTGGTTTCCTCCCACAGTCCAAAGATGTGTGGGTTAGGTTGATTGGCCAGGTTAAAAATTGCCCCTTAGAGTCCTGGGATGCATAGGTTAGAGGGATTAGCGGGTAAATATGTGGGGGTAGGGCCTGGGTGGGGTTGTGGTTGGTGCAGACTCGATGGGCTGAATGGCCTCCTTCTGCACTGTAGGATTTCTATGAAAAGTAGGGAAATTATTCTAAACCAGACTTGAACTTTAGTTGGACTACTATTTGACTACTGCCTGCAGTATATAGAACTAATATGGAGTGGTGCAGAGAAGACTGACAAGGTTTATATCAGAAATGCAGCAAGAAATTCAGGAAAACATTGACAGGCTGCATCTCTTCCCTCTTGAAAAAAAGGCTGAGGGTCTATTGATAGATGTCATTAAAATTACGAAATAGAATGGATACGGAGAGAGAATATTTCCTCTTGAGGGGAAGAGTATAACTACAGGCCCATCAATGTGAGATAGCCACCAAGGAATCCAGTAGGGAATTAAGACAACTTCTTCACCCAACCAGTGGTAAGTTGCTGCCATGGGGAGTGATTGAAGTAAATATAGATGCACTTAAGGCTAATCTAGATAAATATTTGAGGGAGAAGGGAGAGATGGTTACCACGGTGGGTTTAGGTGAGAATAGATGGGAGGAGGCTCTAGTGTGAGGCTTAAATAAATCATGGACTGGCTGGGCCGAATATTTTTGTGCTGTATATCCATGTCATCCAAACTTTTACTCTATGTCCATAAAGTCAAGGTAAGCTATATATTTGCCCTTCCCTTTGGCACTGCGATTAGTTTTACAACTAACTGGACGCTTTATTGAAGACATTTTACTTTAGACTTGCATTAGAAGTTGCAAATCCTGTTGGATGCAATATTGACCTCACACCCTCTAGTCAGGGTGATGTTAAATAACCATCCCTGGATTATAATTAGGTATATGTTTTTTGTGCACAGATCCTTGAGGGAATCTCCACTTGCATATTTTCCAAGTAAACTATGACAAAAAGTAAGACTTTTGTAAGGACAGTAGAGGAGGTTTTCTTTAAGGGGCGGGAAAGCTGCTGTGTGCGGCGGCTGGCTGGCTAGCCTGGGGGAGGGGGACTGACAGCTGGGCGGTGCCCCAGCTCTCCCCTCCGGGTTGCTGAGTGACGGACGCTCTCTGCTCCAGCTCCGGCCTGGGACGCTGCTGACAGTTCGGGGCGGACGGCGGATCCCAGCGCTGGATCTTTCTCGGTTTTGGTGTTAAAGAGGGTGGACGAACAAGGAGGATATTTTTCATAACCTATCGGGAACAAGAAGGAAACGCCTGTGGATTATAGTTTGAGTTTTTTTTTCTGGAATCTGGAAGCTGTTGGCAGCGAGCTGAACCATTGCTGCTCTGCCGCTTGTTTCCGTTTCTTTCTGTCTGGAATTTGGATGGTTGCGGTGGGCTGGGATGATATAGCATGAAGTCTGGAGGATGGGAGCGAATAATGGTAAACAGTGCGGCAGTGAGGGTGAGTTTCGTGCACTGAAGTTGTACAGAGAGAAAAAAAAAGTTTGAGAAGGACATGACTAACTCCGTGTCCCACCCCCTTGAAAGTCATGATTCCTGACATCCAGTGTCGTGTATTCCTTTAAAATTGACCTCACACCCTCGAGACATGTTAAGTTACTTATTTGAATGTTGGTTAAGACGGCTTTTGGTTACCGCTATTTGCCTTTATTTGATTTCTAAAGTGGTTGCCTGAAGGAAAAGTGACTGAATTGGCATAAAAATAACCAAAACTCAGAGAGAACAGTGAGTGTAAATGCTGGTTTTTGAGGCGGGGGAACTGCACCTCCCAGTTTCTGCACCTCACATTGAAACCCTGTTAACAGGGCGAGGAGGCCTGGTAACTGCTCAGCTGATGTTTACCTGGATTTAATCAAATGTACTGCTCCAATATTTAGTGTAATCCCTCACAGTTTAACAATGAAGATGTGTATCTAAATGTTGTTACTTGAATAATTTAAAAACGAATAATTTCCTAGGAGCAGAACGTTATTGTTTCCGAGATTTAAAGGTCTGATTGAATGTCACTTGCATTTCAGAACTTGGTTGCGTTTCTTAAAATAATTGCTTTGTGCGACCGTTCGTTTTCTCGTATTTCATTTTAATTCTAGTTTTCTATGTACTTCATATAATTGCTCAGTCTTTGTAAGATGAACATTTGTTTCTTTCGGATTTTGAGGTTTCAGTTTGGGGTATGGCACACGTCATGTACAGAATATTCAAGACGTTCAACAGTAAAGCCTTGAATTTTAGAGCAGAAATACAGAGAGAAGGAACTTGTATTGAAATGCCGCATACATCTCTTGGGTCATCTCAAAGAGCATATCAATCCACAAGTGTTTGGGAATCTATGAAGGATTTGTTTCTCTGAAAAGGCCTTGCCTTGAATTTTAGAGCTCACACTGCCCCAACTAAGTCACAAAATTATTTTGGTTGAGAATTAAATAGTATCTGAAGAAGAGAGGCAAGGTTGTCACCAACCACCATTCACAATGGCGCTATTAGTATTTTCAGCAGAAAAGGTCAGTTTGGTTGAGTGACACTCAGTGTACCTAATGTACATAGGTTCCTAGATTTAAAGCTCCACGATAAAAAGTGGAATCAAAGCTGAGCACCTAAACCTTTATGAAACTGTCTTTCAACATGTATCTGATGGATGAACAAGGAAAACTAAGTCCTGGTAGTTCCTGGAGGAAAACATATAATTTACTTCTACCTTAACATGTAACCAAATGAAGAAAATGCAAAGTATGGGGCAGAAAGGGGAGCAATGTAATGGAAGCATTAATTTAGCTGGTCAGATATCAGGTTTTAAGTGTAATTCTGCATAAATTAGAATTAATATAGGAACTTCCAAACAAACTTCCATGTCTGAATTCCCAGCATGCACAACATGCAAGAGCCATGCTGGGAGCACAAATTTGCAATTTGATTTATCAGCTGTAACACAAAAGCTTCTTTTAATAAAAAGGCTGCTATACTGCTATGTCATCTTCAATTTAGTGTTCTTATTCAAATTTCAAATCCATTCCAGTTTCCATAATTCACATTACATGTGAATGGTGGGAGGGGAGGTCCTTAATACAATTACTGTTACTAAGGAGGTGGTGCTTGGTAGACTAATAGGACTGAAGGTAGACAAGTCCCCGGGCCCGGATGGAATGCATCCCAGGGTACTGAAAGAAATGGCTGAGGTAATAGCAGATACGTTAGTAGTAATTTATCAAAATTCGCTGGACTCTGGGGTAGTGCCGGCTGACTGGAAAACAGCTACTGTTACGCCGCTGTTTAAAAAAGGAAGTAGACAAAAGGCGGGAAACTACAGGCCAGTTAGTTTAACGTCCGTAGTTGGGAAGATGCTAGAGTCCATTATTAAAGAGGAAATAACAGAGCACCTGAATAAGAATGGTTCGATCAAGCAGACGCAGCATGGATTCATGAAGGGAAAGTCGTGTTTGACGAATCTACTGGACTTTTATGAAGATGTCACTAGTGCGGTTGACAGAGGGGAACCGGTGGATGTGGTGTTTTTAGATTTCCAGAAGGCGTTCGATAAGGTGCCTCACAAAAGGTTGCTGCAGAAGATTGGGGTACACGGAGTTAGGGGTAAGGTGTTGGCGTAAGGATTGG
Organism: Mustelus asterias; assembly: GCF_964213995.1. NCBI lineage: Eukaryota > Metazoa > Chordata > Chondrichthyes > Carcharhiniformes > Triakidae > Mustelus > Mustelus asterias. The sequence continues at coordinate 119,997,651 of NC_135802.1, forward strand.
GGATTGGCTATCTAACAGGAAGCAGAGAGTTGGGATAAATGGGTGCTTTTCTGGTTGGCAGTTGGTGACCAGTGGCGTGCCGCAGGGATCGGTGCTGGGGCCTCAATTGTTTACCATTTACATAGATGATCTGGAGGAGGGGACTGAATGTAGGGTATTCAAGTTTGCTGATGACACGAAGGTGAGTGGGAAAGCGAATTGCGTGGAGGACGCGGAAAGTCTGCAGAGAGATTTGGATAGGCTGAGCGAGTGGGCGAGGATCTGGCAGATGGAATATAACGTTAGCAAATGTGAGGTTATCCACTTTGGAAGAAATAATAGTAAATTGGAATATTATTTAAATGGAGAAAAATTACATCGTGCGACTGTGCAGAGGGACCTGGGGGTCCTTGTGCACGAATCACAAAAAGTCAGTCTGCAGGTGCAGCAGGTGATCAAGAAGGCGAATGGAATGTTGGCCTTTATCGCGAGGAGGATAGAATATAAAAGCAGGGAGGTCTTGCTGCAACTGTACAAGGCACTGGTGAGGCCGCAACTGGAGTACTGCGTGCAGTTTTGGTCCCCTTATTTGCTAAAGGATATATTGGCCTTGGAGGGAGTGCAGAGAAGGTTCACCAGGTTGATACCGGAGATGAGGGGTGTAGCTTATGAGGAGAGATTAAACAGATTGGGTCTGTACTCGTTGGAGTTTAGAAGGATGAGGGGGTGATCTTATAGAGACATATAAGATAATGAAGGGGCTGGATAGGGTAGAGGTGGAGAGATTCTTTCCACTTAGAAGGGAAACCAGAACTAGAGGGCACAGCCTCAAAATAAGGGGGGGCCGGTTCCGAACAGAATTGAGGGGGAACAACTTCTCTCAGAGAGTAGTGAATCTCTGGAATTCTCTGCCCATTGAAGTGGTGGAGGCTTCCTCGTTGAATATGTTTAAATCACGGGTAGATAGATTTCTGATCGATAAGGGAATTAGGGGATATGGGGAGCAGGCGGGTAAGTGGAACTGATTCGCTTCAGATCAGCCATGATCTTGTTGAATGGCGGGGCAGGCTCGAAGGGCCAGATGGCCTACTCCTGCTCCTATTTCTTATATTCTTATGTTGTGTTGTGCAGAAATAGAGAGAGAAGGAACTTGTATTAAAATGCCGCATACATCTCTTGGGTCATCTCAAAGGGCATATCAATCCACAAGTGTTTGGGAATCTATGAAGGATTTGTTTCTCTGAAAAGGCCTTGCCTATCATCAGATTGTGTTTACACCACCAATACCTTGGGTATTTTCTTTTTGTTTTGGTGCAGTTGTTTTTACTTGTAACTAAATTTAATTGTCAGTTTTAGCCAGAATGGAACAATATGATAACATGATATTTACTATCTGTTGGAGTGGGCAAGAGAGTCTATTAGGCATTCCATATTATTTCTGATGTATGTTATAAAAGGAAGGTATGTGTTAGACTTGAGGTAGGCTCTCCCATTCTGGCATACGTAATAATGATGTGGAGATGCCGGCGTTGGACTGGGGTAAACACAGTAAGAAGTCTCACAACACCAGGTTAAAGTCCAACAGGTTTATTTGGTAGCAAAAGCCACTAGCTTTCGGAGCGCTGCTCCTTCGTCAGGTAAGTGGGAGCTCTGTTCACAAACAGGGCATATAAAGAACAAACTTAATTTACAAAATAATGGTTGGAATGCGAGTCTTTACAAGTAATCAAGTCTTAAAGGTACAGACACATTGTCTGTACCTTTAAGACTTGATTACCTGTAAAGCAGTGGTTCCCAAAGGGTGTGGCGTGCCACACTGGTGGGGCAAGAGAGGATGGCAAGTGTGGCGGGAGGATTCAAGGACAATCAAAGAAACATTTAAACATGGATTAGATATTTTTCCAAAGTGATTGTTTTATACTTTCTGGATCTCCCATGATCATATTATAAAGTAGTTGTGTTCTAGGTTATGAATCAAGCACTGCTAGAAGTTGTTCTTTTTTTGTTTTTGAATGTATTTCTTATAAAAAATTCGGTGTGGCGCGAGCAAATTTTTATTCCAAAAGTGCGGCCCAGTGAAAAAAGTTTGGGAACCACTGCTGTAAAGACTCGCATTCCAACCATTATTTTGTAAATTGAGTTTGTGTCTTTATATGCCCTGTTTGTGAACAGAACTCCCACTTATCTGACGAAGGAGCAGCGCTCCGAAAGCTAGTGGCTTTTGCTACCAAATAAACCTGTTGAACTTTAATCTAGTGTTGTGAGACTTCTTAATACGTAATAATGTCAGATTCAGATCATAGAGTTTAATTATGGAAACTGCATTTTTGCAGTAAATGAACGAAATGTCAGACAAAAACCTAAATGATCAGAAGGTCTCTGATAATATTGGAATTGCTAGATGACAAAAGACTGATGCAATTAATTTACCTTGTACCATTCTGATAATTGTATGATACAAAATATTAACTTGTTGCCAAATCATTGAATCATTATTTCCAGATTCCCCACACAAACTATCCTGTAAATATTTCCAGATATCCCAGCAAATATTTCCGGATACCTTCCTGACAATCTAGTTGCATAACAAATGAGTGCCATTGGGTGGGAGTGACAAGACTTGAAACACTTTTTTTAACTTATTGATTTGTTCTTCGGGGAGCTAAACAGAAGGAATCTTTGTTCACTACCTGATTTATCTCGTGTCCTGCTGCCCCTCTCTCAGGCATGTTGAAAGACAATTTGTAAGATGAGACTTGCTTTCCTGCGCATATATAGAAGTTTAAAATATTTCAGTGTAAAATACTTCCATTTAATGGGACATGAGGGTATGAATCAAGACAATATTTTAAAACATTTAAATAACTCAAAATTGCAGTGAGCAAGTTGGTAACTAGTATTCATGATGCAAACTGACTTAATGCATTTATTTGACCGGGGCGGGGGGGGGTTTGACCTTGGGTTACAAGAACACACAAATGTTTTGCAATGGAAGTTTGAAGCACATTATTAGGGGAAACTGCCATGGGTATCTCTTCCTGAATTTGAAAATTATTTTCCTGACCCCTTTGTCCCAGGGTTGGAAAAAAGCTGAAGTACATAGCACCACTCCTGGGTGTAGGCAGGAGCAATTTCCTGTCCTGGCCAATGATATGGCTCAAGGTACTCCTGGCATAAATCCAGCATCTGGCAATAGCAAATACTGGTGAATAGGGCAGGAAGTTTAAAATATTAGGTCTCTGAGATCAGGGCCTTCTGGTTGTTGCTGGAGATCAGCTAACACAGGGAATCGATGACTTCTGCAGACCTCTGATTGTTCTGGGAACAAGTCACAATGCTGTGCTTTATTGTGTGGCCACGGCAGTAATATCTTCAGCAAGTGTTCCTCCAGCAAAATGAGATAAGAGGCTGGAAATATCCCCTCCCACTTCATAGCAAGACCTAGTAGCAACATAAGGTCAGGATGTTAGGGAACTTGGGGAAATAAATAGTGGTGTCTTGAGGAGTGTACATACAACAGAAGGATGTGCGGGAAATCTTAAAGCGCATCAAGGTAGATAAATCCCCGGATCCTGATGGTGTATCCCAGGACACTGTGGGAGGCTAGAGAGGAAATTGCGGGTCCCGAGCAGAGATATTTGATTCATCGATAGTCACAGGTGAGATGCCTGAAGATTGGAGGGTGGCAAATGTGCCTTTGTTTAAGAAGGGTTACAGGGAAAAGCTTGGGAACTACAGGTCAGTGAGCCTCACATCTGTAGTGGGTAAATTGTGGGAAAGCATTTTGAGAGACAGGATTTACAGGCATTTAGAGATGCAAGGACTGATTAGGGACAGTCAGCATGGCTTTGTGAGTAGAAAATCATGTCTCACAAATTTGATTGAGTTTTTTGAAGGGGTAACCAAGAAGGTAAATGAGGGCAGTGCAGTTGGTGTTGTCTACATGGACTTTAGCAAGGCCTTTGATATGGTAGATTGTTGTATAAGGTTAAATCTCAAGAGAGACAGGGTGAGGTAGCCAAATGGCTGGATGACAGAAAACAAAGGATGGTTGTAGAGGGTTGTTTTTCAAACTGGAGGCCTGTGACCAGTGGTGTGCCTCAGGGATCGGTGCTGGGTCCACTGTTATTTGTCATTTAGATTAATGATTTGGATAAGAATTTAGTAGGTATGGTTAGTAATTTTGCAGATGACACCACGATTGGTGGCATAGTGGACAGTGAAAAAGGTTATCGAGGATTGCAGTGGGATCTTGATCTTGATCAATTGGGCCAGTGGCAGATGGAGTTTAATTTAGATAAATGCGAGGTGATGCATTTTGGTTGATCGAACCAGGGCAGGATTGACTCAGTTAATGGGAGGGCATTTGGGGAGAGTTACAGAACAAAGAGATCTAGGGGTACAGGTTCATAGCTCCATGAAAGTGGAGTCACAGGTGGACAGCGTGATGAAGAAGGCATTTGGCATGTTTGATTTCATTGGTCAGAACATTGAATACAGGAGTTGGGACATCTTGTTGAAGTTGGACAAGACATTGGTAAGGCCACACTTGGAATACTGTGTACAGTTCTGGTCACCATGGACATGTGTGCAGTTCTGGGCGGCATGGTAGCACAGTGGTTAGCACTGCTGCTTCACAGCTCCAGGGTCCTGGGTTCGATTCCCGGCTCGGGTCACTGTCTGTGTGGAGTTTGCACATTCTCCTCGTGTCTGCGTGGGTTTCCTCCGGGTGCTCTGGTTTCCTCCCACAGTCCAAAGATGTGCGGCTTAGGTTGATTGGCCAGGTTACAAATTGTCCCTGAGATGCGTAGTTAGAGGGATTAGCGGGTAAATATGTGGGGGTAGGGCCTGGGTGGGATTGTGGTCGGTGCAGACTCGATGGGCCGAATGGCCTCCTTCTGCACTGTAGGGTTTCTATGATTTCTATGATTTCACCCTATTATAAAAATGATATTATTCAACTAGAAAGAATGCAGAAAATATTTACTAGGATGCTACCGGGACTTGATGGTTTGAGTTATAAGGAGAGACTGGGTAGACTGGGACTTTTTTCTCTGGAGCGTAGGAGGCTTAGGGGTGATCTTATAGATGTCTATAAAATAATGAGGGGCATAGATCAGCTAGATAGTCATTATCTTTTCCCAAAGGTAGGGGAGTCTAAAACTAGAGGGCCTAGGTTTAAGGTGAGAGGGGCGAGATACAAAAGGGTCCAGAGGGGTAATTCTTTCACACACAGGGTGGTGAGTGTCTGGAACAAGCTGCCAGAGGTGGTAGTAGTAGAGGCGGGTACAATTTTGTTTTTTAAAAAGCGTTTAGACCGTTACATGGGTAAGATGGGTATAGAGGAATATGGGCGAAACAAAGGCAATTGGGACTAGCTTAGAGGTTAAAAAAGGGGCAAGTTGGGCCGAAAGGCCTGTTTCCATGCTGTAAGCCTCTATGACTCTTAACAGGCAAATCTGGAAGTTAGATAATTCCATGATGATGAATGGAAAATAGGGTAAGGCTGTTAGGGTGGGAGGAGGCTCATGTGGAGCATAAAGATCAGTTGGGCTGAATGGCCTGATGTTTGAGCTGTTATTTCTAAATAGGCTCATAATTTTTCCAATCCTTGATACCCAGGAAAATAGGTATTCCCAGGAAAGAGTGGTACCATACATCAGCAATGCCCAAATTTCTGTGTTCATGGACTAAGTAGGTGCATACCAAAAACTGTTGAGGTCAGACAACCGTGAAGTTTGAAATCAAACATCCTGTAATTTTTTATAAAATTCACATAACTGTTACCTGCAGATCTTGGTGCTTTGCTTCAGAACTTGACTACCAATTAGGCCAGAAAGCTGGCAATTCCAAACTTCCAAGTCAGTGAAATTCAAACAGTTCATGTTAGACTGCTTTCTTCTTTCAGTGCAGATATGGTTGAACTGCCCATTAAAGACCAGCTGATAGAACTTGAGAGTTGCACATGGTTCTAGGGCTAAAAGATGGGCATGCATTGCCCAATGCATGCTTTACATTGATAGAGGACATTGAGTTAATAATGTTTACATTTTTTAAATTAAAGGGTAAAAAGTGTAGCGCAGTTGATGTTACATTTATGGGGATGTATTTTTGTTGCAACATATGCCCCTTTGTTCCAGAGCTAGAGAATGTTGCTGATGATGTGGGGATGGGTGAAGGTCTCCTGGTTGACTAGGAGATTGGGACATCCTGCACAATGGCACCTGAGCGTCCCCCCCACCACCACCAGCGCAAAGCTCCTGGCTGTCAAAGAGAGTGTGTCAGAAGATTGCAGTGCCGAGCTCACCCAAAAGACCGGAGTGGAGGATTCCCATTTGCATGCTGTTTTGACACTTAGAATTTTGGAGGGAAAATTCTGCCCCATGAGTTTCATCACCGAGAACAAGCTGGAGTTAGGTGTCAACAGTGAATGGAGAGCCTAACCCATCCACTCCTCCAACCCACCATCTGATCTACCTGTGACAGAGACTGGGTAGGTCACGCATTCAACTCATCAGTCACCGGAGAACTCCCATTTTTTGTGTGAAAGCATGTCATCCTTGATTCCAAGGGACTGCCTAGGAGGAGAAAAAAACTCTTCCTTAAATAAGGTGACCAATACTGTATACAGCACTCCAGATGTGGTTTTTGATTTGCTTTATCATTGTCACGTGTATTAGTATATAGTGAAAAGTATTGTTTCTTGCACGCCATACAGACAAAGCACACTGTACATAGAGTAGGAAAGGAGAGGGTGCAGAATGTAGTATTACAGTTATAGCTAGGGTGTAGAGAAAGATCAACTTAATGAGATAGGTCCATTCATCAGATTCCCTGATGGTAGCAGGGAAGAAACTGTTCTTGAATCAGTTGGTACGTGACCTCAGACTATTGTATCTTTTTCCTGACAGAAGAAGGTGGAAGAGAGTATGTCCGCGGTGCGTGGGGTCCTTGATTATGGTGACTGCTTTTCCAAGGCAGCGGGCCTCAACCAGGATCTTGGGTTTATGTTACACTATCTGTAACCCCCGTGACTTGCCTGGGCTTGCAAAATCTCACTAACTGTCCTGGCTGGAGACAATACACATCTCTTTAACCTGTGCTTAACCCTCTCTCCACTCACATTGTCTGTACCTTTGAGACTTGATTACCTGTAAAGACTTGCATTCCAACCATTATTTTGGAAATTGAGTTTGTGTCTTTATATGCCCTGTTTGTGAACAGAACTCCCACTTACCTGACGAAGGAGCAGCACTCCGAAAGCTAGTGGCTTTTGCTACCAAATAAACCTGTTGGACTTTAATCTGGTGTTGTGAGACTTCTTACTCTGCTTACCCCAGTCCAACGCCGGCATCTCCACAGCGGGAAACGTAGACAGAGTCAATGGATGGGAGGTTGGTTTGCGTGATGGATTGGGGTTTGTTCATGACCGTCTGGAATTTCTTGCGGTCTTTGAAGAGCAGGAGCCATACCAATCTGTGATACAACCAGAAAGGATGCTTTCTATGGTGCATCTGTAAAGGTTGGTAAGAGATGAAGCGGACATGCCGAATTTCCTTAGCCTCCTGAGAAAGTAGATGTACAATTGCAACATAACCTCCCTACTTATAAAGGATAACATTCTTTTAACTTTCCTAATTACTACCTGTACCTCATACTAGCCTTTTGTGATTCCTGCACTAAGACACCCAGATCCCTCCGCATCTCAGAGTTCTGCAATCTCTCCTCATTTAGATAATATGCTTTTTTTTTATTCATCCTGCCAAAATTGACAATTTCACATTTTCCCCACATTAATACTCCCTTTGCCAGATCTTTATCCACTAACGTAACCTATCTATATCTTTTTGTAGCCTTGTTATGTCCTCTCCATAATTTACTTTCTGACCTATCTCTGTGCCATCAGCAAATTTGGCACCCATCCCATCCATCCCTTCAGCTGAGTCATTCATATATATAATAAACAGTTTAGGTCCCAGCTCAGATCTCTGTAGCACACCACTTGTTAATTCTTGCCAACCTGAGACTCATTTATTCCTATTCTCTGCTTCTTGTCAGCCAGCCAATCTTTTATCCGTGCCAGTATGTTACCCTCTTTACTCTGAGCTTTTATTTTCTGCACTATCCTTTGTTGTGGCAATTATCAAATGTCTTCTGGAAATCTAAGTACAGTATATCCACTGGTTTCCCTTTGTCCACAACACTGCTTACTTCCTCAAAGAATCATAGAATATCTTCAGTGCAGAAGAGGCCATTCGGCCCACCCAGTCTGCACTGACTCTCTGACAGATTATCTCACCCAGGCCCTCTTCTGTAACCCCACACATTTCCCATGGCTAATCCATTGAACCTACACATCTTGGGACAGTAAGGGGCAATTTAGCACGGCCAATCCACCTAAACTGCACATCTTTGGACAGTGGGAGGAAACCGGAGCACCCGGATGCCATCCACAGTGACAATGGGAGAACATGCAAACTCCACACAGTCACCCAAAACCGGAATTGAACCCTGGAGCTGTGAGGCAGCAGTGCTACCCATTATGCCGTCCTCCAAAAAGTTGACTAAACATGATTTCTGTTTCACAAAACTATGTTGACTCTGTCTGATTTCCTTGACCTGATGCAACCGCCCTGCTATGGCTTCTTTAATTATAGATTCGAACATTTTCCTGTGACAGATGTAGTTTTCTGTTTCCTGCCTCCTTCCCTTTTTGAATATTGGAGTTAATCATTAGTCACTTCTTTTAAGATTCTAGGGTGAAGACAATCAGGACCTGGCACTTGTCAAACCACAGCTCCAACTATTTACTCAGTACTACTCTGGTGATTGTAATTTTCCTCAGTCCCTCTTTCATTTCATGATTTACAGCTGCTTCCGGGATGTTACTTGTGTCTCTATAGTGAAGATATGCAAAATACCTGTTTAATTCATCTGCCATTATCACTAGTTTCTTTCTAAAATATTGATGATAACGGATATCAAGAGTTTCTATGTTTCTAGTTAGCTTTCCAGCCACACATTTTTGCACAATTGTATGCTTTTTCTTTAGGCTTGATAATTTCTTTAACCTTTCTAGTTAACTACGGACAGCATGTCAGTCCCCTGTACTTTGTCTTATTCGTTGGAATATGTGTGTTCTGAAATATCCCTGAAAATCCCCCAGAACCCACTTAGAATTGTTAAATCCCTACTGTGCAGAAAGAGGCCAATCTCTGCATCGCTAACTTTCTCATTTGTTGTGACCATTGCCAACTCAAGGACTGCTTTGCCCATACTTGTCAGGATAATGACCTGAGGTTGTCCACCACTTGTCCTGGGCATTATATGCCCTCCTCTGCAAGAACAAAAGAGGAGAGAGATTACATTGTTGGTCCCTCTCAACAATTCCAGGATCTCATTAAAATGAGGTGGGGCATTTTAGTGTTGGTTGCGCCTTAATAGTGCTTGGCTTTGCTAACAGCTTAGTAATGCTTCTGGGCACAAAATTCCCCATATGAGGAACATTTTGCACCCTCAGGCTGTTGAGATGATTGCTTCAGATTAAAAACCTCAAAGCCGTTCTTCTGGTGTTCCAGGTGTTCCAGTAAAAGATGATTGAACCACTCATGACACTGAACCTGTATTTCTCCTCACTAGGTTGTGACTGCTGACTTAATTTGCCACCTCCATTGAGGGCTACTTGATCTGGTTGGATGGTCTACTCATGCCCTGGTAAAAGTGGCTGACCTGTGGCATTCCTGCTTCTCTCCTCTTTTTGTCGTTGCTGGTTGGAATGACACCTACCGCAATGGCCACTGTCAGTGCTTTAAATCTGGCCCATCCACATCTCTTCAAGGTGTTTGTCACTCCTAATTAGACAATTTCAAGACTTCCTGCCAATTAACAGGAATTCCTTGACTCTTTCCAATGCAATGTGGGGTCAGGACTCAAATAAAATTCAGCCCATGGATTTTCAAAAGATATTTAACAGAGTACCACATAATAAACTTAACAAAATTAAAGGGATGGATATAAAATTGACCGTGGCATAGAAAGCAGCAACTTGGGATGAAAGATTTTTTTCAGACTAAAGGGAAGTATACAGTGATACTCTCCAGGGTTTTTTAAAAAATCACAATGTAGGTGCCACTGATTAGGCCAGCATTTATTGACCATCCATAATTGCCCTTCAGCAGTAGGTGGTCAGCCACCTTCTTGAACCGCTGCAGTGCATGTATTGTAAATACACCCACAGTGCTGTTAGGAAGGGAGTTCCAAATTTTGACTCCATGACAGTGAAGCAATGGCACAGTAAATAATCTCACAACACCAGGTTAAAATCCAACAGGTTTATTTGGCAGCACAAGCTTTTGGAGCATTGCCCCTTCATCAGGTGAATGACTCATCTGATGAATGGGTAATGCTCCGAAAGCTCATGCTACCAAATAAACATGTTGGACTTTAACCTGGTATTGTGAGACTACTTACCGTGCCTACCCCAGTCCAACGCCAGCAACTCCACATCAGTGAAGGAATGGCAATGTGGTTCCAAGTCAGGATAGTGTGTGGCTTGGAAGGGAACTTGCAAGTGATGGTGTTCCCAGGCATCATTTTCCTTTGTCCTTCTTGATGGTAGAAGTCATGGGTTTGGAAGGTGCTGTTAAAGGAGCAATGGTGATTTCCTGCAGTGCATCTTGTAGATGGTACACACTGTTGCCAATGTACATTGGTGGAGGGGGAGTGAAGGTGCTGGATGGGGTGCCAATCAAGTGGGCTGTTTGGTTTTGGATGGTTTCTTGAGTGTTGGAGCTGTACTCATTCAAGCAAGTGGAGAGTATTCCATCACATTTCTGAATTGTGCCTTGTAGATGGTGGACAGGCTTAGGGGTGTCAGGAGCTGAGTTACACTCCGCAAAATTCTCAACTTCTGACCTGCTCTTTTAGCCATGCTATTTATGTGGACAGTCCAGTTTGGTTTCTGGTGAATGGTAAATGTTGATAGTGAGGGAATTCGGCGATGGTAATGCTAAGGGGTAATGATTGGATTCTCTCTTGTTGGAGATGGTCATTGCCTTGTCATTGGTCAGCGTAAATCTGAATGTTGTCCAATTCTTGCTGCATTTGGACATGGATTGCTTCAGTGTGTGAGGAGTCACCAATGGTGCTGAACATAATGCATCATCAGTGAACATCTCCACTTCTGACCTTGTGATGGAGGGAAGGTTGTTGACAAAGCTGAAGTTGGTTGGCCAAGGCAGCACAGTGGTTAGCACTGCTGCTTCACACCTCCAGGGTCCCGGGTTCGATTCCCGGCTCGGGTCACTGTCTGTGTGGAGTTTGCACATTCTCCTCGTGTTTGCGTGGGTTTCCTCCGGGTGCTCCGGTTTCCTCCCACAGTCCAAAGATGTGCGGGTTAGGTTGATTGGCCAGGTTAAAATTGCCCCTGAGATGCGTAGGTTAGAGGGATTAGCGGGTAAATATGTGGGGGGTAGGGCCTGGGTGGGATTGTGGTCGGTGCAGACTCGATGGGCCGAATGGCCTCCTTCTGCACTGTAGGGTTTCTATGATTCTATGATTCTAAGGAGACTAACCCAAGGAATGTCTGTAGTGATGCCTTGTGTCTGAGATGATTCCCCTCCAACTACCATAACCACCTTCTTTTGTGTTAGGTGAGACTTCAACCAGTGATTCCCATTGATTCAATTTTGCTAGGGCTCCTTGATGCCTCCCTTGGTCAAATACTGCCTTGATATTAAGGGCAGTCAATCTCACTTCATCTTTGAGTTCGGCTCTTTCGTCTATGTTTGGACTAGAGCTGTAATGGTGTCAGAAGCTGAGTAGCCCTGGCAGAACCCAAACTGAGCATCAATGGGCAGGTCATACCCGAGTAAGTGCTACCTGATAGCATTGTCGATGACACCTTCCATCACTTTGCTATGATTGAGGGTAAGTTGATAGCTAGATTGGATTCGTCCTGCCCTTTGTGTATAGGGGACACCTGTGCAATTCGGGTAGATGCCAGTGTTGTAGCTGTACTTGAATAACTTAGGTTGGGGCATGGCTAGTTCTGGAGCGCAAGTCTTCAGATCTAATGCTGGAACGTTGTCATGGCCTTTTCAGTATCCAATGTCATTGGCTATTCCATGATATTGCATTAATTGAATTGGCTGAATACTATTTTGATATTAGGTATTTCAGCTTATGTGGAGATACTGAAGAAGCTGCTCATGTTCTCCTTAGAGCAAAGAAGGTTAACAGGAGATTTGATAGCATTCAAAATTACGAATGGTTTTGACAGAGTAAATGAAGTGCTAGAACGGTTGAGAATCGAGTTTTAAGAAGATTGGTAAAAGAACCAAAAACAAGATGCAGATTTTGTTTTTTGACACACCGCATTGTTGTGTACTGAAAGTGGGGTGGAAGCAGATTCAATAATAAGATCCAAACAAGAATTGGATAAATAAAGGCAATGAATACATGGTAATATGGAAAGAACAGGAGAGTGGGATTAACTAGATAGCTCTACCAAAGACACAGGCAGAGGAATGATGAACTCAAAGGCCTACTGTACAATAATACTGTACAATAATGTACAGTAATGTATATCATACAGGAAGGAGAGAGTTGAACAGGAAGCTTTCATTTTTTTCAAAAATAACAGATGTAAATGTGTTTCTGATTTTTTGACAAGAATTTGTTTAACATAACTGTGATTCTACAGTAGAAACACAGGCAGTTTATAATTACAGTTCAGTGCTTGGTATTGTAATCCTTCTAATTAAATGTACTTAAAAGCATTACTTTTAAGGGCTTGCAAGTTGTATATTGCACTGATTTTTTAGAAAATATAGATTTTGAATATCATAAATTTGAACTGCAGTGAGTATAAAGAATTATAAAAGGCATAACTTTATTTATCATGTTATAGTTGTCTCTGTATTACAATTAATGGAAACAGTTTAAAAGTGTCTGTTACTGTAATATTGGGAGAATCTTAAAATGATTACAGAATAACAATCTGTTTTAGTAGTGATTTCCATTGATAATGTCATTGAGTCCTAGAGTCTTTAAGTCACAGAAGGAGATCATTTGGGCAATTGAATCTATGCAGGCTGTTTGCAGAGCAATCTAGTGAGTCCTACTCTATCCCTGTCGCTCTGCAAGTTTATTTCCTTCAAGTGCCCATTTAATTTCCTTTTGAAAGCATTGATCGTCTCTGCTTGCATCACCCTTGTAGGCTGTGTGTTCCAGGTCATTATTTCTCATTTGAATTTCTTGCCCAAAACCATAAATCTGTGTCCCCTGGTACTTGCACTATCAGTTAATGGGAACAGCTTTTCTCTGTCTACCCCACCTAAACCTGCCATAATCTTGTATATCTTCATCAAATCTCCAATCAATTTTGCTCCAAGGAGAACAAACCCAGCTTTCTAACAAAATCTTGTAACTAAAATCTCTCAAATCTAGAACTACATCATCATAGAATCAGAGGGCGGAATCTTACGAGAATTTGGCAGAGTGTAAGTTCTGGTGAGAAAACTGGCATGGAACTCTCCAGCTCCACTGACCAGTTTTCTCCCCAGCTCTTGTCCCTTTAATTGCAGAAAAAAGTGGGAATGTTTTGTGCTGTCACTCTGGTGGGTTGGAGACTCTTAGAACAAGGAATGAGATCAGGGCGCAGTTTTTAAAGGTGCCTCGAACACCGAAACAAAGATTAAGCTCCCCCGTTTCTGTGGCCAGCCCTTTCTCCCACCCCACTATCATCCCGCATCCCTCCCCATTTGTTCCCGGCATTCACCCCCACACTCCCCCCGTCCCATTGCCAGGGTCAACCTGTTTCAAACCGTGCCAATGTGGCGTCACATTGACAAGGTATGAAAATCTTGTGACGGGGGAACGTCTGGTGAGGGAGGTGTTTAATTACATTTAAATATATTAAAATGTGTTGAAATTACCTCACTGGCGAGAGGTGGCAAAATTTGGACATCCAGATCTTGAACCCCCGTTGGCAATCTTGTGAACAGAGAGTGGGGGCTCAAGATCGCACCCATAGAATCCCTACAGTGCTGAGAGAGGCCATTCTGCCCATCGAGTCTGCACCGACTCACCAAAAAAGCGTCATACCCAGGCCCACACTCCACCCTATCCCCATACCTCCATGCATTTATTGCAGGTATTCCATGTAACTGACACATCTTTGGACACCAACGGGCAATTTAGCATGGCCAATCCACCTTATCTGCACATCTTTGGACCAAGGGAGGAAACCAACGCAGATATGTCCCTGGTGCTGTGAGGCAACTGTGCTAACCACTGTGCCACCAGGCCATCACTGTTCTGGCAAATCTCCTATTAAGGACCATCACAGCCTCCTTAAAGTGAGGTGACAGAACTAGTTGCAATATTCTATTTATGACTTAACTCGAGCTTTATAAAGGTTGAGCATCCCTGCTTTTTCACTTAGTACTATTTATGAAATCCCATATGCTTTGTTAATTAGGCTCTCAATACGTCATGCCACTTTCAAAGATCTGTGCACATGAACCCCAAAGTCTCTCTGTCCCTGTACACTCTTTAGAACTGTTCAATTTAGTCGGTATTGCTTTTCCCTATCCATTCCAAAATGCATCACTTCACACTTCTCTATTAACTTCCATCTGTCACTTATCTGCTCATTCTGTTAGCTTGTGTCCTGTGGCAGTCAATTGGTATCATCCTCACTGTCACACCTTCAAGTTTAGTGTCATTGCCAAATTTTGAAATGTTCCTCTGTATTCCAATAATCAAGATGTGGAGATGCCGGCGTTGGATTCCAATAATCAAGTCAGTCATCCTAGCACTGACACTTGGGGAATGACAGTGTCCACTGCCTCCAAGTTGAAAATGACCATTTTATGTCCTTTAAGCATTTTTAAAAATCCAGGCTGATACGCGACTCTTGTATTCCACGAGCCTCAATTTTTTTAACTAGATTTTTACGTGGTACTTTCTCAAACATTTTCTTGAAATATATGCAAACAACAGTCCTTGCATTCCCTTCGTCAGCTTTCTGTTATTTAATTTATTTTTTAAATTAAGTATATCAAGCATGATCTGGCTTTTACAAATCTTTGCTTGCTCTCCTTAATTAGCTTGTCTCTCAAAGTATGTGTTGATGTTTTTCCCCGATTATGTTGAGAACTGTACCCAACCTTTGTGAAACTGTCTCGCCTGTAGTGGCTCGGACTGTATTTATACCCGTGAATAAAGTTGCCACATATACCACTTTCCAATCCTCTGACACCTCACTTGTACCTAGAGGTAATGGAAGATTATGGTGGGCTCTTCCATTACCACTACCACCCTGATTACCCAGGTAAACCCAGGTTCAACAACTGGAGTATTCCATCTAGTTCTGGTCACCACACTTCTTAAGAAGGTTGCAAGAGTCCTTGAGAGAATTTGCCAGCATAGTCCCAAAGTTCACAGACTTTAGCTACAGGGTTATGCTGGAGAAGCTGGGGTTGTTTTCCTTGGAGCAGGGAAGATTGATTGGAGATTTTATAGTAACCAAGTGAATTATCCACCCTCAGCATGGCCAGCCTTTCAGGTGCATCCTTCCTATCAATTTTCACCTCATCCATTACCTCCACTGTCTCCACTTCTTACTGATATTTTGTCAGCATCCTGTACCATAGTAAACTCTGAATCAAAGTATGCATTGAATTTCCAGTCTTATCCTGTGCCTCTAAGTGTATATCATATTGTCCCTGATATGATCCACCCCACCTGTTACAGCCCACTTAACTATTTACATGCTGGTAGAAGAATCATACTACAGTGCAGAAAGAGGCCATTTGGGCCCTTGAGTCTGCACCAACCACAATTCCACCCATGCCCTATCCCGTAACCCCATGTACTAAGAAAGCGATAAAGAAAGGAAAGATAGATTATGAAACTAAACTAGCACAAAATATAAAAACTGATAGTAAAAGTTTTTACAAATATATAAAAAGGAAAAGAGTAGCTAAAGTAAATGTTGGATCCTTAGAAGACGAGAAGGGGGATTTAATAATGGGAAACGAGGAAATGGCCGAGGCCTTAAACAAGTTTTTTGTGTCGGTCTTCACGGTAGAGGACACAAATAGCTTACCGAAAATTGATGGTCGTGGGACTGTAGGGGGTGAGGTCCTTAAAACGATTACTATTACTAAAGAGGTAGTGCTTGGTAGGTTAATGGGATTAAAGGTAGACAAGTCCCCGGGCCCAGATGGAATGCATCCCAGGGTACTGAAAGAAATGGCAGAAGTAATAGCAGATGCGTTGGTTGTAATTTATCAAAATTCGCTGGACTCTGGGGAAGTGCCGGCTGATTGGAAAACAGCTAATGTGACGCCACTGTGCATGAATCGCAAAAACTCCATTTTGTAGGTGCAGCAGGTGATCAAGAAGGCAAATGGAATGTTGGCCTTTATCGCAAAGGGGATGGAGTATAAAAGCAGGGAGGTCTTGTTGCAATTGTACAAGGTACTGGTGAGGCCGCATTTGGAGTACTGTGTGCAATTTTGATCGCCTTATTTGCGGAAGGATGTATTGGCCTTGGAGGGAGTACAGAGAAGGTTCACCAGGTTGATTCCGGAGATGAGGGGGTTAGTTTATGAGGAGAGATTGAGTAGACTGGGCCTGTACTCATTGGAGTTTAGAAGGCTGAGGGGAGATCTTATAGAGACATATAAGATAATGAAGGAGCTCGACAGGGTAGAGGCAGAGAGATTCTTTCCACTTAGAAAGGAAACAAGAACTAGAGGATACGGCCTCAAAATAAGGGGGAGTCAGTTTAGGACAGAGTTGAGGAGGAACTTCTTCTTCTGAGAGGGTAGTGAATCTCTGGAATTCTCTGCCCATTGAAGCAGTGGAGGCTACCTCGTTAAATATGTTTAAGTCACAGGTAGATAGATTTCTGATCAATAAGGGAATTAAGGGTTATGGGGTTATGAGCGGGCGGGTAAGTGGAACTAAACCATTATCAGATCAGCCATGATCTATTTGAATGGCGGGGCAGGCTCGAGGGGCTAGATGGCCTACTCCTGCTCCTATTTCTTATGTTCTTATGTATTTACCTTGCAAATCTCCTTGCCACTAAAGGGCAATTTTGGCTTTACTTGAAACATCTGTTCTTCAAAGGTGACCCATTGTTCTGTTAATGTTTCTACTATCAATTTTTGGTTCCATTTTACTCTGGCTCGAATCTCTTTCATCCCATTGATTTTGGCCTTGTGCAATTTAACAGTTCTAATTTAGATTGCTCCTTACTCTTCTCCAATGATAAGCTAAAATTTACGATACAGTGGTCGCTGACCCAAGTTTTCCCCACATACATTTGATCCACTTGGCCCACATGGTCCCTCAGCACAATTCAGTACTACCTCTTTCTGAGTTGAACCAAGAACATATTGGTCAAGGAGTATTTCCCCTCCTTTATCTTTACAATATTTAAGGAATTAACATCCTCCAATATCATCACTCGAAAGCTATTGCACATCTCCCTGTAGATTTGCTGCTTTTCTGTCTCTCTCTCTCCCTCCCTCACCATTTGGAGATGCATGGTAGTATGATGACACATTTCTTGCTTAACTCTGATTCAATTCTTTCCTTACCCCTTCATGTCTTCAGGTACTTCCGCTCTTTCCAATGCTAATGTCTTGCATAATCAGTAACCCCATCTGACAAGACATGTTTGTTATTGCTAGTACATCATATTCCCACATGGCTAATTGTGCTTGTAGAAATCATAGAATCCCTACAGTACAGAAAGAGGCCATTCGGCCCATCGAGTCTGCACCGACCACAATCCCACCCAAGCCTTACCCCCATATCCCTACATATTTTACCCACTAACCCCTCTAACCTACACATCTCAGGACACTAAGGGGCAATTTTTAGCATGGCTAATCAACCTAACCCGCACATCTTTGGACTGTGGGAGGAAACCGGAGCACCCAGAGGAAACCCACGCAGACACGAGGAGAATGTGCAAACTCCACACAGACAGTGACCCGAGCCGGGAATCGAACCCAGGTCCCTGGAGCTGTGAAGCAGCAGTGCCAACCACTGTGCTACTGTAGTTCAACAATCTTGCACTACACCATGATAAAAGCAAAATACTGTGGATGCTGGAAAATCACAGCATCTGTAGGGAGAGAATAGAGCCAACATTTTGAGTCTGGATGACCCTTCGTCAGAGCAATTCTGATGAAGGGTCACCTAGACTCAACGTTGGCTCTATTCTCTCCCCACAGATGCTGTCAGACCTGTTGAGATTTTCCAGCATTTTCTGTTTTTGTGACACTGCACCATTGTGGGTTGAAGAGTGGCTCGCGGCTGAAGTCCCCCCTTACGGAAGCCAGCCTCGGTGAAGAGAAGAGGGTAGCTGATGATGCTGCAAGTGTCCTTGCCTTGTCTGTCGATACCGAGCGGAGGAGGCCAGCCTACTGAGCGAAATAGGACTTAACACTTCACTGTATGAACAGACCAAGATGGAAGCTAAGCTGGCAGAGAGGGATGCTGTGGAACCAAATGTTATCAGACCAGTGTTCGGATTGATAAAACAGTGTGCCAGGCTAATGCTTTGGATACACGGGTTTAAATGCCACCATGGCAGTTGGTGAGGTTAATTAATAAATGTGGCAATGTGATTAATTCTTGATTGCCTTCTGAAATGAACCAGTGAGCTACTCAGTGGTATCAAGTTACTACAGAAGAGTTGAAAAGAACACCATTTTCCCTTGGCCCCTTTCGTCCTGTCACTTATTGGCTCTTTGCTTTTATCTGTGGGTCATTGGGACAATTTTCTCTGTCTCGTTCTCACTGACGGCTGCTGACATCAAATTACTGCTTTATCTTTGGGTCTTTTAGCACTTGTTATTAACTCAGTGAAGAATGGAATTTGTTACATCAGCAATAATAATTACTGGTATCTATGATTTTTTTTTTTTCATTCCCACCACATCCATTCTCCCAGATTTATTTTCTGCATTTCTGAAAATGAGTCACTTAATAATCCAGGGTGATTTTCACAGCTGCTGATTGGTATCCAATTAGTCATTTGCTCTGCATCCAATGAATGTCTGGGCCAATCAGCCACATCTCACATTACAACCATTTTCCTTCTGGTACTCATTTAATATAGGTATGTGTTTTATCAGGTGAGGGAAACACAGCACTTGTACTGATTCTCTCTCTCAGCCAATTACTCCTAAAATAGGTAAAGATCAGCTAACTCAGCATAGACATGGAAGCTTGGATCTTAGTCTATGTGGCTCAGTGCCACACCACATCATGCATTTACTAATGGATCCATTAGGGGAGCCCTTGGCTATTATTTTATGTAATGGCTCATAAAAATTCCACTGCATCTTTAAAATTAAATTTTGTAACTCTTGAGGTTTTATATAAAACCCTGGATTACAACAAGTAATGCCACTGTTTTCTTTTCAGCCGAGACACCAAGCTGTTTAACAGAAAGTTTAACGCAAGTACAACACTTTCTTAGGTCTGTTCACCATTCATCCATTTTTATCCTAATTTTAATGTTTATTTCAGTAAATCTTTGAAGTTAGCAGAAACAGAGATAGGGAAATTGGTCAGATCATGGGCACCATCTCCCAACATCCTTCCACACAGAAGCTGTTGAGAAAAGGGGGGAAAGATTCTTGCTGCTGCTGAAAGAGGCAGGGATATGGCAATATGCTTTCTTCCCAGGCCACTTCCTTTCAGTTTCCACAACTGTGCTGCCCAATTTTGTGATACAAAGAAGGAAAATCCAGCTCTCTCTGTTTAGGTAGTTTTGTATCTGGTTGTAAAGGGAAAGGTTCCATAATATAAAACTATCTCGAATTTTGCATTGGCTCTGTGGTGAAATGGATAGCGTGTTGGACTTCTGAATAATGGCAAGTTAGCCATTCAAAGGTTGTGGGTTTACGTCCCACCAGAGTTGGATTTTCTCTATTTTAGACAGCTACATGGGTAAGAGGTATTGAGCCAAATGCAGGCAATTGGGACTAGCTTAGGAGTTTCAAAAAAAAGGGTGGCCTGTTTCCATGCTGTAAACCTTTGAGACTGTATTACTCTGGCTTACTTTGAGGGGACGCAAAGAAAACTGATATTAAAATAGAAATGTCACCTTGCTGCAACAGGATTGATCTTTGACGTAAGGAGATAAAACGCATTGTAAAGGCAGAGCAGAATGAAGTTTGCTTCCAACCTTTGCCTGTGATTACTTCATGTTGAGTGTGTGTGTGTGTGTGTGTGTGTGCACGCTTCCGCACCCCTATGTGTTGTTCAGGACCTGTGAATGTATCGTCCGTATCCGCCGTGACGGATGTCCCCAAACGATTTGATTACTGTGTTGTACAATCACTACGGTCCCATTACTCCCTATTACCTTCCCAGGCCCTTTTGTCTTTCCTTATATAATACACCATATCTCCTTGTTGAAATTGTATCCCCGATTGCTGTATGCGGTGCCGTAGGGCTTGCTGACTTCTCTCCGAAACCTCAGTTCTAATTAAATCTTTTCTCCCTGCATGCAAAGCATTCAAATGAGCAAACAAACTAGAGCTAATGCTAGAACAGGGGGAGCATCTGATAGAACTGAAGGCAATTTTGGATTTCTTCTGTGCACTAACTGGTAAGGACTGTAAATCCCCCCCCCCCCCCCCCCATTTGTAAAGAGTTCTTTGTGCACACTGCCAATGCTGTTTGCAATTTACAATCTGGTTGATCAGCCAATGTTTTATGCAACATGTCATCTGTTACCACATGGTTTCTTTCACAAAGATCATTACTAAACGGGCTCTCAGTTGAAGTGTGCATGACTATAATGTTTAGATTTTCACACATATCTTGAAACTCCTCATTAGCAAATTCCCCACCATTATCTGTCTTTGGTGTTCCTAATCCTGTTCTTACCCATTTTTCCATAATCGTAACAACAATGGTCTTTTTGTCTTTGCTATGTATCACAGTGAATAGGCTAAATCTTGTAGCAATATCTATGAAGTGTAGAATAGAAATACCCCTATCCTTATCCTAAACTTTCGATTCCATTGCCACTGAGTTGTTAAACTCACTGGCTAGTGGCAAGCACACTACAGGACATGGTGGTCTATTGTGATATTTAATGCAGATTTCATATCGGGTGGTGATTTATTCAATAAAGTCACTGTATCCTTTATCAATCACTCCTGCATCTTCAGTTTTTGTGACGCTGGATGTGCAAACTGTCTGTAATTCCAATATTATCTTCTTTTTGTCCACCAAGTATTTATTCTCAGTGGTTAACAAGACTTCATTAATATTTTGATGAGAGACTTCTGGCTTAGTTGTATGCAGTAATGGCCAGATCGAGTAAAATGCAGATCCACATATTTTCCAAACATGATAGCTTGCTCATTCTTCATATCTAGCGTCAACTGAGCTTCCTTCATCGCAGATCGACTTGACAATAACAGACTTACTAAATCAGTATTTTGGCTCAGCTTTCATGATGGAGGACATTAGTAAAAAATTAGTTAAAAAGACAAGCTTAAAGGCCATGTGCCTTAATGCGCGGAGCATTTGCAATAAAGTGGATGAACTAATCACGCAGATGAATGTAAATGGGTACAATATAATTGGGATTACGGAGACATGGCTGTAGGGTGACCAGGGGTGGGAATTGAATGTTCCAGGGTATTCAATATTTAGGAATAAAGGAAAAGGTGGTGGAGTGCCACTGCTGGTTAAAGAGGAAATTAACACAATAGTGAGAAAGGATATTAGCTCTGACAACATGAAATCTGTATGGGTAGAGTGAGAAATACCAAGGGGCAAAAAACATTAATGGGTGTCATATATAGACCCCCAAACCACAGTGGTGATGTTGGGAATGGCATTAAACACAAAATTAGAGTTGCATGTGATAAGGGAATATCGGTGATCCTGGGTGATTTTAATCTGGTAAGAAGTCTCACAGCACCAGGTTAAAGTCCAACAGGTTTAGTTGGTAGCACCCACTAGCTTTCGGAGCGCTGCTCCTTCATCAGGTAAGTGGGAGTTCTGTTCACAAACAATCCTGTTGTGAACAGAACTCCCACTCACCTGACGAAGGGGCAGCGCTCCGAAAGCTAGTGGCTTTTGCTACCAAATAAACCTGTTGGACTTTAACCTGGTGTTGTGAGACTTCTTACTGTGTTTACCCCAGTCCAACGTCGGCATCTCCACATCATGGCTACCATCGACACCACAAACTGCCGGCTCCAAGAGGAGAGGATCTCCAAGAAGATCGTGCATATCGCTGTTTGTGAACAGAACTCCCACTTACCTGACGAAGGAGCAGCGCTCCGAAAGCTAGTGGCTTTTGCTACCAAATAAACCTGTTGGACTTTAAACTGGTGTTGTGAGACTTCTTATTGTGTTTACCCCAGTCCAACGCCGGCATCTCCACATCATGATTTTAATCTGCACATAGATTGGGCAAATCAAATTAGCTAAATGGCATAGAGGAGGAATTCCTGGAGTGTAAACGGGATGGTTTTCTTACCAATATGTAGAGGAACCAACTCGGGAGCAGGCCATCTTAGACTGGTACTGTGTAATGAGAAAGGAATCATTGCCAATCTAGCTATACGAGATCCCTTGGGGATGAGCGACTGTAACATAATAGAATTTTTTATCAAGATGGAGAGTGAAGTTGTTGTTTTGGAGATTAGGGTGCTGAATCTTAATAAAGGAATAAAGGAAACTGAGGATATGAGGCGTGAATTGGTCTTGAAGATTGGGGAGAGTTACTGAAAGGGATGACAGTGGATAGACAATGGCAAACATTCAAGGAACGCATTGGGGAACTGCAGCAACTGTTTATTCCTGTCTGGCACAAAAGCAAAGTGGGTAAGAGGGTCAATCCATGGCTTACAAAGGAAATTAGAGCGCGTATCCGATCTAAACAAGAAACATACAGATTAGCCAAGAAAAATAATAGGTCTGAGGATTGGGAGCAATTTAGAATTCAGCAAAGAAGGACCAAGGGATTGATTAAGAACCAGTACGAAAGTAAGTTTGCAGGGATCATAAAGACTGACACGAAGAGGTTCAGTAGATACATGAGGAGAAAGAGGTTGGTGAAGACAAATGTAGGTCCCCTACAGACAGAAATGTATAAGTGATGCATTTTGGTAGAACTAACGTAGGGGGGAGCTATACGATAAATGGCAGAACCATAAAGGGTGTAGATACGCAGAGGGACCTGGGTGTGCAAGTCCACAGATCCTTGAAGGTGATGTCACAGGTGGAGAAGGTAGTGAATAAGGCATATGGCAAGCTTGCCTTTATAGGACGGGGCATAGAGTATAAAAGTTGGGGTCTGATGTTGCAGTTGTATAGAACATTGGTTCGGCCGCATTTGGAATACTGTGCCCAGTTCTGGTCGCCACACTACCAGAAGGACGTGGAGGCTTTAGAGAGAGTGCAGAGGAGATTTACCAGGATGTTGCCTGGTATGGAGGGGCTTAGTTATGAGGAGAGATTGGGTAAACTGGGGTTGTTCTCACTGGAAAGACGGAGGATGAGGGGTGACCTAATAGAGGTGTATAAAATTATGAAAGGCATAGATAGGGTGAACGGTGAGAAGCTTTTTCCCAGGTCGGTGGTGACGTTCACGAGGGGTCATAGGTTCAAGGTGAGGGGGGGGAGGTTTAACACTGATATCAGAAGGACGTATTTTACACAGAGAGTGGTGGGGGCCTGGAATGCGCTGCCGGGCAAGGTGGTGGAGGCGGACACACTGGGAACGTTTAAGACTTATCTAGATAGCCATGTGAATGGAGTGGGAATGGAGGGATACAAAAGAATGATCTAGTTGGGACCAGGGAGCGGCGCGGGCTTGGAGGGCCGAAGGGCCTGTTCCTGTGCTGTATTGTTCTTTGTTGTTCTTTGTTATAACAGGGGACAAAGAAATGGCGGAGCAACTGAATACATACTTTGTTTCTGTCTTCACAAAAGAGGACACAAATCAATTGCCAGAAATGTTGGAGAATGCAAGATTTAGTGAGAGGAAAGAACTGAGGGAGATCAATATTAGTAGAGAAATGCTGCTGGGAAAATTGATGGATTGAAGGTGGATAAATCCCCAGGGCCTGATAATCTACATTCCAGAGTACTTAAGGAAGTGGCTCTAGAAATAGTGGATGCATTGGTGGTCATCTTCCAGGATTCTATAGACTTTGGAACAATCCTTGCAGATTGGAGGGTAGCTAATGTCACTCCAATATTCAAAAAGGGAGGTAGAGAGAAAACAGACCAGTAATCTTAACATTGGTAATGGGGAAAATTCTCAAATCCATTATCAAGAACTTTATAGCAGACCATTTAGAAAGCAGTGGCAGGATCAGACAGAGTCAGCATGGATTTATGAAATCTTGACAAATCTGTTGGAATTATTTGAAGATGTAACTAGTAGAGAAGGGGGAGCCAGTCGATGTGGTATATTTGAACTTTCAGAAAGCATTTGACAAAGTCCCGCACAAGAGATTATCGTGCAAGATTAAAGCGCATGGGATTGGAGGAAGTGTATTAAGATGAATAGAAAATTTGTTGGCAGAGAGGAAACAAAGAGGAGGAATTAATGGGTGATTTTCAAATTGGCAGGCAGTAGCTAGTGGGGTGCCACAGGGATTAATGCTGGGACCCCAGCTATTCACAATATATATTAATGATTTGAATGAGGGAACAAAATGTAACATCTCAAAGTTTGCAGATGATACCAAGTTGGGTGGGAGGGTGAACTGTGACGAGGATGCAGAGATCCTTCAGAATGATCTGGACAGGTTGGGTGAGTGGGCAAATAATGGCAGATGCAGTATGATTTGGATAAATGTGAGATTATTCACTTTGGAAGCAAAAACAAGAAGGCAGATTACTACCTGAATGGCTGTAAATTGGGAGAGGGGAATGTGCAGTGGGACCTTGTGCACCAGTCACTGAAGGTAAATGTGTAGGTGCAGCAGGTGGTAAAGAAATCAAATGGCATGTTGGCCTTCATCTGAGAGGTTTCAAGTACAGGAGCAGGGTTGTGTTGTTGCAATTATATAGGGCCTTGGTGAGGCCACACCTAGAGTATTGTTTGCAGTTTGGTCTCCTTTTCTGAAGAAGAATGTTCTTGCTATCGAGGGAGTGCAGCGAAGGTTTACCAGGCTGATTCTGGGGATGGCGGGACTGATGTATGAGGAGAGATTGACTAGGTTAGGATTATTTTCGCTTGAGTTCAGATGAATGAGGGTGGATCTCATAGAGACGTATAAAATTCTAACAGGACTAGACAGGGTAGATTCAGGTAGGATATTCCCAATGGTGGGGGAGTCCAGAACCTGGGGTCTGAGTCTGAGGATTCAAGGTAGACCATTTAGGACGAAGGTGAGGAGACATTTCTTCACCCGAAGAGTGGTGAGCCTATGGAATTCATTACCATAGGAAGTAGTTGATGCCAAAGCATTGAATGCATTCAAGAGGCGGCTGGACATAGCACTTGGGCCGAATGGGATCAAAGGTTATGGGGAAAAAGCAGGATTAAGCTATTGAGTTGGATGATCAACCATGATCGTAATGAATGGCGGAGCAGGCTCGAGGGGCCAAATGGCCGCCTCCTGCTCCTACCTTCTATGTTTCTGTTAGTACCACCCCAATAGTAGCAAGTGATGCAGAAGTTATGGAACAATCATCATCAATAGGGAAAAAGCACTGAGCAACTATTGGGATTGAAGGCAGACAAGTCCCCAGGGCCTGATGGCCTACATCCCAGGGTCTTAAAGGAAGTGGCAATGGAGATAGTGGATCGATTGGTTATAATATTCCAAAATTCCCTGGATGTGGGAAAGGTTCCAGTAGTTTGGAAAAATTCAAGAAGGGAGGGAGGCAGAAAGTAGGAAACTATAGATAGTTTCACATCTGTTGTTGTTTTCCCTATTGATGATTGTTCTAAGTTCTCTTTCTATAACCTCTGCATCACCTGATACTATTGGGATGGCACTAATGTCCTCCACCACGAATGCTGAGCCAAAATACTGATTTCGTGTCTCTGCCGTTTTCGTGTTCCCCACTATTAACTCTCTCTGATCTCATCCTCCAAGGGACCAATATCCACATTAGCTATTCTATTCCCTTTTATATACTTATGGAAACTTTTACTGTTTTTTATATTTTGCGTTGGTTTTCTTAATTTATCTTTGCTCTTTTTATTGCTTTTTCAGTAACCCTTTGTTGATCTTTAAAAGTTTCCCAGTATCCCAGCATGCCACTGGACTTTGCAATATGGTATGACTTAGTTTTTGTCTTTGTTATCTTTTAACTTCCTTGCTTAGCCTTGGATGTTTTCCTCCTTTTACATTCTTTCTTCCTTTCTGGAATATATTTTAGTTGGGAAGAATTGAATATCTCCTTAAACACCTGCCACTGCTCACCTGTTGTTGGGAAATTGTTAAAATCCATTACTAAGGGAGTAATAACAGGACATTTGGTAGGTCAAAACACAATCCATCAGAATCAGCATGGTTTAATGAAGGGTAAACCTTGTTTGACTAATTTGCTAGAGTTCTTCGAAGATGCAAAAAGCAAAGTGGATCCTGTAGATATAGTATATCTGGGCTTGCAGAAGACATTTGAGAATTGTAGAATCCCTATAGTACAGAAGGAGGCCATTCGGCCCATTGAGTCTTTACTGACCACAATCCCACCCAGGCCCTATTCCCGTAACCCCATATATTTACTCTGCTAATACCCTTGACACTAGGGTCAATTTAGCATGGCCAATCAACCTAACCCGCACATCTTTGGACTGTGGAAAGAAACCGGACTACCTGGAGGAAACCCACGCAGACATGGGGAAAAAGTGCAAACTCCATACAGACAGTGACCTGAGGCCAGAATTGAATCTGGGTCATGAGTGCTGTCAGGTAGCAGTGCTAACCACTGTGCCACCTAAAAGGTGCTGCACAAAAGGTTAATACATAAGGTATACAGATATGCAGTAAATAGCAGAACCCTTAAGAATATTGATAGACAGAGGGATCTGGGTATGCAAGTACACAGATCACTGAAAGTGGCAACGCAGGTGGAGAAGGTAGTCAAGATGGCATATGGCATGCTTGCCTTCATCAGCCGGGGCATTGAGTTTAAAAATTGGGAAGTCATATTGCAGCTTTATAGAACCTTAGTTAGGCTGCACTTGGAATATAGTGTTCAATTCTGGTCGCCACACTACCAGAAGGATGTGGAGGCTTTGGAGAGGGTACAGAAAAGATTTACCAGGATGTTGCCTGGTATGGAGGGTATTGGCTATGAGGAGAGGTTGGAGAAACTTGGTTTGTTCTCACTGGAACGATGGAGATTGAAGGGCTGCCTGATAGAAGTCGACAAGATTATGTGGGGCATGGACAGAATGGATAGTCAGAAGTTTTTTCCCAGGGTGCAAGAGTCAATTACTAGGGGGCACAGGTTTAAGGTGTGAGGAGCAAGGTTTAAAGGAGATGTACGAGGCAAGTTTTTTTAACAGAGGGTGGTGGGTGCCTGGAACTCGCTGTCGGGGCAGGTAGTGGAAGCAGATACAATAGTGACTTTTACATACATAAATAGGATGGGAATAGAAGGATATGGTCCCCGGAAGCGTACGGGGATTTAGTTCAGTCGGGCAGCATGGTCGGTGCAGGCTTGGAGGGCCGAAGGGCCTGTTCCTGTGCTGTGTGTTTCTTTGTTCTTTGTTCTTGTTCTTTGTAAGTTCACATGGGGTTAGGAGTAATTTGTTAGCTTGGATAGGGGACCAGCTAACCAAAAGAAAGCAGAGAGTTGATAAATGGGCATTTTTCTGTTTGGCAAGATGTAACTAGTGTGATGCCACAGGGTCTGATCTTCTGGCCCCAACTATTTTAAAATATATATTAATGACTCAGATACAGGGATAGAATGTACTATAGCAAAATTTGCAGATGACACGAAAGTAGGTGGGATAGTAAGTTGCAATGAGGAAATGAGAAATTTACAAATGGATATGATTAAGTGAATGGGTCAAAAATCTGGCACCTGGAGTTTAGTGTGAATAAGTATGAAGTTATCCAATTTGGTTGGAAAAATAGAAAGGCAACTTATTGGAGAGAAATTTCAAAGTGCTTCATGTAGAGGGATCCAAGTCCTTGTGCATGAATGGCAAAAACTCGTATGCAGGTACAACAGGTTTATAAGAAAGGCAAATGGAATTTTGGCATTTATTGTTAAAGGAATAGAGTATAAAAGTAGGGGACTGTTGCTGCAAGGCATTAGTGAGATCATATCTGGAGTATTGTGTACAGCTTTGGTCCCCTCACTTGAAAGATGTAGCTGCATTGGAGGCGGTTCATTAGATTTATTCCAGAATTGAGAGGTTTGTCTTATGAAGAGAGATTGAGCAGTTTAGGCCTATACTCTCTAGAGTTTAGAAGAATGAGGGAAGGTTGACTTGAGGTATATATGATGCTAAAGGGGATTGACATTGGGTTGGCCGTTCACCCAATTCTTGCTTCAGTTAAAGTCAGTAATTAACAGGAGGCTGGTTTGAGTCAGGAAACAATATCTGACACTTCATTTTCACATCTTCCATCCTCTGAAGGGGAAGCCCAGTACGTCAATGCACAAGACCAGACTGAAATATTTGTAATCATTTTCAATGGAATCTTGTCCTTTTCCTAAGATGTCTGTCCCTAGCATCACTGAAGCCAGTCTTCAACCAGCTCGATTCACTTTACGCAATATCAAGAAACAGCTAAAGGCATTGGACACATCAAAGCCTATCAACCCTGATGACATCCCAGCCTCAGTAGTAAAGACTTGTGCTCCAAAACTTGCCTCACCTCTAGTCAAGCTGTTCCCATACAGCTACATCACTTAAATTTACTTGACAATGTGGAAGTTGGCCCAAGTATGTCCTGTCCACTAAAAGGACAAATACTTTCACTGCCCCTTTAGTCGACTCACAATCATCAGAAAAGTGATGCAAGCTGTTGTTAACAGTTCTCAAGCAGCACTAATACATGTAATACATGGTAGGGACTAGTAACATTTAAAGAGAAATCTGAACACCTCATTTTAACCAATTGAACTACGTCATAAGATTACAAAAACAAAGTTTATTAAAGACATAAACAAAACATGCACTATTAACTGAACATATGTAGTTCTAAATCATGTTATGCAATTCTTGCTTCCCCCAATAATTGTTCAATAAGAGTTAAAGTTATTTACCCATAACAACCTCACAGCCTCTGGTGACAAGCTCTCTTGAGGTCCAGCTCAGATGTATCACAGAGGTAAAATTTTCATTGACCATCTCTTGTCTGTGTATACCTCAATCCCCTGTTCTGGTTATTTTTAATTTCCAATCGAATTTGCTTGTTACTTTGCTGCAAGATTCTGTGACGACATTTTAGATTCTTCTGCTAGTTTTGAGCTAGGCAATCTTTAAGCTTCTGTTCAAACTGAGATGAAGCCTTCCCTACATTCCACTTGATGAATGATGAAGTTAGTTCTTTACAGTTGTTAAGATCCAGGCTGGAAACTCCAAGGTGGTTTATGAAGTTAGCCTAGACCCTAAGTTTTACATTTGATTTTTGCATGGTTGAACATGAAGTGTTTCCCTCCAGGTATGATTCAAGTGACCCACTAGGAAGCTTTTATCAAACGAAGTTTATTTAAAAACAGTTAAAATATAACAAAAAGAATTAGCATAACTTTGACCAATTGCAAAACTTGAACATGACACAGTATAATGCCTAGCAACTAGCTATTTCTGCTGTTCTAAGTTAAACACCAGCCCACAGGCATACACCTTCTTCAGACTTGGCACAGAAACAAGTATGCTCACATGCTGCTGGATTTGCAGCATTCAACACATTTATGTGAATTGGTCCTTCGAATGTTGGATCAAATTTCTGAGGCTCCCCAGTCTTGGAACTTTCATAAAGCCTCGGGAGAGAGAGAGAGACAGAGACACTGCTTTCTTCCCCCAGCTTCTAGCAGCACTGAAATTAAACTAAACGCTCTGTGGGAAAAAACTGTCCTCAGACACATGACTTAACCTGTCAATCAAGCTCCTCTCGGTAATCCTAAGGGATGCTAAAAACCACAGGACCCTGAATTAGTTCAGATTAAAATCAGAATGATGTCCATAATATTGCTTCAGTAACATAGAAACATAGAAACCCTACAGTGCAGAAGGAGGCCATTCGGCCCATCGAGTCTGCACCGACCACAATCCCACCCAGGCCCTATCCCCACATATTTTACCCGCTAATCCCTCTAACCTACGCATCCCAGGACTCTAAGGGACAATTTTTAACCTGGTCAATCAACCTAACCCGCACATCTTTGGACTGTGGGAGGAAACCGGAGCACCCGGAGGAAACCCACGCAGACACGAGGAGAAAGTGCAAACTCCACACAGACAGTGACCCGAGCCGGGAATCGAACCCGGGATCCTGGAGCTGTGAAGCAGCAGTGCTAACCACTGTGCTACCGTGCCACCCCAAACAATTAGAGGACACCGGCTGCAGACAACATGGCGCCGACACCTGCACAGAAACAGGATTAAAATACATTTCTTACAGGTACAGTACCGTCACACAATGGATTTACTTTGGCCAGCTTCCGTCGGTGAGCTGCAAACTGTACATGCCAGTTCCAAGCTGCAGCTACTTTTTGGATGGCTTGGCATCCCTTTATATAGCCCCTACTGTCACTACCATGTTCTGGGACTGCTAGAGCTGTCGGCCATTTAGATTGGCAGACAGCTGTTGATGGTGAGGAGGGGACTTCCTCCCAGAGGTGCAGAAGTGAATCTACTACTTTAAGTCTCCTGCAACATGTTGTCACTGTGGGCGGCCATTTTTTTACTTGGTTTGCAAGTGACTCTTGGGACGGAGGAGAGCAATATGTCCCCTCTATAAAATTCACCCCTCACTCACAATTCTTTTACTGTTATTGGGTCAAAAACCTGAAATTCCCTTCCTAACAGCACTGTGGATGTACCTACACCAGATTGTCGCAGTTAAAGAAGGCAGCTCACCACCATCTTCTCAAGGGCATTTAGGAGTGGACAACAAGTGCTGCCCTTGGCAGCAAAATCTAATTGAAATATACAAGATTCTAAAGAGGGGCTTGACAGGATAGTAAGAAGCATCACAACACCAGGTTAAAGTCCAGCAGGTTTATTTGGTAGCACAAGCTTTTGGAGCACTGCCCCTTCATCAGGTGAGTGGGAATTGTGTTCACAAACAGGGCATATATAGACACAAACTCAATTTACAAGATAATGGTTGGAATGTGAGCCTTTACAGGTAAAGGTACAGACGATGTGAGTGGAGAGAGGGTTAAGCACAGGTTAAAGAGAACGCTTACCTGAAGATCTCCAAGGCGGCCTTCACGACACACGACAACGCAGAATCGCTGAGCAGAAACTGATAGCCAAGTTCTGCACACATGAGGATGGCCTCAACCAGGATCTTGGGTTCATGTCACACTATCTGTAACCCCCACGACTTGCTTGGGCTTGCAAAATCTCACTAACTGTCCTGGCTGGAGACAATACACATCTCTTTAACCTGTGCTTAACTCTCTCCACTCACATTGTCTGTACCTTTAAGACATGATTACCTGTAAAGACTCGCATTCCAACCATTATCTTGTAAATTGAATTTGTGTCTATATATGCCCTGTTTGTGAACACAACTCCCACTCACCTGATGAAGGGGCAGTGCTCCGAAAGCTTGTGGCTTGTGCTACCTGTTGGACTTTAACCTAGTGTTGTGAGACTTTTTACTGTGCTTACCCGAGTCCAACGCCGGCATCTCCACATCTTGACAGGATAGACAGAGAGGTTGCTTCTAATGGTTGTGGAATCTAGAACATGGCAATCACAGCCTTAGTATAAATGGCTTTTCATTTAGGATTTAAGATGAAGAGAAATTCCTTCTTCACTCAGCATGTTGTAAATCTTTGGAATTCTCTATCCCAGAGAATTGTGGATGCAGCGTCATTGAATGTATTGAAGGCTGGGATGGTAGGGTAGATTCTTAATCTCATAGAAAATCCAAGGATATTTTGAATCATCAGGAAAGTTGAATTGGAGCAGAAAATCAGCAATGATAGTATTAAGTGGTGGAGCATACTCATTGGACCTCATGGTTTGCTCCTGCTCCTATTTTTAATGCTCTTGCGGACCTTGCACTTAATGGGGCACAAGGACACCCGCTCCCAGTGACAGTGAAGGTCATGGCAGCCCTCAAGTTGTACGCTACTGGGTCCTTTCAGGCCTCCAGCAGAGACGGCATCTCACTGTCCTCTGTGCACAAGTGCAGCTCTGAGGTGATGGATGCACTATATGTCCAGGCAGACAATTGCATCCACTTTAACGTGGGCTGGGCTCAACAGGAAGCCTGGGCTGCAGGCTTCCTCGCATCACAGGGATGCAGGGCATGATGGATGGGGATACACACCGCCCTGCGGGCCCCATACAATAAAGGGGTGCCCTTCATTAACAGGAAGGGGTTTCACTCCCTTAACGCTCAGGTAGTGTGCTACAACCAGATGAACAACATATAGGTGTGCGCATGGCACCCGGGGGGGCATGCACGAAGCTACATCTTGCGCAGCTTGGACATCCCTGAGCTCTTAGAGGACCACCCCAGGCTGCCGTGATGCCAGGCTCTTGATCCCTTCAGCGAGTGCCTTCTAAGACTGGGCCAAGCTCTCCAATCCCACAACCATGGCCCGCTGTACCTCCAGCATGCTCCCGAGGCCATCAGCCATGGTCCTCTGTGACGTGGCCATGCCTTGGACCCTGCTACCCATGGCAACCATTTCCTGCCCCAAGCTTTCCACCGCAGTCACCACTCTTGCAGTGTTGGGTGCCATGCATGGCCGGCACCATTTCCTGTGACTGAAGGCTGTGGGAGACTCCTTAAAACAGCCTTGCAGTTGTTGGAATGTTGCTGACACCCCGCCCTACAATCCCTGACTTTGCCTCTGCATTTCAAACCGCTTCGGGAGAACAGATCCCAGTGGCTCAACACCTGGCTGGGGGTCAGTTGTCACCTTGGCTCTGGGAGACCTCGGACGCTCCCACCTCTACCTGATGTACAGCAACGGCTGTGTGGTGCTCACCAGATAGTGCCCCAGAAGCCTCACCACCAACATGTCCCACCATATCTGCGTTGGTGGATTATGCACCTGATGCCTGTGTCAACTAGTAGTTGCTTTCCTTGGTAGTGTCGTTGGGGTAGCAATGGGGGGGATGCAGGGGGGCGCCAACTCCTGAGGGCCCAGCCTCATCTGAGTTGTCTTCTGCACGACAAGGATAATTTCAAGGGAGGGTCAAGTATCTGTGCAGATTGCAACTTACTTCAGATGGATCACATGAATGAAGGTTTTCTGACTCCTCACTTCTGTGGAGCACTCTGACCTGTCTGTCAGGGCTTCAAATGCAGCTCAGAGACCCCCACCTCTGGACTTCACCCGCTTCCTGCGATTATTGGCCATCTTCTCCTGTGGGGACAGAAGGGGGGGGGGGTGGGGTTTAAAGCCTGATGGCTGGAAGGGTACCGACTGTTGTGGGTGGGGGCAATCGGATGGCGTCTGTCGGGATCATGCCTTGGCAGGCAGGTCATCTATGTGTGGAGCAACAGGAGATGGGTGAGATCCTAAACAAATATTTCTCATCAGTATTTACTGTGAAGAAAGAAATGGAAGCTAAGGAACTCGGAAGTAAATAGTGATGTCTTGAAAAATGTTACAGGAGAGGAGGTGCTGGAGGTCTTAAAATGCATAAAGATAGATAAATGCCCGAGACCTGATCAGTGTGAATCGTAGGGCATTTTGGGAAGCTAGGGAAGAAATTGCAGGGCCCCTAACGGAGATATTTGTATCACCGACAGCCATGGGTGAGGTGCCGGAAGACTGGAGGGAGGCAATGTAGTGCCGTTATTTAAGAAAGGTGACAGGGAAAAGCCAAGGAACTACAGACTGGTGACCAATGGTGTACTGCAGGGATTGGTGCTGGGTCCACTGTTGTTTGTCATTTATATAAACGATTTGGATGAGAATATAGGAGGCATGGTT
Organism: Mustelus asterias; assembly: GCF_964213995.1. Lineage (NCBI taxonomy): Eukaryota > Metazoa > Chordata > Chondrichthyes > Carcharhiniformes > Triakidae > Mustelus > Mustelus asterias. The sequence goes on from NC_135802.1 coordinate 120,031,761, forward strand.
AGTAAGTTTGCAGATGACACCAAAATTGGTGGTGTAGTGGACAGTGAAAAAGGTTATCTAAGACTAATACATAAAAGACATAAATGACCTGGATGAGGAAGTGGAGGGATGGGTTGGTAAGTTTGCCGACGACACGAAGGTTGGTGGTGTTGTGGATAGTCTGGAGGGATGTCAGAAGCTGCAGCGTGACATAGATAGGATGCAAGACTGGGAGGAGAAGTGGCAGATGGACTTCAACCCGGATAAATGTGTAGTGGTCCATTTTGGCAGGTCAAATGGGATGAAGGAGTATAATATAAAGGGAAAGACTCTTAGCAGTGTAGAGGATCAGAAGGACCTTGGGGTCCGGGTCCATAGGACTCTAAAATCGGCCCCGCAGGTGGAGGAGGTGGTTAAGAAGGCGTATGGTGTGCTGGCTTTCCTCAATCGAGGGATTGAGTTTAGGAGGCGGGAGATAATGATGCAACTTTATAAGACCCTCGTCAGACCCCACTTGGAGTACTGTGCTCAGTTCTGGTCACCTCATTACAGGAAGGATGTGGAAATGATTGAAAGGGTGCAGAGCAGATTTACAAGGATGTTGCCTGGATTGGTTGGCATGCCTTATGAGGATAGGCTGAGGGAGCTCGGTCTTTTCTCCTTGGAGAGACGAAGGATGAGAGGTGACCTGATAGAGGTGTACAAGATGTTGAGAGGTATAGATCGGGTGGATTCTTGGAGGCTTTTTCCCAGGGCTGAAATGGCTGCTACGAGAGGACACAGGTTTAAGGTGCTGGGGAGTAGGTACAGAGGAGATGTCAGGGATAAGCTTTTCACTCAGAGGGTGGTGGGTGAGTGGAATCGGCTGCCGTCAGTGGTGGTGGAGGCAAACTCGATAGGGACTTTTAAGAGACTTCTGGATGAGTACATGGGACTTAATAGGATTGAGGGTTATAGGTAAGCCTATATATAAGCCTAGGTAGGTAGGGACATGACCGGCGCAACTTGTGGGCCGAAGGGCCTGTTTGTGCTGTATGTTTTCTATGTTCTATACAAAGAACAAAGAACAGTACAGCACAGGAAACAGGCCCTTCGGCCCTCCAAGCCTGTGCCGCTCCTTGGTCCAACTAGACCAATCGTTTGTATCCCTCCATTCCCAGGCTGCTCATGTGACTCTCCAGGTAAGTCTTAAACGATGTCGGCGTGCCTGCCTCCACCACCCTACTTGGCAGCGCATTCCAGGCCCCCACCACCCTCTGTGTAAAAATCGTTCTATCATACGGGATCTTGGCATTGAGCTGAAGAGTGGCAGATGGAGTTTAATTCAGATGAATGGGAGAGTTTGCATTTTGGTAAGATAAACCAGGGCAGGATTTGCGCAGTTAATGGTAGGGCCCTGGGGAGTTGTCGAACGGAGAGACCGAGGAGTGCAGGTATATAGTTCCTTGAAAGTGGCGTCACAGGTAGACAGGGTGGTGAAGAAGACGTTTAGCTCACTTGCCTTCATCGGTCAGAGCATTGAGTACAGGAGTTGGAACGTTATAAGTGTACAAGTATTTATTTATTAGTCACATGTAGGCTTACATTAACACTGCAATGAAGTTACTGTGAAAATCCCCTAGTCGCCACGCTCCAGCACCTGTTCGAGTACACTGAGGGAGAATTTAGCATGGCCAATGCACCTAACCAGCACATCTTTTGGACTGTGGGAGAAAACCGGAGCACCTGGAGGAAACCCATACAGATGTGGGGAGAATGTGCAAACCCGGATCCCTGGCGCTGAGGCAGCAGTGCTAACCACTGTGCCACCATGCTGCCCCAAGACATTGAAGGCTACATTTGGAGTCCCTGCTCTAGGAAGGATGTTGTGCAACTGTCTTTTAAATGTTGTAATTGTACCCGCCTCTACTGCTTCCTCTGGCAGCTCACTCCATACACGCACCACCCTCTGTGTGAAAAAGTTGCCCCTCAGGTCCCTTGTAAATCTTTCTCCTCTCACCTTAAACCTATGCCCTCTAGCTTTGGACTCCACTACCATTGTCTAGGAAGGGTGCAAAAAAGATTTACAAGCATGTTACCGGGACTGGAACATTTGAATTGTAAGGAAAGGCTGGGACTTTTTCCCCTGGAGCATAGAAGGATGAGGGGTGACCTTATAAAGGTTTATAAAATCAAGAGGGGCATTATTAAGGTGAATAGTCAAGGTCTTTTCCCCAGGGTAGTAGAGTCCAAAGCTAGAGGGCATAGGTTTAAGGTGAGAGGAGAAAGATTTACAAGGGACCTGAGGGGCAACTTTTTCACACAGAGGGTGGTGCGTGTATGGAATGAGCTGCCAGAGGAGGTGGTAGAGGCAGGTACAATTACAACATTTAAAAGACAGTTGGACAGGTATATGGATGAGAATGGCTTAGAGGGATATGGGCCAAACACCGGCAAATGGGACTAGTTCAGTTTAGGAAACTTGGTCAGCATGGACTAGTTGAGCCAAGGCCTGTGCAGTACATCTCTTCGACTCTGTGACTCCAGATCCACAGCACTGTGGTTGACTCTTAAATGTTCTGTGAAATGGCCTAGTAGGGGAATTAGGGATGGGCAATAAATACTGACTCAGCCAGTAACACCCATATCCCCTGAACGAATAACAAAAAAGCAATAAATTATACTTTCTTAATTCACTAAATTACATAGGTAATGATGGCAGGACACGTGTTATGTGAAATGTGGGTGTTTTTGGATGCCAAGGTGATCCAGGACAAATACATATGCAGAAAGCATAAGCTAGAGGAATTCCAGACCTGAATTATTGATCTGGAAGCTGAACCGCAGACACGGTGTAACATAAGGAAGAGGGAGAAATACTTGGACATTTCGTTCCAGAAGACGATTACACCTCTGATCTGGTCAACAGTGAGGGACAGGTGACCATGAGTGAGGCAGGTAAAGGGACTGAGCAGATAGTAGTGCAGGACTTTGCAATTGTCAAACAGGTTTGAGGTGCTCACAACCTGTGTGGACGAAAGCGAGTTCTGAGATTAAGATTAAGTTCTGAGATTAATTCTCATTCTGATGAGCAAACTGATCATGACATCATGGAACAGGAAGCTGTTCAATAGGAAGAGCAAAGAGGAATGTAGTGAGGAATAGAATAGTGCGAGTGATTGACACTTCTCTTCAACAAGTTCTGCCTGCCTGGTGCCAGGGTTTGGGACATTTGCTTATGCCTGGAGAGGAACTTGCAAATGGGACAGGAGGATCCAGTTGCTGTGGTGCATGTAGGTACCAATGAAATAGGCAGGACAACGAAAGAGATTATTTACACTCAGTATGAAGAGCTAGGCACCAAATTAAGAAGCAGAACCTCAAATGATTATTACCTGCTCCACATGCAAATTGGCATTGGGCAAATAAAGTTGGGAAAAATTAATATGTGACACAAAAACTCGTGTGGGAGAAGTGGGTTCTAGTTCATGGACCACCGGCATTATTACTGGGGAAAATGGGGGTGGCACTTTTGGAATGGTCTATACCTGAACTGTGTCAGGACCAGTGTTCTAGCAAGTCACAAAACTAGGACGTAGAAAGGGTTTTAATCTAAACAAGGAGGCGGTAAGGGATCAAACTGGGGTAGATGTAGTAAATCAAGTGGTAGAATCAAGGCAGGAGAGCAAAATAGGAATGCAGAAAGGGACAGAGGAAAAACCTAAGAATAAGAACATAAGAAATAGGAGCAGGAGTAGGCCATCTAGCCCCTCAAGCCTGCTCCACCATTCAATAAGATCATGGCTGATCTGATAGTGGGTTCAGTTCCACTTACCCGCCCGCTCCCCATAAGCCTTAATTCCCTTAATGGTTAAAAATCTATCTATCTGTGACTTAAACACATTTAACGAGGTAGCCTCTACCGCTTCATTGGGCAGAGAATTCCAAAGATTCACTACCCTCTGCGAGAAGAAGTTCCTACTCAACTCTGTTCTAAATTGACTCCCCCGTATTTTGAGGCTATGCCCCCTAATTCTTGTTTCCATTGTAAGTGGAAATAACCTCGCTGCTTCTACCCTGTCTAGCCCCTTCATGATCTTATATGTCTCTCTAAGATCTCCCCTCAACGTTCTAAACTCCAATGAGTACAGGCCCAGTCTACTCAATCTCTCCTCATAAGCTAACCCCCTCATCTCTGGAATCAACCTGGTGAACCTTCTCTGTACCCCCTCCAAAGCTAATATATCCTTTCTTAAATAAGGGGACCAAAATTGTACACAGTACTCTAGGTGCGGCCTCACCAGTACCTTGTACAGCTGCAGCATGACCTCCCTGCTTTTGTACTCCATCCCTCTCGCGATAAAGGCCAACATTCCATTTGCCTTCTTGATTACCTGCTGCACCCGCAAACTGAGTTTTTGTGATTCATGCACAAGGACCCCCAGGTCCTCTGCACAGTCACATGTTGTAATTTTTCACCGTTTAAATAATAGTCCATTTTACTATTATTCCTTCCAAAGTGGATAACGTCACACTTACCAACGTTATACTCCATCTGCCAGATCCTTGCCCACTCACTTAGCCTATCCAAATTTCTCTGCAGACTCTCTGTGTCCTCCACGCAATTTGCTTTCCCACTCATCTTTGTGTCATCCGCAAACTTTGTTACCCTACACTTGGTCCCCTCCTCCAGATCGTCTATGTATATGGTAAATAGTTGAGGCCCCAGCACCGATCCCTGCGGCACGCCACTAGTCACTGATTGCCAACCAGAAAAGCACCCATTTATTCCAACTCTCTGCTTCCTGTTAGATCGCCAATCCTCAATCCACGCTAACACTTTACCCCAACTCCGTGTACCTTTATCTCATGCAGCAACCTTTTGTGAGGCACCTTATCGAATGCCTTCTGGAAATCTAAATACACCACATCCACCGGTTCCCCTCTGTCAACCGCACTCGTTATATCCTCAAAACGTTCCAGTAAATTAGTCAAACATGACTTTCCCTTCATGAATCCATGCTGCGTCTGCTTGATTGAACCATTCTTTTCCAGGTGTCCTGCTATTTCTTCCTTAATGATAGACTCCAGCATTTTCCCAACTACGGATGTTAAGCTAACCAGCCTGCAGTTACCTGCTTTTTGTCTACCTCCTTTTTTAAACAGTGGCATTACATTAGCTGTTTTCCAATCAGCTGGCACCTCCCCAGAGTCCAGTGAATTTTGATAAATTACAACTAATGCATTTGCATTAGAATACACCAATAGTCAAGACTGGTTGTAACAAAGGTAACAAAAAGACAAATCTAAAGGCTTTATATCTGAATATGCATAGCATTCATAATAAAGTAAATTAATTGATAGCTCACATTGAGGTAAATAAATATGACCAGATAACCATTATGATACGTGGCTACAGGATGACCGGAAATATTGGGTGCACGTGATAAAGGGATGGCAATAAATCATTGGCAATTTTAATCTGCATAAACTGGAGAAATCAGATTGGCAGTGGTAGATTGAATGAGGTGTACCTAAAATGCTTTCAAGATAGTTTCTTAGAGTAGCATGTTCTGAAACCAATCAGACAGCAGGTAATATTAGGCTTGGTATTGTGTAATGTGGCAGGATTAATTAATGACCTCAGGGTAAAGGCTACCCCTTGGTAGCAGCGACTACAATATGATTGAATTTTACATCCAGTTTGAAAGAGAGAAGAGTGAGTCTAAGACTAGTGCTTTTAATCTTAGTTCATGAGCAACTATGTGGACATGAGAGCTGAGCTAACTGAAGCGAACTGGGATAATTGACCAGAGCATCGAGCAATAGATAAACACTAGCAGACATTTAAGGGGATATTTCAGAATACCGAGAATAAGTATATTCTGTAGACACAGAAAAATTCTAATGGAGGACCCACCATCCGTGGTTAAGTAAAGAAGTTAAGGAATGCATCAAACTTAAGGAAAAACATATAACTGCAAAGATAAGTGGCAGGTCAGATGATTGATCAGAGTATGTAGAATGGCAGAGAATTACTAGAAGGAGAAAAAAATCGGTGTGAGAAGAAGCTAGCTTGAAGTGTTAAAGTTTATTTATTAGTGTCACAAGTAGGCTTACATGAACACTGCAATGAAGTTCCCTCTAGGGAAGCGATCACCCAGTCTACGCTTGGTCTCTCCGATATAGAGGAGACCACATTGGGAGCAGCGAATGCAACACACCAAATTGAAAGAGGTGCAAGTGAAACGCTGCTTAACCTGGAATGAGTGTTTTGGGCCTTGGATGGTGAGCATGGAAGAGCTAAAGGAACAGGTGTTACACCTTCTGCGATTGCATGGGAAGGTGTCATGAGTGACGGGAGAGGTGTTGGGTATCGTGGAGGAGTAGACTAGGTTATCCCGGAGGGAATGGTCTCTGGAATGCTGACAGAAGGAATGAAGGGAGGACGTGTTTGGTGATGGCATCACGCTGGAGTTGGCAAAAATGGCGGAGGATTATGCTTTGCATGCAGAGGCTGGCGGGTTGAAATGTGAGAACAAGGGGGACTCTATCCTTGTTCTGGGAGGGAGGGGAGGGGGTGAGGACCGTGGCACAGGAGATGGACTGCACACTGTTGCAGGCCCTGTCGACAACTGTAGATGGGAATACATGGTTGAGGAAAAAGTGCCACTCTGGCATTACTAACCCTGTAGTGCCAAGCTGCCAAGGGGCAGGGCTTGAAGGGAGGCATGAGAGAAGGGCCTGAAGGAGGAGGGGCATGAAAGAGTGGCCTTTGGCGACCGGATAGCAGGCTTCTTCTCACTTGAGGTGGAGCACTGGTAATGGCGATTGGACAGGGTCTGCTGCCAGTGAATTGGGCAGAGGCTGTCTTTAGCGAGTTGGACGTCTTTAGAGTTGCCTGGAGATCGGGGCAATCTTTAAAAACAGCGCCCCAATCTCTGAGGAGCCGGCCTTGCCCACGTCTTTCAGGCCTACATATCTTCTTCCTGCCGGAGATCACCCCAAGCTCCAAATAAATCAAAGTGTAGATGGATTGTAATCTGGATCACGCCAACCCACCCAGCAGAATCGCACCGCTTTTCCTGCCAGTGACAACACTTAGAAATTTTTGGGGAGAATTGTGCTCTTTGTGCAGTTTGGAAGGATGTAAATGCATTGAAGGAGGTTCAGAGGAGGTTTGCTAGATTGATACCTGGAATGAATAAATTGCCCTCTGAGGAAAGGTTAGATAGACTGGACTTGTTTCCATTGGAGTTTAAAAGAGTGAGGGTTGATTTGATTCAGGTATACAAGATCCTAAAAAGTCTTGACAAGCTGGACATAGAAAGGCTATTTCCTCTTGTGGGTGAGTGCAGAAATAGGGGGCTTGTTTTAATATAGAGGTCACCCTTTTAGGAAAGAGATGAATAATTTTTTTTCTCTGCGGGTGATACAACTCTGCAACTCTGCCTCAGAAGGTGGTGGAGGTGTGGTCATTAAATATTTTTAAGGCGGACGGAGGTAGATAGATTCTTGTTAGGCCAGGGGATCAAAGGTTATTTGGGGGTGGATGAGAATGTGGAATTTGAAACATGAACAAATCAGCCATGATCTTACTGAATGGTGAAGAAAAGCCTGAGGGGTCGAATAGCTTATCTCCGCTCCAGTTTCATATGTTCATAGAAATCATAGAAACCCTACAGTGCAGAAGGAGGCCATTCGGCCCATCGAGTCTGCACCGACCACAATCCCACCCAGGCCCTACCCCCACATATTTTACCCACTAATCCCTCTAACCTACGCATCCCAGGACTCTAAGGGGCATTTTTTTTAACCTGGCCAATCAACCTAACCCGCACATCTTTGGACTGTGGGAGGAAACCGGAGCACCCGGAGGAAACCCACGCAGACACGAGGAGAATGTGCAAACTCCACACAGACAGTGACCTGAGCCGGGAATCGAACCCGGGACCCTGGAACTGTGAAGCAGCAGTGCTAGCCACTGTGCTACCGTGCCGCCCCGACAAAGGGTTCGTATGTTCTGGTTCATTCATGCTCTCCCACACAATTGCATTACCTTGTATAAATAATATCTGCAGTGGTATACCATTTATACACCCCCTACCTACAAAATGGCAATCGATGGTATGTTTGAGTGGTCACTTCTCAACATCTTCATTTACATCAACTTGCAATAATTTAATAAAGCTAATGAACATGTAGAATAATAGATACTTGGGGCTACTCCTTTCGTACCAATAGACAACGCCTTGCTATTTGATAGTGGTCCTTATAAAGGGACACTCCTCAAAATACTTTACATTGAAGTGTGTGAAACAGTGGATGCTGAGCAGGAGGGGAAAGTTTAGGAAATGAAAAGCACAATGGAAGAGAAGTGTATCAGGGGTTTTTAAAGCAGAGAGAGTGCGGAGAAGTGAATAGAGGGGGCAGGACTGTAGTGACTAAATGAGGGGTCATCAGTAGTGGAGTGAGTTAAAAAAACAGAAGTTGAGGGGCATGAGTGAAGTTGAAAATTAGGACAAAAATTAAAATCAGTTCCCTGGAGCACAGGAGAAGATATATTAAGGGAGAGCAAGTGAGGGTGGGGGTTGCAGACCTTAACTGAGTTGAAGGGATGTGGGAAGGAGGCTGGTGAAGAGGCAGAGAACTGGATGTTGGTTATCTCTCTTTCTGGCGGTGGGTCTAGGGGTAGAATAGGACATAGCAACATGTAAAATGTGCATCTTGAACTTGAAAATTTCTGAGATTTCAGAGCCTTACTGTGAGATTTCAAATGGAGCTTAATTTTAAAACTACAAAGGGTTGTGAATGTAGCCCAGTCCATCACGCAAGCCTCCCATCCGTTGATTCCATCTACACTTCCAGCTGCCTCAGGAAAGCAAACAACATAATCAAAGACCTCATGCACCTCGGATATACTCCTTTCCACCTCCTTCCGTTGGCAAAAGGATACAGAAGTCTGAAAATACATGCCAACTGACTCAAGAACAACTTCTTCCCTGCTGCCATCAGATTTTGAATGGTTCTATCACACATTAAGCTGATCTTTTTCTTCTCTCTGTCAGTAACTGCAACACTATATCCTGCACCCTATCCTTTCCTTCTCTCCTATGTACTCTATGAACGGTATGTTTTGTCTGTAATGGCTCGCATGAAACAATACTTTTCATGGTATTCAATACATATGTCAATAATTAATCAATCCAATCAAGACATTGCAACACTTGCGATAAATTCAGAGTTGCATTTCCGATGCCTTCAGGATCTAGCTTAATCTTATCACCTTCATAAATGATCAATGCCAGGCGCACAAATGAAATATCGCTTCATAGGCACGTTCATGGAGGAATTCCTTGTGACTGTACCAAAATGTAAGTGCCTTCGATAGAAGGGGTTGGGGAGGTGTGGGGAGTGAAATAAATAAATGCACTGAACTTGCCAGCTGCTATAGATGGCAATGTTCTAAGTGGGATTTCCTGTTCAGGAACCAGCCTGAGAACTGATGAAGTTTAATACACAGACATTAGACAGATTGGAGCTCGAGCCTTGCTGAAATTTGAGCCAGTGATGGCGTGAGGTCTGTAAACTATGAATCTTTATGACTTCACCACTAGACCATTTTGAAATTGTGATTACTTTAAGCCCTCATGATAACCATTGCTGAGTTTTCAGGTTTCATTTGTTAATAAAATGAAATTGTGATACCTCCAACATTTATTTTGTTGGAGGCAGAACATTTTCTCATCTGGAACTCAGTTGGGATTTTTTAATTAAAGGGCACTTTTGTTTCAAGTACAGTTCCGGTAGAAAGAAATAATAAATATTTTAATGATGAAGGTAAATCAAGTGATTACTTTGCTGGTATAGATAGAAACATAAAAGATAGAAGTAGGAGGAAGCCATTTGGCCCTTCGAACCTGCTCCACCATTCATTACAATCATTGATGATCATCCAACTCAATAGCCTAATCCTCCTTTTTCCGAATAACCTTTGATCCCACTCGCCCCAAGTGCTATATTCAGGCGCCTCTTGAATACATTCAATATTTTGGTATCAACTACTTCCTGTGGTAATGAATTCCACCGGCTCACTACCCTTTGGGTGAAAAAATTTAGCTTTTTCTGGATAGCTTCATGATTAACTAAACAGTTTCTCAGCATGTCATTCACCATGTCCTCAAAATCAGTGTTCTGCATTTTTTCTAAGCTTTGTAATGTAGGTTATAATGGTCCCCTCTGAGGCTGTCCCCATGGAATTGAATTTAAAATGCTGCAGAATCACTGAGGGGTTTGGGTGATACTACCCTTTTATCAATACTACCCATTTCTGCAAATGAATTTGAATCGGGTATATTTGGAGATGGAAGGCTGCAGATACGATTATAGGCCTGGGTCCCACATGTGCTCAATTCACCTCCTTTATTCTGATAACCTTGAAATAATATGCTAACTGCTCGATATGCTGTACCCAGTCTTCAGTGGAGACACTGAAGGGATCCAATTGACCAAATAAAGGCATCTTTCCAACTCACTTCTGTATGCAAATGGACTTAGTACTCATCCACTCGCTGCTTTTTTCCCTCATTGCCAATAACTTAACTCCACCAATTAGATACAAACAACAACATGTTTATTTGCACAACATGCTATTTATAGAGTAGTGCAGCTTCAATGCTGCTAGTCTGCCTCCTCGACAGAATTGAGGCAAAAGAATGCATTCTACTAGGCTGATTCCCCATCCTGGTTATCCGATTGGACTACCAGGTCATGTGACCCTGTCGGCATTTAACATGATTCTGACTGTTCGACAGGGTAATCTATAAAGTGTATACTAATTGTGAATACCTAGCTCATGATTCATATGTTTAGAATATATTTTTTAGGTTGGTGAATTAAAGTTTTAACTGTAGAAAATGGAGGTATCTGGTTTAGAAACTGGTAAAAGCAAGCTGTTCAAGCACACTTTGGATTAGACTTAAAAGCTTTGGGTCATGTTGACTTGGGAGGTTAATAGCTGAAAAGGTAAGATCATAAACAAGCATGTGGGCTTACTTCGCTAAAGAACTGGAGACATGACTTCTACAGTTATTCCAGTAAAAGGACAAAAGGACATTAGGAAACCACAGAAATGTGGTTTCCTAATGTGATATCTGCCCCCTTGAAGGGGCAATCTTCTGATAGGGTCACATGACCTGGTAGTGCAATCGGGAACCAGGATGGGGAATCAGCCTAGTAGAATGCATTCTTTTGCCTCCGTTCTGTTCAGGAGGCAGAAAGGCAGCACGGTGTGCAAATAAATGTTTGTTGTTTGTATCTAACTGGTGGAGCCAAGACATTGGCAATGATGGAAAAAAGCAGCAAGTACAGAACTCTTTTGAGTGTGAAGTCCATTTGCACAAAGAAGTGAGTTGCAAAGATGCCTTTATTTGGTCAATTGGATCCCTTCAGTGTCTCCATTGGAGACTGGGTACAGCATATTGAGCAATTAGGATATTATTTCAAGGTTAACAGAATAGAGGAGGTGCATTAAGCCTGTGTGGGACCAGGCCTATAATCTTATCCGCAGCCTCATATCTCCGAGTACACCCGATTCAAATTCATTTGCAGAAATGGTGGGTTTGATAAAAGGGTAGTATCACCTAAACTCCTCAGTGATTCTGCAGCATTTTAAATTCAATTCCATGGGTAGAGCCCCAGAGGGGACCATTATAACCTACATTACAAAGCTTAGAAAAAATGCAGACCATTGATTTCGGGGACATGGTGAATGACATCTTGAGAAACTGTTTAGTTTGTAGAGTTAATCATGAAACCATCCAGAGGAAGCTACTAGCGGAGACTGAAATTAATTTTAAAAAGGCGCTGGAGATAGCGCTAGCTATGAGGAGTGCTGAGAAGGGTGCCAAGGAACTTCAGAGCATGCAAAATGGCACGGTGCACCAGTTAGGGTGGGAAAACTGCAGCTGGCAGTTGTGCCAACAGTGAAGACACCAGTTAAGATGGGAAGCAACTATAGCAGCTGTTAGAGACAGAAGATTTAGAAAAGTGAATCAACAATCTAGGATCATAACAGTTTTACTGTTTGGGGGTAATCACTCCCCTAAAGTCTGCCAATTCAAGGAAGCAGAGTGTTTTGTGTGACACAGGAAGGGACATTTGAGACATAGATGCACGAGTAAGCAGAGTCTACCTAGTAATAGCAGCTCAGCACCAAAGCATAAAGAGGGAGATGTTCCTGCAAGGAATCTGAACATTCTATCACTAGCCAATGTGAAAGTGGGCAAAGTCGCCCCATCACAGTAGTGTTTTGGTTAACAGCAGGCCATTAAAAATGGAAGTCGACATGGAAGCTTCAGCTACCATAATAGGGTAACATTCATACAGATATCAGCGAGAAGGCATTCAGCCTTTGAGTTTAAAGAGCACATCTGCAAAGTTTCAACCTACATGGGGGAGGCCATTAAGATAGTGGGTACTACTGTAGTGCCCGTGAGCTATCAGCAATAATCTGCCCAACTTCCATTAATAGTTGTATCTGGCCAAGAACCAAGTCTAATGGACCGTGACCGACTCCAAGAAATAAAACTGAATTGGATGGAGATTTTCCAAATTAAAGAAGGCAGCCTGCTGGAAGTAATCAAGAAGTACCACGATGACTTTCATGATGAACTAGGAAAAATTAAAGGATTGAAGGCAAAGATCCACATAGAGGCCAGCCCAAGGTTTTTTAGGGCTAGACCTGTGCTCTATGCCTTGTTTAAAAAAAGTAGAGACAGAGTTGAGAAGACTAGAAGAACTGGGTAACAACCAGTCCAATTTGCAGAATGGGCAGCACCCATAGTACCTTTGATAAAGCCAGATAAGACCTTCTGCATCTGTGGGACTATAAACTGACAGTGAACCAGGCTGCCAAGCTCGACAAGTACCCCATTCCAAAGATAGAAGACTTGTATGCAAAGCTGGCTGGAGGACAGTCATAAGTGAAATTAGAGTTTGGCATATCAATAGTTGGAGTTAGATGATGTTTCCCAAGGTTATGTTACCATAAACATACATAAAGAACTGTATTGATATAAGCGCCTGTCTTTTCACATTCCATCAGATTACACCTTATTTCAAAGGCCGAAGGAAAGTTTTCTACAAGGCTCACCACATGTTGTGGTGTCTTGATAACGGATTCAACAGGAGAAGAATATTTGGCTAACCTAAAAGAAATACTAAGAAGATTTCGGGAGGCTGGAGTCCGTCTCGAGAGAAAAATATGCTTTCCAAGCCAGTGAAGTGGCTTATCTTGGCTACCATGTGGATGCACAGGGGTTACACATAATGGAAGACAAGGTTAAAGCAATAAAAGAGGCACCAAGCTCTAAAAATGCATCTGAATTTAAATCATGCCTTGGAATGGTAAATTATTACGGACGTTTTGTTCCAAATTTGTTGACGCTATTGGCGCCTTTACACGTATTACTGGAGAAACGCCAGCGATTGGTCTGGAAGACACCCCGAAGAGAAGCTTTTGACAAACCCAGGGTATTATTACATTCCTCCTGTCTGCTGGTGCATTTTGACCCAACCATGAAATTTATCTTGACATGCAACGCCCCCCTACATGGCATTGGTGCAGTTTTGTCTCAAGTTGGTTGATGAGTCTGAGAGGCTCATGTGGCGAACCCTCTGAGGCTGAGAAAGGGTTTTCACAGATTGAAAAAGAAGGTTTGGCTGTCGTGTATGGAGTAAAGAAGTTCCAACAATATGGATATAAAAGGTATTTTGGCATTGTAACAGACCACAAATCACTTTTGGGTTTTGTTTTAAGGAACACCGGACTAGTCTGCCAATCGCATTTGCAAGGATTCCGCATTGGGCATTAATCTTATCAACATACGGGCATACAGTCCAACACTGGCCTGGAACGCATATAGCAAATGTGGATACCCTTAGTTGTTTTCCACTGCCAGAAAGTCCACTACCTCCCTTGGTACTGTAGGAAATCATGATGGCAATAAATTTCCTGCACACACTGCCTGTATCGGCACAGTTTGGAACAATGAATCATATTCCAGAGAGAGATGAAGCCATACTACATTAGGAAAGATGCGTTAAGCTGTAAAGATGGCATAATTCTTTGGGGAGCAAGAGTAGTCGTCCCTGTACCAGGAAGGGAGATGCTCTTTGCAGAATTACACAGTGCCCATCCGGGTGTATCAAAAATAAGGATCGTTGCCAGGAGTTATGTTTCGTGGCCAGGCATTGATGCTGACGTTGAGAGATTGGTGAAACACTATGATCAGTGCCAGTTACAACAGAAATTATCTGCTACAGTCTTTGCACTCTTGGGAATGGCCTGATCGACCATGGCTACGAGCCCATATAGATTATCGAGGACTATTTTTGGGCACAATGTTTCTGCTCCTGATAGATACCCATTCAAAGTGGATGGAAGTATTTAAAATTAAGCCTACAATGGTGCATGCTACAGTGGAGAAGTTGCATCCCATGTGATACTCAAAGTAATCACATCAAATAATGGAACGGCCTTTACAAGTGCAAAATTTCACCTTCCTGAATGCTATAAAACATATCAGAAGAGTATTGTACCACCCTTTATCCAATGGCTGAGTGAGCAGTCCAGACCTTCAAGTTTGGCCTTAAGAAGCAACCAGGTGCAACTCTGGAAACCAGAATGTCTCAATTTCTGCTCGGATATTGGACCACCTTGCGTTCAATAACAATAGTGCCACCAGTGGAATTATTGATGGATCGGCATCTGTGGACCAGATTGAGCCTGGTATTTCCAAATTTATCAGGGAGAGTAGAGGCTAGTCAGTGCAGTCAAAGGAAGTACCACGATACAAGCAAAACTGCAAGACCATTTGATGTAGATGAACCAGTCTATGTAAGATTTTTCAGAAGTGGACCAAGCTGGGTCCTTAGTTATTGTAGCCAAGGCAGAATTGTAAGGAAACGTGGACCATTTGCAAAGGTGAGAGTTGTCCCGAGAGCCAGTACTACAGCCTGAATCATTGTTGCCAGCAGGAAGCATTGCTGGCTACCCAAGTAGCATAATATCTAGTCAACTTGCAACAGGCAAAAATGTTGTTCGTACTGAAACCGAGGAGGCTGAAGTACCAGTACCCGAGGAGAGATCTGGTGTAGCATGTTCTACAGAAAGTACTCCAACAGATGTACCCCAGTCAGTGAAGTTGCGCCACTCTATCTGGTAGCGGAAGAGAGACTGAGTCTTTGGACTCATTAAATGTGTTAATTGTAAAGTTTATTGGGGGACTATATAAGTTAATGTTATTCAATGTATAAGGGAACATAGAGGGGGAGGGATGTGGTGTCTGGCCCTTTTAAGGGGCAATTTCCTGATAGGGTCACATGACCTGGGTGTCCAATCAGGAACCAGGGTGGGGGATTACCTAGTACAGCACTGGTTTTTGCCTCCGTTCTATCCAGAAAGCAGACTGGCAGCATTGAAGCTACACGAACACTTGCTGGCTTCACATAATTGCTGGAGCCAGGTTATTTCTTGCAGAATGAAGGAAAGCTTTGGAATTAAAAAGTAGTTAATTTGCATTTCCCAGGAAATTCTTTGTTTTGAGTTTCTTCTGTGAATTCAATAAGGCAAGACTGGTTGAGACAACCAGCTAAGAGATTGTGTCAGTTTTGGGTCTTGTACAGTTTATTGGAAGTCGACATATGATGCCAGACCTACACCTGAAGTAGAGTAAATGCTTGACCTTTCACCCATGATGTAACCCATGATTGGGAGCTTGTATTTAATATAAGACAAAGTTAGAAAGGGATAAAAATTACCATGGTCTGTTTAGCCGGAAGCTGAAGGAAGAAATCTTTCGTAAATCATATTGCAGTTGACGTCTGGAAGTAATCAACTTGGTTGGAGTTTGAAACCATAACAGCAAGTTATTGGGAACCAAGGTTGTTTGCTGGTGTTTAAGTCATTGCATAGGAGTTGCAGAGCGACCCATGCTAGAGCTGTGAACTTCAGAGTTGTGAGATCAGTAAAGAAATTGGACTGTCACTTAACCAAAAGCCAATGGAAGGACCCACATGAAGGATGGAATTTTTCCGACCCGTTGCATTGGTCAAGTGGCATGGCAGGGCAGAAAATATTGCCAGCCCTGTTCTGCCTGAGAAATCAGCCTCGCACCTGGGAAATATTTATAAACTTATTTTAATATAATTAGTGATCCTGAACACAATAGACCGGCCTCATTTATCTTTCGACCGGGGAGGATCACAGATGGTCCGCACCAACGCCGGTAGGATAGGAGGCCGTTGAAGCCTCGCACCATCCTAACTATATCACCATTCCTTCAGTGTTGCTGGATAAAAATCTTGGAACTCCCTTCCAAACAGCACTGAGTGTACCCACTCCACATGAACAGCAGTGGTTCAAGAAGGTGGCTCTCCACCATCTTTTCAAGGGGAATTAGAAATGGACAATAAAAATGTTGACCTAGCCAGCGATGCTCACATTCTGTGAAATAATAAAAAAAAACTGAGTATATTACATCTACTGACTTTCCTTTACCTAGCTCCCTAGTTACATTCTAAAAAATTAATCAGTTTGCCAAAAGGATTTCCCTTTCATAAAACTATGACTTGTTCTAATCATATTGTGCTTTTCTAAGAATATTATTCAGACTTCTTTTATAAATTACAGCACTTTCCTGATGAGTGATGCCAGGCTAACTGGCTTGTAGTTAATGACCTCGAAGGGGTTGCATATGAAGTTGAGTCCCAAACCCATTAATCTCACTATGGTTACCCTGCCATCTGCCTGCTGGTTTATTGCAGACATTCCATCCCAGGCCCCACCAACAGTAACAAGCACCAGGTCTGGCAGCTGTTGCCCCAATCAAAGGAGCTCTCCAGGTGTTAACTGTATGGACTCTGCAGTGCTCCCTACAATGGCCACCCTATTACCTGAAAGTCACGAGGGTGCGTCTCCACCATTGGCCTGAACTGTATGCCATTCCCAGAAGCCAGAGCACCAGATGTCTAGGTGAGTGCCCACAAGTCTATGCTTCAAGGGTTCCCAATGGGGACCTCCTCACAGCCACCCTTGCGCTCTACGTGAGTGTCAGAGCACAGAGCCCAGTCTGCATGATGCTGGCAATGGCCTGTGGTATCTGGGTCCATAGCTGGGGTGGTTGGCCATTTAGAAGGGCTCGTGCCAGGTAACAGCGGTCATGCAGCTGCACTTGGGGTGCAGGATGCATCATGCTGCACCATGTAAGGGAGGGTACAGCTGTCTGAGGCCATTGGTGACTATGAAGGGGCATGGGCAGTGCCATGTCTGCCATGGCGATGATGCGGCAGCAATCGGCAGCCAATTGAGGTGGCGAATGGCAACAGGGGTGGTATCTGGTTTGCAGCGTCATAGGGACACAGGTTGCTGGGAGGGTCTGAGGGGCCCAGGATGGACCCCCCCCCCCCCCCCCCCCCCCCAAAAAAGCATAAATGATAATCTGGATTTAAGTCGTACTCATTACTCAATAAATATTAATGACATGCTTTGCACAGAGGGTGGCAGGTGATCAGGGCACCTGCCCAATGGGGCGTTCTCAGGATTCGGCGGGTGCTGGAGATGCCATTCAGGCTGTGTGACACAATGGGCCTGTAGAGCACCCACTGCTGGGACAGTTGAGATGAGTGCTTTGAGCCCCACGTCAGTCAGGGGTCTGGCACAGGCGTTAAAAAATGGGGATTGCATACTTGGTGGGCCAAAGGGCCTCTCCCACATGGAAGGACGCTCTGGGTAGGGTCGGGCTACAGTCAACCCTGTAGGTGGCGAATCACAGACAGATTAGTCACAACTGTGGGCTGCAATAACATTTACTGGTGAACTAACAGTGCAGTAACATGGAGTGCTGATAGTTAACAGTGCAATACTGGTGGACGTGATTCTAAACAGTGTTTATTTCCCTAAACCTAACTAGCGCAGTCCTTTACCCATGCTCTCTTGGGTAAAGGTAGTTGGTAGGGCTTCAATGGTACATAAGTGAATACTTAGTGTGTGGAATGTTCTGCTGTGAGCATGAGAGGATACCACAGACAATTGAATTTTGTATGAGTTTCTGTCTTGGGATTTTCTTTCCTTGTGTTTTTCTCTCCCTCTGGTGTGCCTTTGCTTTTGAAGGAGATCACACAAGTTTTTAAATTTGG
The DNA here is from genome assembly GCF_964213995.1 of Mustelus asterias. NCBI lineage: Eukaryota > Metazoa > Chordata > Chondrichthyes > Carcharhiniformes > Triakidae > Mustelus > Mustelus asterias. The sequence goes on from NC_135802.1 coordinate 120,049,917, forward strand.
TTGTGCCAGGTGCAGCAATCTTAGATGATTTTCAGCCAAGACTCGGATCAATCTAAAAACTCATAAGTAAAGTCTTCAGAGTGTTCTTGTAGTGTTTGCTATCAGCGTCATGGGAGCGCATCCCAGATTCAAGCTCTCCAAAGAAGAATTGCTTTAATAAGCATGTGTCAGGTATTTTGGCTACATGGTCAGCCTACCTCACCGCCTATCTGCATGGGTTTCCTCCAGCTGCTCCAGTTTCCTCCCACAGTCCAAAGATGTGCGGGTTAGGTGGATTGGCCATGCTAAATTGCCCCTTAGTGTCAGGGGGGCTAGCTAGGGTAAATGCATGGGGTTATGGGGATAGAGCCTGGGTAGGATTGTAGCCAGTGCAGACTTGATGGGCCGAATGGCCTCCTTCTGCACTGTAGGATTCTATGATTTGACACTCTCAATATGGTGAGGATGCATGCAAGCCAGCTCGGGTGAGCATATTAATGTCTGGCATTTTGTCCTGCCTTCTAATCTTCAGAAGTTTCTGAAGGCACCGCAAATGAAAGTGGTTGAGTTTCTTGGCATGATGCTGGTACACAGTCCAAGGCTCATGCGTGTGCACAGCAGACTTTCAGTTTGTTAGGCGGACTCACTCCTCTCCATTCCTAGACTGATGTTCGAAGTCTGCTGAAGGCTGCACTTGCTTTGGCAATTTTTGCACATGTATTGTCATCAATATAGAGGGCAAGACTTGTTGAGATAAGTGAACTTATTTATTGCTGACAGGTTCTAGTCATGGATTGAAACCTTGGGCTCGAGGCAGGGCATTTCTGGAGCAGGCTGGTATATTACTTTGGTTTTCTTTATGCTGATCATTAGGCTGAAGCTGTTGCATGTATTGGAAAACGAGTCTAATGCTGCATTGCATGTCCAGCCCTGAATCAGCAGCTAGTGCACAGTCATTGATATAGAGGAAATCGCAAAATATTCCTTGGAAACCTTGATATTTTCCTGGAGTCATTTCAGATTAAACTTACGATCCATGCAGTACCAGAGTTCAACACCAGGATCACCATCATGGAAGGCATCAGAGAGCATGGCGGAGAAAAGAAGAGATTGTTGGTACTAACACACAGGTGTATTTAATTCGGTTAGTGATTAAGAATGGGTAAGAAGGCTCAAATTACCCAGGAAATGTGTGAGCTGTTGAATTATTGTGATGAATTTCTCAAGGCAGCCAAATTTCTCCATTTCTTTCCAAAGACATTCATGGCTAACTGTGTAAAAGGCCTAGGTCAGGTCAGGAAATGTGTGGTAAAGGTCCATGCTTTGTTCATGCCATTTCTCCTGGAACTGTTTAACTGTAAACACCACATCAAGGATTCCTCAACCTTTTCTGAAACCACGCAGGCTCTCAGGCAGCAGATCCTGGTTGAGATGTTGCATTAAGCAGTTCAGAAGGATTCCAGCAAAGATTTTGCTGGCAATGGAGCGGAATGAGATTGCTCTATGGTTGTCGTAAGATTGGTGAGTTCCTTTCTGCTTGTACAGATGGACAACGGAGGCATCTTTGTATTCTTGCAGGATGGTTCCTTGCTCTCACATTGACCAAAAGAGTTCAGTGAAATTTCTGACCAGGCATTGGCCTCCAGTCTTGTAGATCATGAAAGCCGACTGAAGAGATGTCTTTTTGAACCCTGATACACTTCTGGACCTTCTTACCCTGGGACATTTAGTGGGATTGATCTTGATGTTTAGTTTTGTAATGATAAGACAGTGATCAGTCCAATAGTCAGCACAACACATGGCTTTTCATGGAATCATAGAATCCCTACAGTGCAGAAGGAGACCATTCAGCCCATCGAGTCTGCACCGACCACAATCCCACCCCGGCTCCATCCCCATAATCCTACTTATTTACCATACTAACCCCCTGACACTAAGGGGCAATTTAGCATGGCCAATCAACCTAACCTGCACATCTTTGGACTGTGGGAGGAAACCGGAGCACCAGGAGGAAACCCACGCAGACACGGGGAGAACATGCAAACTCCACACAGACAGTGACCCAAGCGGGAATCGAACCCAGGTCCCTGGCGCTGTGAGGCAGCAGTGCTAACCACTGTGCCACCTTGCCACCCAATCCATAATTGTGCCACTACTTCTCTATGGGTGACATGGTAGCAGAGTGGTTAGCACTGCTGCTTCACAGCCCCAGGGACCTGGGTTCGAATCCCGGCTCGGGTCGCTGTCTGTGTGGAGTTTGCACATTCTCCCTGTATCTGCGTGGGTTTCCTCCGGGTGCTCCGGTTTCCTCCCACAGTCCAAAGATGTGCGGGCTAGGTTGATTGGCCATTCTAAAATTGCCCCTTAGTGTCCCGGGATGCATGGGTTAGTGGGTAAATATGTAGGGATATGTGAATAGGGCCTGGGTGGGATTGTGGTTGGTGTAGACTCGAGGGGCCGAATGGCCTCTTTCTGCACTGTAGGATTCTATGATTCTACATTTAAATCTCATTTCCCGGTGCACTTTAATCAATTCTGATCATTCCCTTATAATTACCTTTTATTTCAGTTTAAAAGACTAGTCTTAGGCTCACACTTCTCACCTTCAAACAGAATTTCAAATTCTATCACGTGATTGCCAAAAGACTCCTTTACAATGATCCTATTGATTAATCCTGTCTCATTGCACATGACCAGAACAGCCTGTAACCTGGTTGATGCTAGAATGTACTGCTATAAGTAATTGCCCTGAAAACAATTACTATCACATTTTCCAGGCTACCTTTGCCAATCTGATTCACCCACTCTATGGAGATTAAAATCACCCATGATTAAAGTTTTTAAAAAATGTTTATTTATTAGTCACAAGTAAGGCTTGCATTAACACTGCAATGAAGTTACTGTGAAATTCTCCTAGTTGGCGCACTCCAGTGCCTGTTCGGGTCAATGTACCTAACCAGCACGTCTTTCAGACTGTGGGAGGAACCGGAGGAAACCCACGCAGACACCGGGAGAATGTGCAAACTCCACACAGACAGTGACCCAAGCCTTAATCGAACCCGGGTCGCTAGCACTGTGAGGCAGCAGTGCTAACCTGCAGAGCCTTTCTTACATGCCCCCATTATGTCTTCCTGTACATTCTACCTGAAGGTGTAGCTGTTGTTAGGGGACATGTAAACTACTCCAACAAGTGACTTCTTAACTTTCCTATTTTGTACCTCTGCCCAAACTGATTCCACACCTTGATCTTTCAAGCTAAGACTGTCTCCCACTGCTGCGCTAACATAATCCTACCTTTCCCTAGTTCCCTACTTTGCCAAAATGTCAAATATCCTCAAATGTTCATTTTGCACTTTGGATATGCTGTGGAGTCTCCACAACCTCACAAAATTCCTGGCCATGGTTGCAAGGTGACCAAATTTGGGAAGTAAATGTTCCAGTATTTCCAAAACGGACAGCATCTAAAAGGAGCCCTGATAATAAAGGATGAGATGAGAACAGTAGTAAGAAATGATCTTAGCTCAGAAGGTCAGCAAGTAGAATCAGTATGGATGGAGATCAGTATGGAGGAATAAATAACAAGTAAAAAATGATGAGAGTTGCTTATAAGCCCCTAACAGTAATATGCTGTTGGGCAGAGCATTAAGCAATTATTGGAGCTTGTAACAAAGGCAAAGTAATAATGGTGGACTTTAATCTTCATATAGATTGGACAAATTAAATTGGCAAAGTTAGTTTGGAAACTGAGTTTGAACAGTGCTTTCATAAGAGCTTCCTAGAATACCTTGTGGAACAGCTAGAGACAAATTCTAAATCTAGCGTTGTGTAATGAAGCTGGGCTAAATAGTTACCTCAGAGCAAATAACCCTCCAGGAAAGAGTAATCATACCACAACTGAATTTGTAATTTTCTTAAATCCAAAGCTAGAATGTAAACAAAGCCAACTGCATAGATTTGAGGGGAGAGCTGGCTAAGGTTCACTAAGTAAAAAGACCAAAATATAAGATGGTAAATAAACAGTGAGAAAACATTTTTTAAAATTATTCAAAATGTGCAACAAAAATATATTGAAGTAAAAAAACTGCTAACTAGGGAAGGATAATATTTGATTAAAAGGAAAGGCTTTATAATATTGAGAAGAATGTCAATAAGCCAAAGAATTGGGTGATAGAAACCAACAAAAGGCAACCAAGAAGTTGATAAATGAGGAAAAGTTAGAATGAGACAGTGTGACAGCTGGTGAAAGTGGCTGCAGCTGGACAGCATTAACAACAGAGATGGCCCATAACCGCCGGGAGCAGGAGGAAACAGGAGATGGAGTCCCCGACTTGCGAATCCTCACTCCCTTTAAGGAGAGAGCCCTGGATCTGGCGAGGGAGGAAGAGGACAGGACCATGAATGACAGCTAGATTGCCGTGTGACCAGGAAGTGAGCAAAACATTCAGTCATATGACGTATCATAGAATCATAGAAACCCTACAGTGCAGAAAGAGGCCATTTGGCCCATCGAGTCTGCACTGACCACAATCCTCACATATTTACCCACTAATCCCTCTAACCTACGCATCTCAGGACCCTAAGGGTCAATTTAGCATGGCCAATCAACCTAACCCGCACATCTTTGGACTGTGGGAGGAAACTGGAGCACCTGGAGGAAACCCACGCAGACACGAGGAGAATGTGCAAACTCCACACAGACAGTGACCCAAGCCGGGAATCGAACCCAGGTCCCTGGAGCTGTGAAGCAGCAGTGCTAACCACTGTGCTACCGTGCCGCCCATCTCAACTTACTTATCTCAAGTAAGTGACGTCTGGGTAAACTGGGGTAAACACAGTAAGAAGTTTTTACAATACCAGGTTAAAGTCCAACAGGTTTATTTGAGTGACCATTGGAGTGACCCAGGGGCCCCAAGGGAGGAGGAATCACTAGAGCCTGTGCTAGGGCCTTCCACCCTGGAGACTCCAGCTGTCACTAGGCCTTCCCAATCCCCACTTCCTGACACCTGTGCATCTCATGGGTAGCAGGATGAACAGGATGGCACAGATACGTCCATGACACCAGGATGTTGGCTGGGGCCCACCTGGTCCCAGCCCTCCAGGGGATGCGCATCAAGGGCATCATGGGTAACGGGGCGCAGAATGCAGCTGACTGCCTCTACCTCCAATGTACATTCTGGGGGACACCTCGACGTAGCAGTAGACCACAAAAGATTAAGAAGATGGTAGTTTGGAAATGCTGTGTATTCTGGAATATTTACTTCCCAAGAGCTAAATATAAATCTGTAATTTTTATAAATTTAAGGCACACCTATAGCATACATGAATTTTATTTAGACATTGTGTAGGAAACAGTTGGTTAATTTACTCTAAAATTAGCAAGGTAATTTCCCTCCTGGTTGTAGGACCAAAGGAAAAAATGGAAGGCATAGCAGCAGTTTAGCAAGACTATAAGCATCAGTGATATGTTTTTTAAATTGAAAAACATTTTATGGCTATTTGCCACTTGTACTCCATTAAGAAAAAGGATAATACCCATGATGCCAATTTTTAACTTTTGCCCACAATGGGGTCAGCGGAGCAAAACATTGTAAATATGATGCATGGAATGGATGGGATGCGAGAATAACATGCAAAGTTTGTATCCTGTGCAATGTTGTATAATAAGACAGGAGAAATAAACACAAATGAGGATATAGAAAAATAAGTTGTGGTAGTAAATTGAAAATTATGTAGAAATGATATAGAAGGGGTTAGGTTGATTGGCCATGCTAAATTGACCCTAGGGGGGATTAGCAGTGTAAATATGTGTGGTTACGGGGATAGGGTGAGATTGTTGTCGGTGCAGGCTCGATGGGTCGAATGGCCTTCTTCTGTACTGTACAGATTCTTTGATTTAACAGCCTTTGATTTATTGATTGATTCCTAATTTTAATCTAAATTCTTTCTCATCTGTATGGTTGAGCATCATTGGCTCTCAGCTGGCCTTGCAGATGTCACAAACGTACAGTTTCAGGGCATGGGGGTAGAATTAGTTGCTTTGCTATATCTCTGCTTACTGATAAGTAAACGTATTGATCACAAGCCTTGAGAAGGTGCAAATCTAATCTACATTTCTTGAATGTGTGCACCATTGAGATGGAAAAGTAATTTAAAGTTTAAAATAAACACTTCTTCCCCAACACCAAGCATGATCATCTCCAGTGTGCTAAAACACACGGGTAGTCTGGAGACTACCAGACTAGTTCTGTTAAGACTGAACAGGGAATGTTGCTTGAGAGTAAATAATGTTACTGGGATAAATTAAAAAGTGTCCTGGTTTGTCATGCCATAGATTATCTAGTCTTTTATCTCTGTTGTGTGTGGGAGCTTCCTGTGTGCCAATCAGTCGCCACAATTACTATGACTACACTTCATCATTTTGCATTTGTTGAAGTATTTTTGTAGATGTACTGCAAAGTACTTCATAGGTTGTAAACTTTTGGACATAATGAGGATTTGAATTGTGCTCTATCAATGCAAATTCTTTCTTCCCTTTTAAATCTGGACTAGGTCTAATTTGAGAGGATTTTTTTTCAGTGCAGAAAAAGCTGTGCACATGTACATCTGGTGGCATTTCATTGACCTTGGCAGAGTCATGGACAGGGACAGAGTCTGACTGCCTGGCAGAGATTCCAAATTCCTGTCAGTTAAAATGAGGGAACTATGGACAAGACGTTAAATTTTCAGATACTACCTGTGTAATTTTCACCTTTCCCCCTTTGAGTGGTGAACCAAGAGAGAAACTTGCCCTTTTTGCAATCTGCCTGATTTTCAGTGCGAAATAAGCCCTCTGTTAAAATGAAGCCATATGTTAAAGTATTTGACGCTTTTGACAATAGTGTTTCAGAGTTAAAGCTGTGAAGGAGTGGGGGAAAATATTGCTCTTCATTTATCTCATACTCAAATCCTTGATTTCTGGAGCGGAATTGCGAATGTACTTGGAGAGATGGTACTGAAAAAATGTCCTCTTCGCTCCCGAGAATTGTTATACTGAGGAAGCAAAAAAAAGTTTTAAATGTTATTGAATTAATTTTGAATAATTGTGTATCTAGTTCTCATGATTCCGAGGTAATCAGTTGAATAGATGGCACAATTTAATTATGTACGGGGTAATGTAACCTCATGCTATCTGTATAAACAAAGGTCATTAGTGTAAATTGGGGGGTGGGGGCTGGGTTAAAATTTCAGTACTCTTTTTGTTTTGTGTTCATACCTTTAATTCCAACCATGGGACATAAATGGTGAAAATTTCCAATTGGCCGATGTGGACAAGATTTTCTGGTCCAGCGCTCTGCAAGGATTTTCATGATGTGGAGATGCCAGCGTTGGACTGGGGTAAACACAGTAAGAGTTTTAACAACATTTACAAGATTTACAAAGTACAAGATTTTCATGGGCAGGATGGACCAGCAAAAGTTCGGACTAGAAAATCCCATCCTATGATTGTGTAGAAACTCCACTATGTCTGAAGATTGAGTCAATCCTCTGCAAATGTTATGGCAAAGAGTCAAAACCCCAACCCCACTTGAGTAAATTCCCATAGAAGCTGTTTAAAAAGTGACTGCAGTTTACTCATCATGGTCACGAGCTGCCGCCAGTGGAAAAATGGAAGTGTTTCCCACTGCCGCTGGTAGTGCTAACCTGGTGGGATTCAACCACTGTTTGAATCATAGAATTTATAGTGCAGAAGGAGGCCAGTTGGCCTATCGAGCCTGCACTGACAACAATCCTACCCAAGTCCTATCCCCGTAACCCCACATATTTACCCTCCTAATCCCCCTGACACTAAGGGGCAATTTATCATGGCCAATCAATCTAACGCGCACGTCTCTGGACTGTGGGAGGAAGCCGGAGCACCCGGAAGAAACCCACGCAGACACAGGGAGAAAGTGCAAACTCCACACAGACAGTGACCCGAGGCTGGAATGGAACCCGGGTCCCTGGCGCTCTGAGGCAGCAGTACTAACCACTGTGCCAGATGCCACTAACAGGGTTGCAAAAGAAATCTCCAACATGAAACACACCGGCAAGCCCGGCTTCACAGAGATCAGAGCGCCATTTTTAAGGGGCACTCGGATCTAAGTACTGTGCCAAGTTTCACCCTTCCTCATGTACATAGCTACTTCCTGCAGACAATGCTCGCCACAGAGGGGCGACTCTCCCCCACCATGCTGACATGGGGGTGACCTGACCCACCACCCCTGAAGTCGGTGGCCTCACCCCCTCCTCGCCCTCAAGGGAGATACTCCAGTATGAGGCAGCAAAGACTGGACCCCTTCAGGCCTCCCTTGACAGTGTCAACCTGGCAGTGACATCCCAGGGTGGCTTTGGCAGGGTGGCAGACAGCAAAGCTAGGGCACTGTCCATGTACTTGACCTCCTTCTGCACTGTAGGGTTTCTATGATTCAGTGACTACCTGGGTGCTCCAAAGGCCTCCGAGCCCTCCAGGTGGTCACAACGTCTATCCAGAAAAATAAATGGTGGCTGCTAGAAGGTCCTCATGAGGACTCCTTGGAGGATAATCACTTTCTTCTTCAGCTGTAAACAACTAACAGTACAGTTGTGCTGTTCCAGCATAAGTGTTTGATAAAGACCCATTATGGAAGAAAAACAGTCAGACTATCCATTTGGTCTCAAAGTTATTCTGATCAAAGAGAAAACCTGTTTCGAACCAGCAGCTGCTCAAAAGAGGAAACATTTCATGTTTAATGGAGCGTGAACTGATTGTATCAACATTGAACTGTTTGATCTGCGCTGGAACTGTCAGTCAGAAAAGCTTTTAGCAGCTAATGGAACATGAGCTCCTTTGTGCAAATAAACTTGGCTAATCCCCGCTTTGATCTGCTCAGGAGCTGTCAATCAAAGCAGTTCTCAGAGCTTTCAGAGCAGCTGGTGCTTATTCAAGCTAGAAAGGGGGAAACCCCTTGGTGAAATTTAAAGCTCCTGTCGGTCAGTGCTTCTAAAAGGTTTCAGAGCACCTAGGACTTATGAGAGAAAGCAATGGGATCTGTCGAGTGAAATTGACATCTCCTGTCAATCAAAGTACTTCAAAGAGGTCTAGTAACACCTGAGGCTTCTGAAATCAATTGATCCCTACTGTAGAATGGAGTCGACTGTGATTTTGAAAGATTCCAGGTATTCTGAGGACATGGATTTTAAAGTGACCAGGCCACTTCAAAGGTTTTACAGAATACAGACATAATTGAAATCACCATCCTAAGAGTGATTTCCATGTTTCTCAGGGCAGAAAGGAGAAGTCCAGCCATGAGACCCCCATCCTGGGGGAGAGCCCCATGGTCAACCCCCCATTTCCCCAGCCTGAGCCCCCTCAACCCCCCAGGTTCCTTGAGAGACCTGGCAGCAACAGAGGGGCCAATGGGCACAGTTGGAGGTGGTACTTTTTCCTTGTTCCTCCCTTGAAGTCCATGTTGCTTGTCAGGACCAGGAGAGATTGGTGTCTGCCTGATTTCCAGCCTGTGGGGGTGAGAGGGGGATGAGGGAAGCATACCGGGAGGCTGGAGCATCTGGCCTCAAACTCAGTATTACATTCAAATTTATTAAAATCAGCAGCGATCAGGTTTTTGCCTGTTCTAGGTGAGAACCAGATTGGAGAAGATGCAACAGGCCAAGAGACCTGCAACAGGTTGGACACCTGGCGAGAAACCTGATTTGTCCCTCTTGCCTGATTCAACAGACCATCGTGATTCCTGGCTAGAGCTAGCAGTCCCAGAGAATCAACCCCCATTTTTTGCACTACTGATCAATGCATATTTGATTAAGGGCCACATGTCCAGAAAAAGACAGACACTGCCAAAGGTATGGGGAGTTGAAAAGGTAAGGAGTTAGCCAGAATGTGAAAGCTCATGCATTGAATTGGGTAAAAAGGAAATAAAGGTCCAAAATGTTAATGCGTGTTTCTGTCACTGATGAAATTACGGCAACAGAGTAGCTGTGGCTCTGAGGAGCTTAGTGTCTTTTATGTTTGTAACAGTATATGTTATATTGTAAATTTTGTGAACCAATGAGGATGCTTTGGGCTAGAGTTTTCAATGTGATAATTTTACCACTGAAAATGGATTGGAGTGGGGCATCTGCTCAACACCACAACCTCACCAAATCCGAATACATCGTCCTGAGTTGGGCCTCATTAGGCTCCAGCTTCTGATGCTCTCTGTGCTCCATGGAGGGAGCCCATCAGTGCCAATAAGTTAAATTAAACAGTACTGTTGGAGGACATTCATTTGGGGCAGCAGAAAGGAGAGGAGCTATATTTAAGTGGAGTCTCTTGAGTCCCCATGACAAAAGCCACTGACTGGTTACAGATGAGCATAAATAGAAGCTCCTGGAATGAGGAACGCGAGAGGGAGAGAGGTGACCAGCAGCAGGTCTTGTCTTTCCTTTGGTCTCATTGATGATATTCCCACTTCTACCATTTTCCCTAGCCCTGCAGAAGAAGGGAAAGCAAATTTGGGGACATAGGAACTGATGTGTAAATGTGATCAAGATTGTTTGCTGAAGTGGAGGGTAATCAACAGCATGGACTGATTGTGCTGAATGATCTGTTTCTGTGTTTTAATTTGCACATGTCTCTGTGTCCCTACCATCAAGTGTAGTGGGGAAGTCAAGGGATGGGAACAGGGAGTTGTGGGTACAGGGATGAGAATTCCAAATATGTTTCAGCCACGACCTGGCAGAAGGAAAGTCCACACCAATATTGGAGGGAATTTCAAGCCCTTGTCTGTTTTCAGTGAGCAGAATTTTCCAGGCCAGTTGGAGGCAACTTGGCAGGGTAGGAAAATATCACAAAGCCATTTGGGATGACTCCCTAATGTCTCTGGGTGAGTTTATTAGCAGCCCACTCCATGGAGGTGGAAGCCAGCTGTTCCAGTTAAGGCCCATTGAATGGGCCCCCACTCCAAATACAGAACCTTGCAACTGACTGGAGGTGGCCATTGCAGCCTCCTCTCAAATAGCCAGATATACAGCCATGGCTGCAGCTACAATCATTTTATGTAAAACATTTTATGTAAATAGTGGCAAACCTAGAAATCATTGGAAAGAATAGCTCTCAAGTACTTTTGTGTACCTGCCAGGTTTCATGTAATACCTCAAGTACACTGGCCAGTAAGAAGCTGGCCAGTAGCACAGTGGTTAGCACTGCTGCTTCAAAGCTCCAGGGACCTGGGTTTGATTCCGGGCTTGGGTCACTGTCTGTGTGGAGTTTGCACATTCTCCTCGTGTCTGTGTGGGTTTCCTCCAGGTGCTCTGGTTTCCTCCCACAGTCCAAAGATATGCGGGTTAGGTTGATTGGCCATGATAAAAATTGCCCTTAGTGTCCTGAGATGCGTAGGTTAGAGGGATTAGTGGGTAAATATGTAGGGATATGGGGCCAGGGCCTGGGTGGGATTGTGGTCGGTGCAGACTCGATGGGCCGAATGGCCTCTTTCTGTACTGTAGGGTTTCTATGATTTCTATGATAAGCTGCATTAAACAGCAATGTAAATATTGTAGTGTTGCTGCTTGTCAGTGTATATTTATCACATTGAAAAATCTCAACAGGCTTCTGCACACTTTGAATTGTAATGAAACACTGACACGTTACTGTGTGCTGCAAGAGAATTTAAAACCTAACTTATGTCCTTCAGTATAAGAGATTAAACGGACATCATGTTAATATGGATGTAGCTGTACTTATCAAATTAGGTTTGAGATCGTAAAAGTAATGTAACTTGGTGAAAAAGAAAGTTGTGGCCTCAGAATTTCCCAAAGTATTTTACAACTAATGAAGTACTTTTCATGTTGTAATGAAGGAAAGTTCCCACAAAAACAAAATGAGAAGAACTAGATAGCCTGCTTTAAGTGTTGTTGATTAAGGATTAAATATTGGCCACAATGCTGGTGATAATTCCATTACTCTTCTTCGAATTAGTTGCATCGGATCTTTTATGTCCACCAGAAGGGCAGATGGGGCCTTAATTTGGCATATCAGCATTCTTTCAGTAGTGCCCTGGAGTAGCAGCCTAGATTTTTGTGCTTAAGGATTGAATTTTCACCCTAATGTGGGATTGTGTAATTTCTCTCCTGGCATGACTATTTGCCAGTACCAGGGCCATTTTCCTGGAGGTGGGATCAGGTGGAAAGGCTACCACCTTGCAAACAGCACAAGACAGCGGGTGGAGCTCACAGGCAATACTCCCTCCAAAACTGGGTCTCGAGCAGAGAATACCTTTGCCTGGTATGTCTGGATGCCAGTGTCTAAGGAGGCTCAGAGTGTGGGGTGTGATTCTCCTGGCCCACTGTGCTGCTCGAGTCGCACAGCAGGCCTGGAAATATCAGCGGGGGCCCTGTAACGGGTATCGCAACCTGTGTCCAGCCAATTACGAATATCCCAGGCCCATTTTTTTAAAGCATAATCAGGCTCAGACTGGAAATCAGCGCGAGGTTGATTGCAATTTGGAAATGGTCATTTTCATGTAATTTCATTAGTGAGCCTGGATGATGCTGTCCCGGACTCACTAATGTTTCCCACCCGCCGGGAGAGGTTGCCACCAGCTGAAATCATGTATGGTCCTCATGAACAGGGACCAGGCATGATCACCCCACTGGTGGGGACTGAGGCCCCTGGGAGTATGGGGACACGGGGGTGCTCCTTCGGCAGTGCCAGCCTCGCACCCTGGCACTGCCCACCAGGCAGTGCCAAGCAAGCAGGGCTTAATGGGGAGAAGGGGGGGGGGGGGGTGAGGGGTGAGGGAGGGGGGCCTAATGGGAGCAGGGCCGATTTGTGGTGGGGTGGTCCTGCTGCGCACTCTGCATTAGGGATTGATGGGTGGGGTTGGGACAGAGGGGGTGATCAGAGCTGGCATGGGGAGGGGGCTGGGGTTTGGGCTGGACGTGGGGTGTTAGGCTGGACATGGGTAGGAAGGGAGGGTCAGGCTGGCCGTGGGGGGAGGGTAGTGTGCATGCACTGATATCCCCACTGACAGATCTGCACATGTGCAGTGGCCTCACTCACTCTCTCTCACACACACGCACACACACACACTCATTTCTTTGGGGGAGAATCATGTCTGATGAGAAGTAGGTGATGAAGGTAAGTAAAAGGCCCATTAAGATCAATGATCAGAGTCCAACTGGAACTTTCCAGTTAGCCTGTGGACACGACACATTTCACCCCTCATTCTCCAGGGTGCCCTTGAGCCTTTCCTGCCTACCTATCCACAGCTGTAGCCACAATCTGCCTATGAAGGTCTCCCCCTCCGGAGTGGTGGCCCGACAACTGTGGCAATATTTTTACTTCAGAAGTGAGAGGAACCTTCCTTAAGACAGAGGCACCCACTCTCTCCCTTCTGTGTAAGGATAGACTGTGACTCTTGCCATGCTGGAAACTTATTGTTGATCCTCTAGCTTCCAGAGCCTGCCTGTCATTCTTAACTGGACATTGGATGTACTCACTGACCAGTAATTAGGTAACTCAGGGAAAATCATTGCTGGGTAACTGCTCCCAGAATAGTGCATGTTTGGGTCCCCCATTTGACTCCAGTGTTGGGGTGCTGACCCAAAACACACATTCTTGCCCCAAGTTTTTGAAGGTGGACTTGAACCCGCAGCCTTAAACACTCAGGTGAGAGTATGACCCAATAAACCGTGACTGACACTAAAAGAGTCACAATGCAATTTGATCAGTTTTATTTAAAATATTGGATTAACATGGTTTGTACAGGATCATGAATAAAAGTTGGTTTAAAGGTTCTATTTTTGTTCAGATCTTGACATTCTTTAAATATATAGAAGTAAAATTACAGCACTAACTGCTAAGACTTTTATGGAAATGGCAAATGGACAATAAAGGTGGAACTTCTGCATAGCTGAAATTAGAATCCAGACATATTGAAATCAGCAGGGGAGGTTGCTCTGAGTAAAATTAAGAAAACTGTCTTCCAAATGAATTAGGCCAAGTAACCACAAATTAATTGCCTCGAAACTGCTTTTGCTTTGTGGCGTAATGCATGTTGAGAACGGTGGGAATGCAGACAAGCTCCCATGGAGTGGACTACGCTTGAATTCTCTGGGGGGTGGGGGATCATGGTCAACTGGGACATGAAACAAAAGAAACCTTGATTTAACTTGCACATGCCAACAGCAGCAAAGGCCAAGGCCGGAGCTTTCCTCACATTACACATCCCAATACAGTAAAACTTCGCTGGGACATCTGAAGGGACAGACTTGTCATTGCAAATACAAATGGTTTTGGTGGCTAATGGTTCTTGAAAACCTTAAACAAAGCTAAGAGCAGAAACATCTTCACTGCATTCATAATAATCTAATGTGGCTTCATCAGGAGGAACAGATGTAATTCAGGACAACCGGATTGCTGTCACATTTGCCCTGTCTGGAATTCGCATCACACACCCAAATAAAGTTACGTAGCACTTACGTGGAATAATCTCTCGCTTCACCTGCCGCTAAGATATGACAGTTTCAGATCAGCCACTGTTAACAGTGATTTTATTTTGCAAAACTATTAATGAACATGCATGCAACCTGATGTGAAAGTCTTCATGTGTAATTTGTGATGCATAACAAGTAGGTTGTGAAGGTTGCCAACAAAATCTGAAAATATTTGTGTCAGAATGCCAACAATTTAAAGACAATGCATGGATATTAATACAAACTTGTGACGAACTTACTTGGCTCACATGTGGCAAGTCTGAGATTAGAAAGAAGTTTGAATTGATGTAAAATGCAGTACCTAATGTCAGATTTCTGCTTCCTCCTATAACTACACCCAGTAGCAAGCCACGATGAAAAGTTGTGTTTTATTTTCCCCTCGGCTTGTCATGATGCTATTTTCTAAACTGATCTCCATTATTTAGGCAAAGGCAGCTCAAGCATCTCATCCGACGTGAGTTCAAGTACGGATCACACGCCGACCAAAGCCAGAAGGAATGCAGCTACCAGTGAAGGTAGGCATCTGGTCCTCATTAGAACTTCTGTCCTTTTATGCTGGACTTAGTTTTTTGGAAAATGCTTTTTAATTAGGCCAACTCCACTTTTGCTGTGGTGCAACGCTTTGTTTTCCTCAGACAAAATGTATTGTGAAGTTCAAAAAAAGCAATGTAATCTCGTGAAGTATGAGGGTGCATTATATATTGTGCTTGGACATCAACAGTACAATGCACAACACCCCAGTGCCCCTCTGTGCTTAATTGCTCCAGTTCCCAATATTGTAGATGTAGACTAATATTCCACATGTGGGTAGTCAAAAAGTAGAGATCACAAATATAAGAAAGTTACAAATGAATACAGGAATGAATTCAGAAGAAACTTCCTTACTCACAGTGATAAGAATGTGGAACTCACTACAACATTGATTGTTTGAGACAATTAGCATAGATGCATTTATTAGCATGCTAGTTAACAACAGCAACTTATTTCATATAGCACTGTTAACGTAGTGAAAAATCCCAAGGTGCTTCACAAGACTATTATAAAACAAAGCAGGACACTGAACTCCATAAACCTTATGGCACAAGGAGATCTTAGATCAGATGACAAAAGGCATAGCCAAAGGAGTTTTAAGGATTTCTTAAAGGAGGAAAGCAAGGCAGGGAGGCGGAGAAGTGTCGGGAGAGAATTCGAGAGCTTGGGGCCGAGGCAACTAAAGGCAATCCCACCAATGGTAGAGGAAGGGCGGGGGAGGGGTGGGTTGTTGAACTGGAGGAGATAACAGAGATATGTAGGGGGATTCTCCTGCTGTACTCGCCCCAAAACCAGTGAATCCCACCCGAGGTCCAATGGACCTTTGCGTGGTTCGCTCCCCACCTGTTACGATTCCCGTGGCGGGCGGGAACGGGAATTCCCTCCATGGAGAGGACGAGGCCATGAAGAGATTCGAAAACAAGAATAAGAATTTTAAAGTCAAGATGTTTTACTGTAAGTCAGTGAGCACAGGGATAGGGAATTATGATGCAAGCAGCAGAGTTTTGGATGATCAAGTTCAGGGAAGACCGAATATGAGAGGTCAGCGAGGTGTGCGTTTCAGTAGTGGACCCGAGAAGTAACAAAGGCATGAACCAGGGTTTCAGCAGTAGATGATCTAAAATGGGGGCAAGTCGGGCAATGTTACAGAGATGGAAATGGGTGTCTTAACAATGACACAAATATGAGGACAGAAGTTTATCTCAGGATCAAATGTGACACTAAGGTTACAGACAGACTGGCTTCATCTCAGATCTGCCAGGGAGAGGAATGGAGTTGATAGATAGGGAACAGAGTGGTTGGAAAGGGGACCAAAATCAATAGCTTTGGTCATGCCAAAATGTATTAAAGGAAATTTCTGCTCATCCAGCATTGGGTGTCAAACAAGTTATTTGATAATTTAGCAACAGTGGAGGAGTTGCGAGAGGTGAGTTAAAGTTGGGTGTCGTCAGCATTCAAATGTAAAACTAACATTCTGCCTTCAGATAATGTCGTCAAGGGGAAGCATGTAGATAAGAAACAGGAGTGGGCTGAAGATTGATCTTTGAGGTAACAGAGGTTGTGTGGGAGCAGGGAGGGAAGCCATTGCAATGACTATTTGCTGAGATGAGGTTGATCAGAATGGAACCACTTGGAAACTGGCAGACAGTGGCATTAAAAGAGCATGAGGTGCTTGCCTGTGTGAAATGCTGCAGACACACTGAGAAGGATGAGGGAGGTATTAATTTTGTTACTGTCGCATAGGCTGTCATACAAGAGCCAATTCAGTTCTATACCAGGAATGGAAATCTAATTGAGGGAATTCAAACTTGGAGTTATGGGAAAGATGGGAACAGATTTGGAAGGTGACAATGTTTTCAAGGATTTTGGAGGGGAAAGCTGTGATCCTTTCCTTCATCATCTCTCGCTCCAATTGACAATTTGATGTAACAGTCTTACTGTTCTCCTTTCAGGGGAAATCCAGGATTTTCCCCATCTGAACAGCACAGCAAGAGGTGTGGACAAGGTGGATGATGATGAGTGTGATTGGGCATGTCCAACCTCTTTGCTGTCACTCTTTGTCTGTTGTACAGTCCTGGAAATTTGTTGACAGGAAACACACAACATCTGGAGGACTGTCCAGCAGTTTAAAGATGAGCCGATGCATCCGGATGATCAAAGATACAATCCTAATGAGGGGTCTTCTTTAGTCAAGATAGAAGACATTGGTAGGAAATCCCTTGAAGGGATGAAATTTTTTTCTGCTCATTTCTTCAACCAATGAACAGTCACTTCTGGTGTGGATTGATAGTCTTAGATAGACATCTGCTTCGAGAGACTGTGTCTCTCCTTCCTGCCATTTCCTGAGTCTCCTGAGAGGATACAGCAGGATATAGATCGGTTGGAGGCTTGGACAGCTGGAGTTTAATCCGGACAAATGTGAGGTAATGCATTTTGGAAGGTCTAATACAGATAGGAAATATACAGCAAATGGCAGAACTCTTAAGAGTATTGATAGGCAGAGGGATCTGGGTGTACAGGTACACAGAACATAGAACAGTACAGCACAGTACAGGCCCTTCGGCCCTCTATGTTGTGCCGAGCTTTGCCCGAAACCAAGATCAAGCTATCCCACTCCCTATCATTCTGGTGTGCTCCATGTGCCTATCCAATAACCGCTTGAAAGTTCCGAAAGTTTCTGACTCCATTATCACAGCAGGCAGTCCATTCCACACCCCAACCACTCTCTGAGTAAAGAACCTACCTCGGACATCCCTCCTATATCTCCCACCATGAACCTTATAGTTATGTCCCTAGTAACAGCTACATCCACCCGAGGAAATAGTCTCTGAACGTCCACTCTATCTATCCCCCTCATCATCTTATAAACCTCTAAGTCGCCTCTTAACCTCCTCCGCTCTAAAGAGAAAAGGCCTAGCTCCCTCAACCTTTCCTCATAAGACCTACCCTCCAAACCAGGCAGCATCCTGGTAAATCTCCTTTGCACTCTTTCCAGTGCCTCCACATCCTTCTTATAGTGAGGTGACCAGAACTGCACACAATATTCCAAATGTGGTCTCACCAAGGTCCTGTGCAGTTGCAGCATAACCCCACGGCTCTTTAAACTCAAACCCCCTGTTAATAAACGCTAACACACTATAGGCCTTCTTCACGGCTCTATCCACTTGAGTGGCAACCTTTAGAGATCTGTGGATATGAACCCCAAGATCTCTCTGTTCCTCCACATTCCTCAGAACCCTGCCGTTGACCCTGTAATCCGCATTTAAATTTGTCCTCCCAAAATGAATCACCTCGCATTTATCAGGGTTAAACTCCATCTGCCACTTTTCGGCCCAGCTCTGCATCCTATCAATGTCTCTTTGCAGCCTACAACAGCCCTCCACCTCATCCACTACTCCACCAATCTTGGTGTCATCAGCAAATTTACTGACCCACCCTTCAGCCCCCTCCTCCAAGTCATTGATAAAATTCACAAATAGCAGAGGACCAAGCACTGATCCCTGTGGTACACCGCTGGTAACTGGTCTCTAGTCTGAAAATTGTCCATCCACCACCACCCACTGTCTTTTATGAGATATGATGTGGAGATGCCGGCGTTGAACTGGGGTAAACACAGTAAGATTTTTAACAACACCAGGTTAAAGTCCAACAGGTTTATTTGGTAGCAAATGCCATTAGCTTTCGGCACGCTGCTCCTTCGTCAGATGGAGTGGAAATCTGCTCTCAAACAGGGCACAGAGACACAAAATCAAGTTACAGAATACTGATTAGAATGCGAATCTCTACAGCCAACCAGGTCTTAAAGATACAGACAATGTGAGTGGAGGGAGCATTAAGCACAGGTTAAAGAGATGTGTATTGTCTCCAGACAGGACAGCCAATGAGATTCTGCAAGTCCAGGAGGCAAGCTGTGGGGGTTACTGATAATGTGACATAAAGCCAACATCCCGGTTTAGGCCGTCCTCATGTGTGCGGAACCTGGCTATCAGTTTCTGCTCAGCAACTCTGCGCTGTCGTGTGTCGTGAAGGCCGCCTTGGAGAATGCTTACCCGAAGATCAGAGGCTGAATGCCCGTGACCGCTGAAGTGCTCGCCCACGGGAAGAGAACAGTCTTGCCTGGTGATTGTCGAGCGGTGTTCATTCATCCGTTGTCGTAACGTCTGCATGGTTTCTCCAATGTACCATGCCTCGGGACATCCTTTCCTGCAGCGTATCAGATTGACAATGTTGGCCGAGTTGCAAGAGTAGGTACCGTGTACCTAGTAGATGGTGTTCTCACGTGAGATGATGGCATCCATGTCGATGATCCGGCACTTTTTGCAGAGGTTGCTGTGGCAGGGTTGTGTGGTGTCGTGGTCACTGTTCTCCTGAAGGCTGGGTAGGTTGCTGCGGACAATGGTCTGTTTGAGGTTGTGCGGGTGTTTGAAGGCAAGAAGTGGGGGTGTGGGGATGGCGTTGGCGAGATGTTCGTCTTCTTCAATGACATGTTGAAGGCTCCGGAGGAGATGCCGTAGCTTCTCCGCTCCGGGGAAGTACTGGATGACGAAGGGTACTCTGTCCACTGTGTCCCATGTTTGTCTTCTGAGGAGGTCGGTGCGGTTTTTCGCTGTGGCGCGTCGGAACTGTTGATCGATGAGTCGAGCGCCATATCCTGTTCTTATGAGGGCATCTTTCAGCGTCTGGAGGTGTCTGTTGCGATCCTCCTCATCCGAGCAGATCCTGTGTATACGGAGGGCTTGTCCATAGGGGATGGCTTCTTTAACGTGTTTAGGGTGGAAGCTGGAGAAGTGGAGCATCGTGAGGTTATCCGTGGGCTTGCGGTACAGTGAGGTGCTGAGGTGACCGTCCTTAATGGAGGTGCGTGTGTCCAAGAATGCAACCGATTCCAGAGAGCAGTCCATGGTGAGTCTGATGGTGGGATGGAACTTGTTGATGCCATCATATAGTTGTTTCAGTGATTGCTCACCATGAGTCCAAAGGAAGAAAATGTCATCGATGTATCTAGTGTATAGTATCGGTTGAAGGTCCTGTGCGGTGAAGAAGTCTTGTTCGAACCTGTGCATGAAGATGTTGGCATATTGAGGTGCGAATTTTGTCCCCATGGCTGTTCCGTGTGTCTGGATGAAGAACTGGTTGTTGAAGGTAAAGACATTGTGGTCCAGGATACCCTGATTCTGCTCAGATTGTTCTCGAAGTTGCTGCCTCACTTGGGCTGCCAACATTGACAGTCACAATAATTTTTCTTTGTGAGACAGTGAGTCAATTCCCTGACTGGGTTCTGGAATCCACTCAGCAGTGTCAGCTGATGGTCAGTAGCCATTTTGTGAAAAGAGGCTGGTTGAGCTAAGGTGGTTGTTCTTCGAGCAGAGAAGGCTGAGGGGAAACCTAATTGAAGTGTACAAAAGTTTGAGGGACATAAATAGGGTAGATAGGAAGATACTTTTTCCTTTTAGTAGAGGGGTCAGTAACCAAGGGGCATAGATTTAAGGTAAGAGGAAGGAAATTTAAAAGGGAGTTAAGGAAAATCTTTCTCTCCCAGAGCGTGGTGGGAATCTGGAACTCACTGCCTGAAAGGTTGGTAGAGGCGAGAACCCTCATAACATTTAAAAAGCATTTAGATGAGCACTTAAAATGCCGCAGCATTCAAGGCTATGGACCAAGTGCTGGAAAAGTGGATTAGAATAGATAGGTACTCAATAGCTGACATAGACACAATGGGCCAAAGGCCTCTTGCTGTGCTGTAAAACTCTATGGGTGGAATTTTCCTGCCCCACACACCCAAAAAGTGGAAATTCCACTCTAGGTCAACGGACCTTCCCATGGTCCGCCCCCTTGCCTACTACAATTCTCTTGGCAGGCAGAATGGAAGAATTCTGCCTGCCTGCCATCCCCTCGATCACGAGGGGTCACGGGCTCAAGGTGAGAGGGGCGAAGTATAACTCAGATATCAGAGAGATGTTTTTTACACAGAGGGTGGTGGGGGCCTGGAATGCGCTGCCAAGTAGGGTGGTGGAGGCAGGCACGCTGACATCGTTTAAGACTTACCTGGATAGTCACATGAGCAGCCTGGGAATGGAGGGATACAAACGATTGGTCTAGTTGGACCAAGGAGCGGCACAGGCTTGGAGGGCCGAAGGGCCTGTTTCCTGTGCTGTACTGTTCTTTGTTCTTTGTTCTAATTTGCCCCTTTGACTCCATGACTCTGAAGTTGGAGATGGGGCAATGGTTTGACAGGACAATGGGATGAAGGGTTGATTTTTGAGGAGACAGGTGATGATGGAGAGAAGAACAACAGAAGAGAAAGAACCCTTATCGATATTGGCTAACGGGGAAAGGAGGGAACTTTGGGTGTTTAGTTGGAATAGGGTTCATAGAATCATAGAAACCTACAGAGCAGAAGGAGGCCATTCGGCCCATCAAGTCTGCACCAATCACAATCCCACCCAGATCCTATCCCCATAACCTCATGCATTTACCGTAGCTAGCCCCCCGACACTAAGGGGCAATTTAGCACGGCCAATCCACCTAACCACACATCATTGCACTGTGGGAGGAAACCGGAGCACCTGAAGGAAACCCACGCAGACACGTGGAGCATGTGCAAACTCCACACAGACAGTGACCCAAGCAGGGAATCGAACCCGGGTCCCTGGCGCTTTCTGGCAGCAGTGCTAACCACTGCCACCGTGCCATGAAGGAGCAAGAGGTGAGTCACATGGATAAGATGAACTCAGAGAGGATATGTGGGGAGATAGGAAAGAAACTGGAGAAAGATGTGAGTTCAGGGCCTGGGGCAGGGAAAAGCATTAAAGGAGGTTTGTCTCAATCTTAGTAATAAAGGAATCCATGAGCTCCTTGTATTTGGTGGTGGTGAGGATGGAATGGATGGGGGAAAGGGTTTTAAAAACAGAAAGAAAAAAGAAGCTGGTACATGAGTAGAAAGGCAAAAGGAACTGAAGAATATGTAGATAGGGTGAGATGAAGTATGCAGGAGGATGCTTATGTGAGGCATAATAAGTAGCATAGATCTGTCGGGTTGGATTGCTCATTTTAGTGCTGTAAGTTTGATGTAATTACTAATATTACGTTCCAAAATTGTCTTGCATTGAAGTGATTTTTAAAAAAATCCAATTCAGGTCAAGCACTGTTAGTCATTTAATGTTTATTTACATTTAGTGTTGCTAATCATGTGGGTAGACGAAGCAACAGACATCAAGCTGTACTATCACTACTGGATTGTTATCTGGCTGACAACTCTGAAGATAAATTATTGGTGGCATGGTGGCACAGTGGTTAACTGCAGCCTCACAGTGCCAGGGACCCAGGTTCGATTCATGGCTCAGGCCTCTTCTGTCTGTGCAGAGTCTGCACGTTCTCCCCATGTCTATGTGGGTTTTCTCCTTGTGCTCCGGTTTCCTCCCACAGTCTGAAAGACATGCTGATTAGGTGGATTGGCCATGCTAAATTCTCCCTCGGTGTATCTGAACAGGTGTCAGAGTGTGACGACTAGGGGATTTTCATAGTAACTTATTTTTTTTCTCAAGTTGTGGCTATTTTGGGAAGTGTTTCAGAACTAGAATTGCAAAAAGAAAAAAATCCAGTTGAGCCAGTGCTGATTTAATTTCAGATTTTGCTTTTAGACTAAATCTATCATCTGAACACCACACTTTAGAAAGCATGTCAAAATCTTAAATGTGTAGCACATCTGTCAGGTTGCAAGGTTTCAGATATATGGACACATTGGAGAAACTGGGGTTACTCACCTTAGAGCAGAAGAAGGTTAAGGACGGATTTAATTGAGGTGTTTAAAATCTTGAATGATTTTGATGAAGAAAATAAGGAGAAACTTGTTTGGAGTGGCTGAAGAGTCAGTAACTAGATTGAAGATAATTGGCAAAAGAACTGGAGGTGACAAGTG
Source organism: Mustelus asterias (assembly GCF_964213995.1). Taxonomy (NCBI): domain Eukaryota; kingdom Metazoa; phylum Chordata; class Chondrichthyes; order Carcharhiniformes; family Triakidae; genus Mustelus; species Mustelus asterias. Next base: position 120,072,832 of record NC_135802.1, read on the forward strand.
GGAAAAATTGTTTACACAGCGAGTTTCTGTAATATGGAATAAATTGCCAAGAAGTGTGGTTAAAACAGAATCAGTAGTAACTTTCAAAAGCAAATTGGATTAATATTTGAAAAAGGGTAAAAAAGAATGCTGAGCTATGGGGAAAGGGCAGGTATGTGGAACTAATTGGATAGCTTTCAGAGAGCCAGCACTGGCATGAGGGGTGAATGGCCTCCTTTTGTGCTGCATGAAGAATTTTTTCCTCCTTCTGTAACCTAATTTCTTTAGGTTGAGAGGATGTCTGTTTTCAGCTAAGCATATTTATTATGTTACAAGCTGCAGTGTTCTACTTTGCTGCCAATTCTACCCTCCCCCGATTGAAAGGGGCGATGCAACTATGATGCTTGTCAGGCGTGCAGGGGGTGATACGGCTGTGGAGGGGCAAGGAACATGCACACGAGATAAAGCATAAATAAAACCTCAGCCATCTCGTGTTCTGACCAAAGTTACCAGTTCCTGGTGCCAAACATACAAGGATGTTGGCCTCTGGCCCTTCCCACTGAGAGTTCAGAAATTTAAGGTTAAGAACCCAGCCAAAAACTGTTGGCAATAGGGAAGCTTTTCAGCAATGGACGGGGAAGATAATATTGAATGGAGGAAACCCCAGTTCAGGATATTCCAATACATTAGGGATATCTGAAATGTCACTTCTGATCACATTTTTAATTTATACTTTACTATTTAAAAACCAAACCAGAAAGATATGCCTGTAAAAAGGAAAGTAACCAAATGATTAATTTAAATTTTTTTCATTGGTCAGTGGAAACAAAGGGCTGAATTTTCATCCCAGCCACATGTCAGAAATGTAGATGGAGGAGACCTGGAAATTGAGGCCACTTTCATTGTTGGGTTTCCAACATCGTTCCTGATACCGGATTTCGGACCTGGGAAGACCACGTGCCCACATAAGATTTATTTTAGATTTGAAATTTGACCATCTGCCATGGTGATTTGAACTTGGAACCCCAGAGCATTGCTCTAAATTTGAGGTTTACCAGTTCAGTGACCTATAAGACCATAAGAAATAGGAGCAGGAGTAGGCCATCTAGCCCCTCGAGCCTGCCCCGCCATTCAATAAGATCATGGCTGATCTGATAGTGGTTTAGTTCCACTTACCCGCCCGCTCCCCATAACCCTTAATTCCCTTATTGATCAGAAATCTATCTACCTGTGACCTATATCACTAGACCACACAACAACCACTGCAGCTCCTTAACAGCCTTGTTAACCATGGAGTAGGCAGATACCCCAGTTTCCTGATGTGATGAGGGGCAAGTTAACTGCCTGGAGGCAGCCACTCACCTGCAGGATGGGGTGCCAGTGCTCCTGGCATGTCTATGGGGTGCCAGTGCTCCCTGCCTGTCTGGGAGGGGTACAGCCAAAGGCCACCTTGTAGAAAGGCTCCCCCTACCCCAATAGTGGTGGCCTAGGTGCTTTTTGTTTTTTTAAATTAAAGATTGAGAAGAGTGGCTGAGAGGCTACTTTCTTTTTGAAGACCCTCTCACGACTGGAACCTGGTGTTCCTCTGAAGCTGGAAAATCTCTGGTTGTTCAGCTGTATGGGCTGCCCACAATCCTTAATTAGACTGGGAACCTGCATCCATGTCAATTAAGGGGCGCCCTAATCAAAATCCCAACAATTGACTACTTCCCCTGGAGTGTTTGTGGGTTTGAGACCCACAGTCTCTTTCCATCCTAAGGCCAAATATCAGTCCAAATTGTCAACTTATATCTGCTGCATCACACTGACCCTGTAACATTGAACAAACATTGATGGAAAGGATACTTACTTTCCCCCCTTGATGCCATTTGTAGATCATGTTTCCCTTCCCACACCCACTGATTTTCAGTCAGGAAAACAGGATCACTATTGTAGACACTTTCCAAGGCCACTGTCAGTATGAGCAGCCTACAAGAGGGATTATTGGCTTTAGTAATATTTTCAGACCCTTCCTATTGATCCTGTCTTGGATGTGATTCCACTCATTCCTTAGCTGACAACAAGCAAAACACTGACCAATCAGGGTAATCAAATGTAAAATTGATTTAAACCTGTGCATAATTGTTAAAGAAATAAACCAGAGATGTGAGTGTTAGGTGGATTGGCCACACTAAATTGCCCATTAGTGTCAGGGGGCTAACTAGGGTAAATGCAAGGGGTTATGGGGATAGGCCTGGGTGGGATTGTGGTCGGTGCAGATTTGATGGGCCTAATGGCTTCCTTCTGCACTTCTGGTTAAGCTTTGAAATGTTGAAGGTGAATTTCCACAGAAGTTCCAGACGTTTTCCTAGGGTTTCCCAGCCCAGCCAGTGAAATTATAGTAGGCAGGCAGAAGGATCCCTATTGCCGGAGTTTGTGCAAATAGCTACTGTATCGGACTAATATATGAAGTTACAACATTTGTGTATTATATCCTTTCACTTAAATTATAGGAAGCTAGGACTCTGGGATTTAAAGTGCTAAAGTGCAGGTCATGGGTTTTTCCAAGTTTTTATTTGCTCTTCCGAACTTGTCTCCAAGCAGCATAACTATACAACAGCAAAAGGGTGTTTTATCTGAAACATTAACTCTGGGTGGTGGGACCAGTAATTCCTGGCCAAAGTCATCAACGTTTTGATGGCTCTCCAAATTTTCTGGTCCCGCCCACAGCAATTCTCATTAGAAGCAACCCTGGAAAATTCAAGCCTTTGTTTCTCTCCACAGTTGTTGCCAGACCTGCTGAATATTTCCGACATTTCTGTTTTTATTTTGGAAAACTATACAACTCTGTCCAGAAACCCCTCATATATCGTATATCCATGTCATATACATGGATTTTAGTAAGGCGTTTGATAAGGTCCCCCATGGTCGGCTTATGATGAAAGTGAGGAGGTGTGGGATAGAGGGAAAGTTGGCAGATTGGATAGGTAACTGGCTATCTGATCGAAGACAGAGGGTGGTGGTGGATGGAAAATTTTCGGACTGGAGGCAGGTTGCTAGCGGAGTGCCACAGGGATCAGTGCTTGGTCCTCTGCTCTTTGTGATTTTTATTAATGACTTAGAGGAGGGGGCTGAAGGGTGGATCAGTAAATTTGCTGATGACACCAAGATTGGTGGAGTAGTGAATGAGGTGGAGGGCTGTTGTAGGCTGCAAAGAGACATAGATAGGATGCAAAGCTGGGCTGAAAAATGGCAAATGGAGTTTAACCCTGATAAATGTGAGGTGATTCATTTTGGTAGGACTAATTTAAATGTGGATTACAGGGTCAAAGGTAGGGTTCTGAAGACTGTGGAGGAACAGAGGGATCTTGGGGTCCATATCCACAGATCTCTAAAGGTTGCCACTCAAGTGGATAGAGCTGTGAAGAAGGCCTATAGTGTGTTAGCTTTTATTAACAGGGGGTTGGAGTTTAAGAGCTGTGGGGTTATGCTGCAACTGTACAGGACCTTGGTGAGACCACATTTGGAATATTGTGTGCAGTTCTGGTCACCTCACTATAAGAAGGATGTGGAAGCGCTGGAAAGAGTGCAGAGGAGATTTACCAGGATGCTGCCTGGTTTGGAGGGTGGGTCTTATGAGGAAAGGTTGAGGGAGCTAGGGCTGTTCTCTCTGGAGCGGAGGAGGCTGAGGGGAGACTTAATAGAAGTTTATAAAATGATGAAGGGGATAGATAGAGTGAACGTTCAAAGACTATTTCCTCGGGTGGATGGAGCTATTACAAGGGGGCATAACTATAGGGTTCATGGTGGGAGATATAGGAAGGATACCAGAGGTAGGTTCTTTACGCAGAGAGTGGTTGGGGTGTGGAATGGACTGCCTGCAGTGATAGTGGAGTCGGACACTTTTGGAACATTTAAGCGGTTATTGGATAGGCACACGGAGCACACCAGGATGATAGGGAGTGGGATAGCTTGATCTTGGTTTCAGATAAAGCTCGGCACAACATCGTGGGCTGAAGGGCCTGTTCTGTGCTGTACTGTTCTATGTTCTATATATCAATGACAAAATGAAACCAATTTCTGTTGAGTGTTCTGGTACAGATATTGTTGTCTTTGTGTGCATATATGAGGAGGTGTGTGTGTACAGGGGGAGGTGAGGCAAATACCTTATCTGGAGTATAGCTTCAAAGAATGACACATCTTTGTACATATTATGATAATGTGTGCAGAGATGTCACTGCAGGAAATAGACATAGCCATTACCTATAGCCTTTCCTTTTGAAGCTTGCTGCTCAGAAAGCTATTGTTGTTTCAAGATGACAGGAAAGGCTTATTATGCTCTAAAGCCTCAAAACTACAGGTGCTTTTCAATTCCCTTGGAGCAATTATATCTCTGGGTCATTATGGTGAGCCAAGGTAACTTGAGTAAGAAAGGACTCTGGTAAAAAGAATGACAAAAATCTCAAAACACTAATTTATTTCAGTTTCAGACAATGGTTAAAAATGTTTTAACCTTTTGAGTACTTGTACTACCAGTTCATTCAACCGTGCAGATTTTTCTCGAACAATAAACAATTTGGAGTTTAGATTGAAGTGTTTGGTATTTTTTTCCACCTGTCTAGAAGATCAGGAGTGTAGGGTGAAACTATCAACCACCTCCAGTGTAAGAGTTTCTGGTGTCTCTTCCATCTCCTGACACAATGATTTGCACCCTGATGGTTAACTAATTCTGTATTAAATGTTTCCTGGTGTGACTCAGGCATCCCACTCTGGCATGGCAGTCTGTGCTGCATTTGTTGCATAGGAAGACAGTTGGTTGAGAAGGTGCATGATTCGCTGACCTGTTTTCTCTGGAAGCTCTTCTCAGCCAGCTGAGCTTTCTGTTCCCCCTTGCCTCTTCCATTGCCCTCCAAACAGTCATTCTTCAAAGGTCACGGCCATCAGCAGCTGCCTCTCAGCTGTCAGTGTCAAGGTCTGCCATCTTCACATCTTGCTTGCAGGTGGCCTTGTAGTGGAGGTGTAAACATCCAGCAGGTTGCTATGCAGTGACCAGTTCACCATACAGACAATCTTTGGGTATATGACTATGATCCACATGATGATCGTTGAATGCAATATATAGTGGTCGTCTTTTATTTGCAGCATCTCTTTTACATCTCATGCCAAATATGAGTCTTCCAGTTTGAAATTACACTGGGATTTGGGATAAATACATTCAGCTGAGATCTGCAATGGGTAACATGGGCAAATGTATTTCTCATGTTGCTCATCAGGGAAATGCCTCAATAGTTGTTGCAGTTGCTATGATTGCCCTTGTTTGTGTACGAGGTCACAATCATCATCACATACATCCTGGATTACTGCCCCTCCCTCTAGCAGAGACAGTGGAGTTTGTGTAGAGGCTGTTGGAGTGCTGGTTTCTCGTTAATGAGTTCAGACAATATAGCTTCAGCAGCCGGATCTTTGCCCGGATCTCAGTGGGTTCAATATTCAGCTCTTCCATCATAGGCAGGTTTTTGATGGTGACCAGAGTTTCCTTGGTGACCCTGTTCTTTCTAGAATACAACTCCAGTTAGGAGCTCCTCCCACCTCTCCAACTGTTTACTGCAGTCGGTGATGACCTCCTCTGGCTTTGTTTTCAGTGCTGTTGTATTTTTTGGCGATTGAACTTTTGATCCCATCATACATGCCTCTTGCATCTATCCCCTGTGTTGAAGGACATCTGAATACTCTAGCAAAGTTGTTACTAGTAGTCATGACACACCACCTGGTAGTTTGTTGGACTTTATTTTGAGCAGCTCTTAGTACATTCAGAATTTTCTCACTCTGCTGTCTCACATAAATGAGGGCAGATTACTGGCTCCAATGACAGGTTCCATCATCGTGATATTAGCCTCATACCAGTCCCTGTTTTTCTCCTCTTCCCATTATGTTATAAAAATGGTGTTTTGAAGCATATTACATTTCACTTCTACACTCTGTGTGGGAATGCAAACGGTGCCTATTCCATTGAGTTCTGGAATTATGGGTTCTTAGCTGGTTAGGCATTATGGCTGATGTTGTACGAGATTGCGTTTCTGCTTTGAATGAAAACGTGCTTGATGCACACCAGGGAGTGATCTGCTCAGCAAATGGACTGAATCCATTGCATCAGTCAAACAAAACAACAAAAAGAATATGCCAACTCTTCGATTAGCAAGCAGAAACAATAACGTGCACAGGATTGACAAATGACTTGCAGACAACTGTGATAGACAAGGAACTTGATGGGAATTGATCTGTATCACTGTCAGTCCTGCGGTAGATGGCTGTGTTGAAAATACTGTTGAGAGAGTCACATCTGGTGATGATCAGGTCCAGCTGGTGCCAATGCCCTGATCTTGGATGTCTCCAGGACACCTTGTTGGCATGGTTTATTCTGGTGTTAGTTACACACAGATTATGGTAGCAACAAAGGTAGCCTGTCAGTTCTCATTTATTTTTCTCAAGCCAGGAGGGACATGCCTCATGGTTTGCGCCTGCCCTTGTGTTGAAATTCCCCAGTAAGTAAAGATGTTCTGACTTAGTGATTATGACTTAGCAATTTTGCTGATAGCAGTGTCAAGCTCTTTGTTGAACTAGCCTTTTGCCTCTGTAGTGGAGCACAGCATTGGAACATAGATACTCCTGAGGTTAACTGGCCCCGTTTTGAGTTGAGAGGTGGATAGAAGGAACATGTGCTGAGCTGTTTGTGGGGAATTCTATCATAGAGAGCAGCAAGTTCCTTACAGTAAAACCTGCAACCTGCTCACGCATTTCCTTTGAACTCTTCCCCTGCCAGATGAATGCATGTTTTTCTTTCAGTAATCACTCTTAAAAAGTCTTCTCTTTTGATGAGATGTTATGTACAGCATCCCACCAAGTTTCATGTCAATCACAAGTGTCTTGTGCGAGTTATTGACTAGTTGTAAGTCATCTTTGTTTTGTTTGATTGGAAAACGGGGGCATCAGGAATATGTACAAAGAGTTGGTATGTTTTTGTTTGTTTTGTTTGTTTGTCCGGTGCAATGGATTTGGGCCATTTGTTGAACAAAGACTCTAAGCTCCAAGCATCCATCGACGCAGGTGGACCATGACGGGTCAGCACCTTACTAGTTGGAGTGTCCTCTCCAAGGCATGTGACTGGGAAAGGTTTATGGAGACCTTGGGCTGCCTAATACTCTTAACCTGGTGGTTAGCTATGTTTGGCATGGGCTTGGTGGTTGTTAGAGTCACGTCTGATGATGGTCAGGTCCAGCTAGTGCCAGTGCCCTGATCTATAAGGTCTCCAGGACACCTTGAGGTACGAGTTATTTTGATGCAATATTCATTTGGGCTCCGTTCCAGATTTTCTTTCTTGGTTTACTTCCTTGGCCTTTGTTTCTCCTAAGTTATCCACAAGGCAGTGGAGCTATTGTCCATAACTAGAGTTTGGTTTGTGAACGCCACGATGTGCCCACACGCTGACAGACCTGCATACTGCATGTCTTGGAGCCGGACCTCCTCGGAGTTCCTTTGAAGCTTTAACCTGAGGCTGTGAGAAATCCATTTTAATGTGTGATGCCACGAGGAGCCACGGTAGAGGACTTGCTGATGGAGAGGTTGTGTGCTGGAAGGGAGAGACTTACACATTTGGCTCTCCTTTTCACATTACTGCTAGCCTATGGTGTAGGCTGAAAATGAGAAGAAATCTAGCATACAATAAATATAATCCAGTGGCAAACGGTTAGATTGTTCGCCCTGTGGCACACCATAACGTAGTCTCGTGTAGTTAAGTTTCGGCTCATAAGACGGCTGAGCTTACGTCATATAGTAACATGGATTGTAGAGATAATCCAAAATGTAACGGCTGCTTGGAACAGCAACAGTTTGAATTTACTTAGGATTTGCGATATAGAATATTCAGTCTGCTCCAGAGGGGCAGAAAGGATAGATGAGGCTTAGTCAATTAAATGGAGGCAGAGAATGGAGGGATTTTCAGAGATGTAGTGCTGAAATGACTGACTGATCTGTCTTTTATGCTGGACAGGGATTGAGAAGGCACAGAACAGAGTGATGAAATGACAGAAGACCATGGGAAGGGACTATAAGGCTAGTGAAGGTTGCACAGGGTATGCCAGAGAGAGATTGCTGCAGTGCTTTGCTTGCTGATTTCCTGACCTCCATCATCCACGTGCTGCAGTTTGTACAAAATTGAGCATGGAGATGTTAATTAGGATTAAATTGGTCTTGGGATTTAGCACAGAACACATGATAACTAATTGATTTGAATGCAGAAGGAAAAAAAGTGGGGTGTGAAATGGGCTGCCAATTTGCTAGCTCTTGTTTACATTACCAGATAGCAAGGGGACTTCCTGCATGCCACATTTGTACTGCAAGTAGAATTGGGGCTTAAGTCTCATTGGCCATGTCCCTCATTTCTTTGAATTTGGACTGTAAATGATCCAGAACAGTGATTAGTAATCTGAATATTACAATGTCGTTCAAATGTAATATTGAATTATTATAATTATTGACATCTGCCGGTCCCGCACCATCCCATAACCACACCACCCACCCCCAGCGGATTTTCCAGCAGCAGAGGCGGCTCACCATTGCCTGCCAGTGGGACTTTGCAGTTTTGCCAAAGTCAATGGTCATGTTGCTCTCAGCTGCACCACCTTGGGACCCGCTGCGGGGGGTTGCCTTTGGCAGAACTGGAAGATCCTGCCATTGGGAAGGACTGGAAAATCCTGACCATTGTTACTTCAATGAAGGGCATTTAATTTTGTATTTTGTGATCAAAAACCCACTAGGTTCATTGACGGTTTTATCATAGACAACATATCATAGCTGTTGAATGTAAGTAGTAGTTAGTAAAAGTTCTACTTAGGATGAATCAAGCTTGGTTGATCAGCTGTCTTCATCATTCCATCATCTTTTTACTTTGTTGTTATTGCATCTTTCTCTAGTTTATCTCTTGTCTCCTCTCATACCCACTCTGAGCTTTCCATGTCCATGAATCATGCCTTCGACTCTGTTCCTACTAAATGCTGATCATTCATCTTTCCCTCCTGGTCCCCACATGAGCCAATATTGTTAACCGTTCTCTTTCTTCAGGTATTGGCGCTCTTAAAATGTTCCTTAAATCTAATGTCACCATTCTTCCTCAAAAAGACAACCCTGGGCCACCTGAACTTGTAAACCACTGTTCAAGGTCCAACCTCCTTTTCTTCTCCAAAGTTCTCGAGTGTTATTGCCTGCCAAATCAGTTCCCATCTTTACCTACTTATTTGAATCCTGTTTGCGATTTATATAAACGATCTGGAAGAAGGTGTAACTGGGGTGATCAGTAAGTTTGCGGACGACACAAAAATGGCTGGACTTACAGATAGGGAGGAACATTGTCAGAAGCTACAGAAGGATATAGATAGGCTGGAAATTTGGGCAAAGAAATGGCAGATGGAGTTCAATCCAGAAATGCAAAGTGATGCATTTTGGTAGAAATAATGTAGGGAGGAGCTATACGATAAATGGCAGAACCATAAAGGGTGTAGATACGCAGAGGGACCTGGTGTGCAAGTCCACAGATCCTTGAAGGTGACGTCACAGGTGGAGAAGGTAGTGAATAAGGCTTATGGCATGCTTGCCTTTATAGGACAGGGCATAGAGTATAAAAGTTGGGGTCTGATGTTGCAGATGCATAGAACGTTGGTTCGGCCGCATTTGGAATACTGCACCCAGTTCTGGTTGTCACACTACCAGAAGGATGTGGAGGCTTTGGAGAGAGTACAGAGGAGGTTTACCAGGATGTTGCCTGGTTTGGAGGGGCTTAGTTATGAGGAGAGATTGGGTAAACTGGGGTTGTTCTCCCTGGAAAGACGGAGGATGAGGGGAGACTTAATAGAGGTGTATAAAATTATGAAAGGCATAGGTAGGGTGAACGGTGGGAAGCTTTTCCCCAGGTCGGTGGTGACGTTCACGAGGGGTCATAGGTTCAAGGTGAGGGGGGGGAGGTTTAACACAGATATCAGAAGGACATATTTTACACAGAGGGTGGTGGGGGCCTGGAATGCGCTGCCAGGCAAGGTGGTGGAGGCGGACACACTGGGAACGTTTAAGACTTATCTAGACAGCCATATGAACGGAGTGGGAATGGAGGGATACAAAAGAATGGTCTAGTTTGGACCAGGGAGCGGCACGGGCTTGGAGAGCCGAAGGGCCTGTTCCTGTGCTGTATTGTTCTTTGTTCTTAAATCAGATTCCCTCCCCTGTCACAGAACCAAAACAATTCTTATCAAAGTGTTCTTATCAAAGTCACAAATAATTTCAAAGATACTTTTTTCTCCTTGACCTTCTCAGTCTGTCTGTGGCCTTTGACACAGTTGACCACACCATTCTCCTCTAAATGCCTCTACACTATCACCTACAAGGTTGGGTCTGCACTTGCCTGGTTCCATTCTTATCTGTCAACAATGGCTCCTCTTCCTGCTCCCTTACCTCTAGTGTTTTTCAAGAATCTGAACTCCTCCAAAGACACAGCATGAGTTTTCACTTCACACTGATGATGCTCCATTCTACCTCCCCATCTCTCTTAACTCTTTCACTGTTGTTACATTATCAGACTTCTCATCCAATATCCACCTGATGTTGGATGAGAAGTCTGATAATTTAGAAATTTCCTCCAATTAAATGTTGGGAAGATTGAAGCCATTGTTTTTCGTCCCGGCTTCCAACATCTTTTCCTAGCTACTGCCTCCATCCTTCTCCAGTCTGAGACTAAATCTATCTGTTCACAACCTCAGTGTCATATTTGACTCTGAGATGAGCTTCTGAAGACTTACACGTGGTATCATTAAGACTGCCTTTCCAGATCTGTGACCTTACCCATCTCCACCCTTGTCATAACTCATCTGCTGCTAAAACCCTCATTCATGCCTTTGTTACATCTCTAATGCACTCCAGGCTGATCTCTCACATTGTGCCCTCTGTAAACTTAAGGTCATCGAGGACTCTACTGCCCATGTCTTATCTTGCACCACGTTCCTTCCATTCACCTATCACCACATGCTCTCTGACCTATCTGCTCCCTGGTCAAGCAGTGTCTTGATTTAAAAGTTATCATCCTTGTTTTTAAATCTTTCTTTGGTTTCGCTCCACCCTCGCTCTGTATTACCCTCTGACCCCATGGCCTTCCAAGATATCTAATCTTAATTGTGGCATCTAATCACAGATTGCTGCTTGGTAGTACCTAACCTGTGGGGGAGGGATAACTATCTTGGTCCATAGTCCATTACTAGTGGAAAAGTCCTGCACCTCCAGTTTTAATGTGGCACCACACTTCAGAAATATATGTTAAAAAAAATAAATAAATTATAGAATCATTTTAAAAGCATCTTGTGAGCTTCCTAAACATGAATCCATTTTTTGAGACAAGCAACCACAGGATTCCTCATGTCTGCATTGCGATCTAATACCTAATAATGTGAGCTATGCCTTGTTACTGACAGAAGTAGGAAACACATCTGGAAAAATGCTCCATAGTCCAAAATACCGATGTAGAGTTTCGTTACAGAGATATTTGTGGTGAAGTTTGAAAGGCAGTCAGCATTCTAACAGACCACCATAGCGTGTCCTGGTGAGACTTACATTTCAAATAAGTATGTAAAAATTGCTGGCTAGGATAAAAGCTTTGGAAGAATGTTGTATACCTTTTTTTTCCCCTTGCAGTGGATCTGTTTGGCAGGGCCTCCTTTGAGGTACTAAACAAAGGCCATATGCTTTGAATTAAACTGCTGCTTGGCCTCTGCTTACCCAGAAAGCACAATGTTATGTTGATAAAATCTTCTGAGTTCTGCAGGGTGGCATCAGTGGTATCTACTTTGAAACTTACAATTTTTCCATTTTAGTCAGCAGGTTAGATGCTGATCAGACTCTGGCGATGGAAAAAGCTGTAGAAATAGGCACTTCAGGATGTCTATCAGTTATACAACAGATTAACTATAGCTAAAGCCACACTCACTCAGCACAGCTTAATGTTTTATTTAGAAAGTATATAAAAACACCTCCTTATTCATGTTCCTGCACACTTCTGACTGCATCCTTCAACTTCATGAAACGTTGATTTTTTTGTTATGTCATTGTGGCATGACTGTGCATACACATCAAAAAGTATAAGAAAAGTGTAACCCAAAATTTTTTATTGGGAATGTATCATGGTAACCTTTTAAGTCATTTAAGGATCAGGAATTAATATATCCCAGGATTGCTCCGGGTTGCCTACACAAACTTTCCGAGTGCCTAATGTGTGAGGATTCCAATCTGTTTTACAACTGACAAGCTCTTTTAGTGCTACGCACTCAGTGTTGTGGAACTTTGAGTGATGGGACCAACTTAGATTCTGAAGTTATGCACTACCCCTATCTTCCATATCACTGGATAGTATTGTACCAGCTATTATCTGCCTCTACCATATGACTGTGATTATTGAAACAGTCATTTAGAGATTTACAATGAAACTTGGTCTGCAAAATAGATTGATGTGATGGAATCACCAAGTCAGTTTGCTGATGAGTCTGAGAATTAATGCAGAACATGATGCAGAACATTCAGCTCATCATGTCTGTACATATTCTTTGAAAGAGCTATCTAATTAGTCCCATTCCTCTGCCCTCTTTTCCTATAGCTCAGCAACAAGTCTTTTTCCAAACCCTTTGAAAATTACTGTTGCGTCCGTTTCCACCACTCTTAGAGACAATCTATTTCAGACCAGAGCAACTCACTGTGCTAGTTGCTTTTTCTTCATGTCACCTCTGGTTCTTTTAAAAATTTCCTATATCTGTATCCTCAGGTTCCCTCACCGGAACAATACCTTATTGTCTATTGCTTTGGGGAAATTGCAGTAAATTTTGAATTCCAGGTACATTTGGTCAAAGGAAAGGAGAACACAAATAATGCGTTTTATGGAATAATCTTTAGAGGCCTGCTTTTAAATTGCACTGGTCTAAATGCAGTATTGAGTGCAATCACTGTAACATCAGTTTAAATTGAGTGGTAGAAAACAGCAGTGCAGAACAGGTGGAAACAACTTATCCCACTGTAAATGCTTCTTTAAGTTGAAACAAACTGCAGGATTAATTTCATTACATATATCAGAAACGTTGATTTTTTTGTTATGTCATTGTGGCATGACTGTGCATACACATCAAAAGAAGAATTGACTCAGCTCCAGCTGGATATATCTCTGCTTTGAATGAGCAACTTGTAACTCAGATCTTTTCCTTCCCAGGTTTCCTTTGCTGTTTTGTACAAAGAATTTATGTATTGTGTCAGATTACTGTTTAATACAGGTTACATGCAGTGTTGCAGGTTACCCAGTGTTTGCAGCACAAGCATTGAGGTAATGAAACCTGTGTTGAATTGTGGTACAGAAAGGAAACTGCAAATTGCCTGTCTTTTTGCATCTTGAACCCTGTTCTTTTGTGTGCAATGCATGGACGTGTTCTTTCTGTTTGCAAAGGGCAGAGCACTGTGTGTAAAAGGAACCTGGTGTTCCTGGTGTTGTGAGACTTCTTACGGTGTAAAAGGAAATGCAGCTTTTAGCATGCATATGTAAGATGCACTGCAAGTCTGATTGATTATCTTAAATTGGTTATTAATGTAATTCTTATGTGAATCAGGATTGTTTAGCAAGTGTTGTCTAGTTGTGGAATCACACCTAATGTTGGTCACTAAGTGGAATTCTCCTAACCTGCTTGTAGCCCATTTGGCAGACAGGCATGGAGAATCTGGCATGAGCCAAAATAATGGAAACCTGCCGGCATAAAATTACATTGCAATTCTCCCAATGGCAGGTCACTGGCTGGTCAGTCATCCAGCAGGCTGGCTGTGCGAACAATGTTTGCATTAATTTACATCTCATGAATACTCATTAAAACAACTGTCCGCTGGTGTCCCGTCAGCCCTTCCAGTCTTGCATCACATCAGCAAGAAATCACGTTGGTCTCAACCCCAATTGATAAAAAGAGTGGTATACTCTGCCATAGTGTTGTGCTGCTCCTCATGGCTGTACAACATTCTGCTGGGGCAGACTCGTTCATGCCCTCCATTTTCATGCTGAGCTGGTCTTTGTGGACAGCACCATGCTGCTGGACCCATAGATCCTTCTGTGTGACCGTCTCAGTTCGGACTGCTCCTGCGATTGGGGAGTCAAGCACCGGTGTCTGTCTGGACCAGTGGTTCCCAAAGGGTGCGGCGCGCCCCACTGGTGCGGCAAGAGAGGATGGCAAGTGTGGTGGGAAGATTCAAGGACAATCAAAGAAACATTTAAACATGGATTAGATATTTTTCCAAAGTGATTGTTTTATGCTTTCTGGATGCCCCATGATATTATAAAGTAGTTGTGTTCTATGTTATGAATCAAGCACTGCTAGGAGTTGTTTTTTTAAAATTTTTGAATGTATTTCTTATCAATAAAAAATTTTGTGTGGCACGAGCAAATTTTTATTCCGAAAGTGCGGCCCAGTGAAAAATGTTTGGGAACCACTGGTCTGGACAGTAGTGTGCTCCAGCATTCATACAGCCATCACAACAAAGGTCCAATGTTCAACCTGGGGTTGAGTGCGAGGTGATGAGAGATGGTGGCCTGTTGAATGAAGACAAGGGGCAATATGGAAAAGGGAGTTGTGCAAGGAGGGAAGGTAGGATGATGGCAGGTAGAGGGACAAGGAGATGGATGAAGAAGACAAATAATAGAAGGCAAAGAGAAGAGTGAGGGGGAGGAAGCTGGACCCTAACAAGCCTGCGTGAAAAGCTCAAGAACAAGGGGGTAAAAGGAATACCACATTGTTTAATGGAAAGGGATGCACTACAGTGGAAAGTTTTGTTGCACTCGCCTCAAAGTCTTTTGCTAACTGAGGGCTATCTTGTGTACACTGCTCTTTAGAAATCTGGTTTCATGCTGGCGTGATTTCCCCCTGCTATGATTCGAGATTGGGTCCAAGTGGGACAGGGGTGTCTCACAGGTGATAGGCTTGGGGAGAAGGTAGTTAAATTGAGGAACAGACTTCTTGAGGCTGCTAGCCTTTCCCTCTAGATTGCTGACATCCTGCATGGACTGATGAAGATAGGTGAGCCTAAGAGTGTGCTGGACTGGTATTTAAATGTGATGTCAGGACCTTTGAACCTATTAGCTGAGGGTGGATGGATGAATCAACTGTCGGTTCACTAGAAGAATTAGAGAGGAATGTGCCTGTGCATAATTAATAAGGTTCCAAGTGCAGAATCTGGCGTGGGATCTCACCATTCTGGTCAGTGAGACAGGCATCACCCCAGCTACCTGTAACTGATTAAGTCTCAAAATGGTAGAATTCTGCACTGTATGTTGAGTTTTGCAAGCACAGGTTGGTTGAGTAAGGTCAGTTCTTTGCCTGTAGTGAAGATCAAAGTTTTTGATATGACCTACCAATCAAAGGGATGCACAGCTTACATATCTGGCATCACACCAACATTGAAATTCATATACCACATTACTCATCTGTGTGGTCGACTGAATGTCTTTTTGGCTTCATGACAGCAACCTGTTAATGGAGAAGACCACTTATGGTGTTGTTGTATAGTAGCAGTGGGGAACAGCTAGCCTCGCCTGTTGCTCAAATTTTGAGACAGCTGACTCGTCCAGGGTAACCTGAGATAGACAGGGCCCTTTTCAGGATTGAAAATGGCAGCCTTAGGCCTATTCTTTGGGGACAGCCATTTCCTGGTTCAAATCCCATGCCACTGCCTTGACTAATAATAATAAATTTGCCTGGGTTGAATTTAAACAAAAACTTGGCAGTTAACTGTTCCCTGGTGCATTCTCCATGGCAAAGCCTCTGCCAACCAGAGTCCACTTGCTAGCAACTCATCAGGCTCTTGTCATGCGGTATAAATTACTGTTCCCTTTGAGATTTGATATTCTTGTGAATTTGCCTAGATGAGTGCAAGACAAAAAGTCGTAACAGCATGTCTCTTTTTTTCAGACTAAAGATTGTTGGTAAAAGAACTTGAGCTGACGTGAGGAGGCTGTTTTCACATAATGGGTGTTGTGCACTGTAATGCCATGTCCAAAGAAATGGAATCAGATTGAATGGTAACAGAGAATTGGATAAATACTTGAAATAAGATCATTTACCAGGCTGTGGGGAAAGGCAAAGGAGTGATGCTAATTGCAATGGCACAGACACAACGGCCAAATAGCCTCCTATGCTGTATCATTCTATGATTCCATGAGATCTCTCTCACAACTTAGTTATGCTTTTCTGATGTATGTTTGTTACATTGTTGTGCTACTGCTGTGTCTGTATTCTAGAGCATGCCATTGACCCCAGAGTGACTGAAATTAGTCAAATCTACAGATCAGATTTAAGCTCTGCAGTCCTTCCACATCCAGTTCTGAATGGTGGCGCGCAATTAAACAATTTACTGGCTGAGGAGGCGCCACAGGTATCCCCATCCTCAATGATGGAGGAGTCCAGCACATCAGTGTAAAAGATGAGGCTGAAGCATTCGCAGCAATCTTCAGCCAGAAGTGCTGAGTGGATGATCCATCTCAGCCTCTTCCAGTGGTCCAATAGCATCTCAGATGCCAGTCTGCAGTCAATTTGATTCATTCCACATGATATCAAGAAATGGTTGGAGGCACTGGATACTGCAAAGGCAATGGGCCCTGCTAACATTCCGGCAATAGCACTGAAGACTTGTGCTCCAGAACCTGCAGCTCACCTAGCCCAAGCTCTTCCAGTACAGTTACAACACTGGCATCTACCCGACAACGTGAAAAATTGTCCAGGCATGTCCTGTATACAAAAAGCAGATCAAATCCAACCCGGTCAATTACTGCCCAAGCAGTCAGTAAAATGGTGGAAGGGATCATCAACCTGCTCAATGACACCCAATTTGGTTTCACCTCGGCCACTCAGCTCCTGACCTCATTAGAAGCTTGTTTCAAACATGGATTAAAGAGATGAATTCCAGAGGTGAGGTGAGAGTGACAGCCCTTGACTTCAAGGCCGCATTCAACCGAGTGTGGCATCAAGGAGCCCTAGCAAAACTGGAATCAGGGGACAAACTCTCCGCTGGTTGGAGTCATACTTGGCACATAGGAAAATAGTTGTGGTTGTGGAAAGTCAGTCATCTCAGCTCCAGGACATCGCTGCAGGAGTCCCTCAGGGTAGTGTCCTAGGCCCAACAATCTTCAGCTGCTTAATCAATGACTTTCCCTCCGTCATAAGGTCAGGAGTGGGGATGTTCACCAATCATTGCACAATGTTCAGCGACCCCTCAGGTACTGAAGCAGTCCATGTTCAAATGCAACACGATCTGGACAATATCCAGGCTTGGGCTGACAAGTGGCAAGTAACTTTCACGCCACACAAATGTCAGGCAATGACCATCACCAATAAGAGTCACTAACCACCGCCCTTTGACTTTCAGTGGTGTAACCATCACTGAATCCCCCACTGTCAACGGCTTTGACCAGAAACTCAACGGGACTCGCCACATAAACACTGGCTACAAGAGCAGGTCAGAGACCAGGAATACTACGACGGGCACCTCACCTCCTGACTCCCCAAAGCTATCCACCATCTTCAAGGCACAAATCAGGAGTGTGATGGAATACTCCCCACTCGCCTGGATGGGTGCCGCCCCAACAACATTCAAGAAGCTTGACACCATCCAGGACAAAGCAGCCCACTTGATTGACACCACATCTACAAACATCCATTTCCTCTACCACTGACGCTCAGTAGCAGCAGTGGTGAATTGCTGCAATACATCCTGTAGATAGTACACAAAGATTCTTAGACAGCACCTTTCAAACCTATGATCACTTCCATCTCGAAGGACAAGAGCAGCAGATTCATGGAAACACCATCACCTGCAAGTTCCCCTCCAAGCCACTCACTGACCTGACTTGGAAAGCCATTCCCTCGCAGTCGCTGGGTCAAAATCCTGGAATTCCCTCCCTTTGATTTGATTTATTATTGTCACATGTATTAGCATACAGTGAAAAGTATTGTTTCTTGTGCGCTATACCGACGGAGCATACCGTTCATAGAGAAGGAAGCGAGAGAGTACAGAATGTAGTGTTACAGTCATAGCTAAGGTGCAGAGAAAGATCAACTTAATGCAAGGTAGGTCCATTCAAAAGTCTGACAGCAGTAGGGAAGAAGCTGTTCTTGAGTCAATTGGTACGTGACCTCAGACTTTTTCTCAACGAAAGAAGATGGGAGGGAGAATGTCTGGGGCATGTGGGGTCCTTAATTATACTGGCTGCTTTGCCGAGGCAGCAGAAAGTGTAGAAAGAGTTAATGGATGGGAGGCTGATTTGCATGATGGACTGGGCTACATTCATGCCCTTTTGTAGTTTCTTGCGGTCTCAGGCAGAGCAGGAGCCATACCAAGCTGTGATACAACCACAAAGAATGCTTTCTGTGGTGCATCTGTAAAAGTTGGTGAGATTCGTAACTGACATGCCAAATTTCCTTAGCCTTCTGAGAAAGTAGGGGCATTGGTGAGCTTCCTTAATATAGTGTCGGCATGGAGGGACCAGGACAAGTTGTTGGTGATCTGGCCACCTAAAAACTTGAAGCTTCCGACGCTTTCCACTTTGTCCCCGTTGATGTGGACAGGGGCATGTTCTCCTCTACGCTTCCTGAAGTTGATGACAATCTCCTTTGTTTTGTTGACATTGAGGGAGAGAGTATTGTTGCTGCACCAGTTCACCAGATTCTCTATCTCATTCCTGTACTCTGTCTCGTCGTTGTTTGAGATCCGACCCACTACGGTGATGTCGTCAGCCATCTTGAAAATCGAGCTGGAGGGGAATTTGGCCACACAGTCATAGATGTATAAGGAGTATAGTAGGGGGCTGAGAAAGCAGCCTTGTGGGGCAGCGGTGTTGAGGATGATCGTGGAGGAGGTGTTGTTGCCTATCCTTACTGATTGTAGTCTGTGAATTAGGAAGTTCAGAGTCCAGTCGCAGAGGGAGGAGCCGAGGCCCAGGCCACGGAGTTTGGAGATGAGTTTCGTGGGAATAATGGTGTTGAAGGCTGAGCTGTAGTTAATAAGTAGGAGTCTGATGTAGGTGTGTTTGTTATCTAGGTGTTCCAGGGTTAAGTGCAGGGCCAGGGAGATGGCAAACTGTAGTGAATCCAGGTAGTCCGGGAGGCTGGACTGATTTGTGCATGACTAGCCTTTCGAAGAATGATGGATATCAGAGCCACCGGCCGATAGTCATTAAGGCACGCTGCTTGGTTTTTCTTGGGTATCGGGAGGGATGATGGTCGTCTTCTTGAAGCAGATACGGACCTCAGATTATTGTAAGGAGAGATTGAAGATATCTGCAAATACCCCTGCCAGCTGATCCGTGCAGGATCTGGGTGCTCGTCTGGGTACCCCATCTGGGCCAGTTGCTTTCTGTGGGTTGACCTTTGAGAAAGCTTCTCTGACATCTGCAATGGTGACCCCGGATACAAGGTTCATCCCGGGCTTCCAGGGTGGAGGGCAAGCTCTTGCTGACCTCCTGCTCAAAATGGACGTAGAATGCAATGAGCTCATCAGGGAGGGGTCTGTTGGAGCCGACGATTTTACATGCCTTCATCTTGTAGCCTATTATGTCTTGCAGACCTTGCCATAGTCGGCGGGGCTCGGTGTGGCAATCCTGGGACTCTATGCCAAAAGACAGTACCAGACCAAGCTAGAGTCATAGAGGTTTACAGCATGGAAACAGGCCCTTTGGCCCAACTTGTCCATGCCATCCTTTTTTTTGTAAAACCCCTAAGCTAATCCCAATTGCCTGCATTTGGCCCATGTCCCTCTATACCCATCGTACCCATGTAACTATCTAAATGCTTTTTTAAAAGATAAAATTGTTCCTTCCCCTACTACTACCTCTGGCAGCTTGTTCCAGACACTCATCACTCTGTGTGAAAAAATTGCCCTTCTGGACACTTTTGTATCTCTCCCCTCTCACCTTAAACCTATGCCCTCTAGTTTTAGACTCCCCTACCTTTGGGAAAAGATATTGACTATCTACCTTGTCTATGCCCCTCATTATTTTATAGACCTTTATAAGGTCACCCCTCAGCCTCCTACATTCCAGAGAAAAAAGTCCCAGTCTATTCAGCCTCTCCTTATAACTCAATCCATCAAGTCCCGGTAGCATCCAAGTAAACCTTTTCTGCACTCTTTCTCCTTTAATAATATCCTTTCTATAATAGGGTGACCAGAACGGCGCACAGTATTCCAAGTGTGGCCTTACCAATGTCTTGTGCAACTTCAACAAGACGTCCCAACTCCTGTATTCAATGTTCTGACCGATGAAACCAAGCATGCCGAATGCCTTCTTCACCACTCTGTCCACCTGTGACTCCACTTTCAAGGAGCTATGAACATGTACACCTAGATCTCTTTGTTCTGTAACTCTCCCCAACGCCCTATCATTAACTGAGTAAGTCCTGCCCTGGTCCAAGCTACCAAAATGCATCACCTCGCATTTGTCTAAATTAAACTCCATCTGCCCACTGGCCTAATTGATCAAGATCCCGTCGCAATCAGAGATAACGTTCTTCACTGTCCACTATGCCACCAATCTTGGTGTCATCTGCAAACTTACTAACCATGCCCCCTCTCTTCTCATCCAAATCATTAATATAAATGACAAATAACAGTGGGCCCAGCACTGATCCCTGAGGCACACCGCTGGTCACAGGCCTCCAGTTTGAAAAACAACTCTCTACAACCACCCTTTGGCTTCTGTTAAGAAGCCAATTTTGTATCCATTTAGATACCTCACCCTGGATCCCGTGAGATTTAACTTTATGCAGCAACCTACCATGCGGTACCTTGTCAAAGGCCTTGCTAAAGTCCATGTAGACAACATCAACTGCACTGCCCTCATCTACCTTCTTGGTTACCCCTTCAAAAAACTCAATCAAATTTGTACGACATGATTTTCCACTCACAAAGCCTTCTGACTGTCCTAAACAGTCCTTGCATCTCTAAATGCCTGTAGATCCTGTCTCTCAAAATACCTTCCAACAATGTACCCACCACAGATGTGAGGCTCACTGGCCTGTAGTTCCCAGGCTTTTTCCCTGCAGCCCTTTTTAAATAAAGGCACAACATTTGCCAGTCTCCAATCTTCAGGCACCTCACCTGTGACTATCAATGATTCAAATATCTTGGCTAGGGGACCTGTAATTTCCTCCCTAGCCTCCCACAATGTCTTGGGATATACCTCATCAGGTCCCGCAGATTTATCTACCTTGATGTGCTTTAAGACTTCCAGCACCACCTCCTCTGTAATATGTACACTCCTCAACACATCACTATTTATTTCCCCAAGTTCCCTAACATCCATGCTTTTCTCAACAGTAAATACTGATGAGAAATATTCATTTAGGATCTCACCCATCTCGTGTGGATCCGCACATAGATGACCTTGTTGATCTTTAAGAGACCCTACTCTCTCCCTTGTTACTGTTTTGCCCTTTAAGTATTTGTAGAAGCTCTTTGGATTCTCCTTTGCCTTATCTGCCAAAACAATTTTGTGTCCCCTTTTTGCCCTCCTGATTTCTCTCTTAAATCTACTCCTACACCCCCCCATACTCTTCAAGAGATTCACTTGATCACAGCTGCTTATGCACATCATGTGCCTCTTTCTTCTTCTTGACCAGGGCCTCAATATCCCGAGTCACCAGGGTTCCCGACTTCTGCCAGCCTTGCCCTTCACTCTGAGAGGAATGTGTTTACCCTGAACCCTGGTTAACACACTTTTGAAAGCACACCATTTACCAGACGTCCCTTTGCCTTCCCACAGACTCCCCCAGCTAACTTTTGAAAGTTCCTGCCTGATACCATCAAAATTGGCCTTGCCCCAATTTAGAATTTTAACCTTTGTGACAGACCCATCATTCTCCATTGCTATCTTAAAACTAATAGAATTATGGTCACTGGTCCCAAAGTGATCCCTCACTAACACTTCTGTCTCCTGCCCGCCCTTATTTCCCAAGAGGAGGTCAAGTTTTGCCCCCTCTCTAGTCGAGCCATCCACAAACTGATTGAGAAATTTCTCTTGAATGCACTCAACAAATTTCTCTCCATCCAACCCTCTTTGATGGATCTCCTTGAGATCATATCTGGCTTTCTTGTATCGATCAAGGTCACCTGACTTGAGTGCCTCAGACCTGGACTTCAGCAAGCAGTGGATATCCCTGTTCCTTCATGGTTTTCGGTTGGGGAACACGCGGATTTGCTTCTTTGGCACGCCCTAATGGCATTGTGGGTCAACCCACAGAACGTGGACTGCAGCAATTCAAGAATGCAGCTCACCATCACCTTCTCAGGGGCCACTATGGATGAGCAATAAATGCTGGCCAGCCGCCCATGTGCCGCAAATGAATAAAAACTCATAGCCGCCTGCCTCCTATGGAGTTATACTTTGTGTTAATACTGCAGATTACTTTTCCTTTGTTTTCTGTTATAATTGATCTCTTGAATGTCAAAGATAAGCTAGCAGAAGGTTGTGAGAAATTATAAGTTTAAGAATGCATTTCAGACTTTGCATGCAATGTAACATTGCAATAATAAATTACTGGTGCAGATGATGATTACAGAAAATTGTGATTTTGGACAGGGTTGCCAGGTTTCATAAGGTTATTTTCCCATTCTGAAAGTACTTTGAAAATTTGTGCTTCTATTTATGGGAGCATTGCTATTTAAGTGCTTTTCTCTCCCTGCAGTAGATTATTTTGAGATGGATCTATTATATTCCTATTACAATTAGTAGAAGCGGCTAGCCTTGCAATTTTTTAAAATGGCCGTTCTGTCTTTGTCACATGGGGTACAACTCAAAAAATACAAAATGATTTCAGGACCACACACATTATTGACTACACACATACATTTCTTAATTGTAAATTTATCCAAAGCTGGCACTTGCTTTGCATCCTTAGTTACCCAAGATAAAATTGATTGGAAGGCTAGGCCATATCGGATGGCAGTTAAAAGTCAATCCATAGATGCCTACATTGCAGAAACCATTCGGCCCATCAAGTCTGCACCAACTCTCTGAAAGAACATTCCTCCCAGACCCACCCCATCCTACCCCTGTGACCCTGCACATTTACCATGGCTAATCCATCTAACCTACACATCTTTGGACACTAAGGGCCAATTCAGCATGGTCAATCCATCTAACCTGGATTCATGAAGGGAAAGTCATGTTTGACTAATTTACTGGAATTCTTTGAGGATATAACGAGTGCGGTTGATGAATTTACTGGATTTTTATGAAGATATAATGAGTGCGGTTGACAGAGGGGAACCGGTGGATGTGGTGTATTTAGATTTCCAGAAGGCATTCGATAAGGTGCCTCACAAAAGGTTGCTGCAGCATAAGATAAAGGTACACGGAGTTGGGGGTAAAGTGTTAGCGTGGATTGAGGATTGGCTATCTAACAGAAAGCAGAGAGTCGGAATAAATGGGTGCTTTTCCGGTTGGCAATCAGTGACTAGTGGCATGCCGCAGGGATCGGTGCTGGGGCCTCAACTATTTACCATATACATAGACGATCTGGAGGAGGGGACTGAGTGTAGGGTAACAAAGTTTGCGGTTGACACAAAGATGAGTGGGAAAGCAAATTGCGTGGAGGACGCAGAGTCTGCAGAGAGATTTGGATAGGCAAGGATCTGGCAGATGGAGTATAATGTTGACAAGTGTGAGGTTATCCACTTTGGAAGGAATAATAGTAAAATGGACTATTATTTAAACGGTGAAAAATTACAACATGCGACTGTGCAGAGGGACCTGGGGGTCCTTGTGCATGAATCACAAAAACTCAGTTTGCGGGTGCAGCAGGTGGTCAAGAAGGCAAATAGAATGTTGGCCTTTATCGCGAGAGGGATGGAGTATAAAAGCAGGGAGGTCATGCTGCAACTGTACAGGGTACTGGTGAGGCCGCACCTAGAGTACTGTATACAATTTTGATCCCCTTATTTAAGAAAGGATATATTAGCTTTGGAGGGGGAACAGAGAAGGTTCACCAGGTTGATTCCGGAGATGAGGGGGTTAGCTTATGAGGAGAGATTGAGTAGACTGGGCCTGTACTCATTGGAGTTTAGAAGGTTGAGGGGAGATCTTATAGAGACATATAAGATAATGAAGGGCTAGACAGGGTAGAATCAGCGAGGTTATTTCCACTTACAATGGAAACAACTAGGGGGCATAGTCTCAAAATACGAAGGAGTCAATTTAGAACAGAGTTGAGGAGGAACTTCTTCTCCCAGAGGGTAGTGCATTTTTGGAACTTTCTGCCCGATGAAGCAGTAGAGGCTACCTCGTTAATTGTGTTTAAGTCACAGATAGATAGATTTTTAACCATTAAGGGAATTAAGGGTTATGGGGAGCGGGCGGGTAAGTGGAACTGAACCCACTATCAGATCAGCCATGATCTTATTGAATGGTGGAGCAGGCTTGAGGGGCTAGATGGCCTACTCCTGCTCCAATTTCTTATGTTCTTATGTTCTAACCTGCACAACGTTGGACTGTGGGAGGAAACCCGAGTACCGGAGGAAACACACGCCAATATGGGGAGAATGTGCAAACTCCAAACAGTCACCCAAGGCCAGAATCGAACCCGGGTCCTTGGTGCTGTGAGGCAGCAGCGCCCTGTCACGTTGTCATATGTAGCTCTGTTTGAGTGAGGACAGTGAGCCAGTTGTGTTTTGACAACCAGTTGATAATTTCATGCTGACATTTACTATTGGCTTTGCATTTCCAGGTAAAAAATAAAAGAATTGAAATTCTTAATGTGTTGGAATTTCAACTCGCATCCCCTAGATTAATTTTCTACTCCTCTGGATTACTGGTTTACCTTGCCCTATAACTGTAACCACGACACTACTATATCCCAACTACTTTTGTGTAATGCTCAGAATCATGTATTTCACTCAGCAAAAGCATCTAATGGCAGAAAGCAGACAGCGCTCTGTTGTCATCAGTATTTAGAAATTGGTTGTACACCAGCTCCAATTATCTGATGCACACTGTTGGAGGAAACAGTCAACTTCATTCAGAAAGTCTCACTATAATTCACCAGGCTGCAAATATCTGTGACTGTCACCCAGTGTTACGAGTATTCTGTATCTGTGCAGTCGACAATTGGGCCACACTGACACCAAACATACAATGTAACAGTACTACTAAAGCAAAGCAGCAACACATGGCATGCAGCTCAGTTTACATGTTGCTTTGACATCTCAGACAGGATTTTGAGGTTGTTTTCACAGACTGGCAAGGAATTCCCACATGGCTTGTTTTATGCAGACAGTTCACTGAAATATCTCGTCGTAACTTCACTATTTCTTTCTTGTGATTAATAGCTGCTATGGAAACTATTGGGCCTTGTTCTGCCTATCCAAATATTGTTAACAATTCGATATGCGAGCTAATTTTTGATACTTTGATGCTAGTATTAGAAACAGTTAGCATACTGAGAACTTTTGAGTATTTTCAGTATGCTGTATACATGAGACACATTACTGCACGTAATGCTTTTCATAGAAAACAGTATTTAGTAAATATTGTACTTGCACACTTACACCAGATAATGCAAAACTGCACACTCCTGACCTGTAATGTTTCATCTATTAAATTTATTGGGTGGAATTTCACAGGTTAATACTGCACCCTCATTGTGTGGTGGGAGGACAGAAATGTTCACAACATTCAACTGAAATGAACATTACAATAACATTTTACATATAAATCAAAATAGGTGTAGAACTGAGAATGCTTAAATGGCAAATAAAGGCCAAGCAGGGAATAAAGTTTATGCGCTGTAAAGCTGTTCTCAGAATCTTAAGCTGGCATTTTCCGGCAGCGGAGGCGGCTCACCATTGGTTGCTGGTGGGATCTTCCAGTCCTGCCAAAGCCTAAGGTGTTTTACATAGCTCATCCTTGCCACTACCAGGGACGGACTGTTGGCGGCAATGTAAGATCTCGCCGGCAAGAGGGTCCAGAAAATCCTACCCTGAGCTATCTGCTGGAAATTCTTTCATGAAGTTTCTTTTTGAGTTTTATGTTGTGAATTAAATATTTTTTTAATGAATAGCTAACAGAATTAAGTGAAATTGTTTCTCCTGTTATAATATTTTATATTCCATTGATAAATTCCAGTTCTGTGGAATTCCAGATTCATCCTTTACTGTCCATGATATCATCTGGCAAATAAGCCATGTATTTATATTTAATCTTTCATGAAATATGAGAAATGAACAAAGAACAGTACAGCACAGGAAACAGGCCCTTCGGCCCTCCAAGCCTGTGCCGCTCCTTGGTCCAACTAGACCAATCGTTTGTATCCCTCCATTCCCAGGCTGCTCATGTGACTATCCAGGTAAGTCTTAAACGATGTCAGCGTGCCTGCCTCCACCACCCTACTTGGCAGCGCATTCCAGGCCCCCACCACCCTCTGTGTAAAAAACATCCCTCTAATATCTGAGTTATACTTCGCCCCTCTCACCTTGAGCCCGTGACCCCTCGTGAACGTCACTTCTGATCTGGGAAAAAAGTTCCCACCGTTCACCCTATCTATCCCCTTCATAATCTTGTACACCTCTATTAGATCTCCCCTCATTCTCCGTCTTTCCAGGGAGAACAACCCCAGTTTACCCAATCTCTCCTCATAGCTAAGACCCTCCATACCAGGCAACATCCTGGTAAACCTTCTCTGCACTCTCTCTAACGCCTCCACGTCCTTCTGGTAGTGCGGCGACCAGAACTGGACGCAGTACTCCAAATGTGGCCTAACCAGCGTTCTATACAGCTGCATTATCAAACTCCAGCTTTTATACTCTATACCCCGTCCTATAAAGGCAAGCATACCATATGCCTTCCTCACCACCACCTCCACCTGTGTTGCCACCTTCAAGGATTTGTGGACTTGCACACCTAGGTCCCTCTGTGTTTCTATACTCCTGATGACTCTGCCATTTATTGTATAACTCCTCCCTACATGATTTCTTCCAAAATGCATCACTTCACATTTATCCGGATTAAACTCCATCTGCCACCTCTCCGCCCAATTTTCCAGCCTATCTATATCCTGCTGTATTGCCCGACAATGCTCTTCGCTATCCGCAAGTCCAGCCATCTTCGTGTCATCCGCAAACTTGCTGATTACACCAGTTACACCTTCTTCCAAATCATTTATATATATCACAAATAGCAGAGGTCCCAGTACAGAGCCCTGCGGAACACCACTGGTCACAGACCTCCAGCCGGAAAAAGACCCTTCGACCACTACCCTCTGTCTCCTATGGCCAAGCCAGTTCTCCACCCATCTAGCCACTTCTCCTTGTATCCCATGAGCCTTAACCTTCTTAACCAACCTGCCATGTGGGACTTTGTCAAATGCCTTACTGAAATCCATATAGACGACATCCACGGCCCTTCCTTCATCAACCGCTTTTGTCACTACCTCAAAAAACTCCACCAAATTTGTAAGGCACGACCTCCCTCTTACAAAACCATGCTGTCTGTCACTAATGAGATTGTTCCGTTCTAAATGCACATACATCCTGTCTCTAAGAATCCTCTCCAACAACTTCCCTACCACGGACGTCAAGCTCACCGGCCTATAATTTCCTGGGTTATCCCTGCTACCCTTCTTAAACAACGGGACCACATTCGCTATCCTCCAATCCTCAGGGACCTCACCCGTGTCCAAAGAAGCGACAAAGATTTCCGTCAGAGGCCCAGCAATTTCATCTCTCGTCTCCCTGAGCAGTCGAGGATAGATGCCATCAGGCCCTGGGGCTTTGTCAGTTTTAATGTTCCCTAAAAAACCTAACACTTCCTCTCTTGTAATGGAGATTTTCTCTAACGGGTCAACACCTCCCTCCGAGACACTCCCAGTTAACACGCCCCTCTCCTTCGTGAATTTCGATGCAAAGTATTCATTTAGGATCTCCCCTATTCCCTTGGGTTCTAAGCATAATTCCCCTCCTTTGTCCCTGAGAGGTCCGATTTTCTCCCTGACAACTCTTTTGTTCCTAAGGTATGAATAGAATGCCTTAGGATTCTCCTTAATCCTGCCTGCCAAGAACATCTCGTGACCTCTTTTTGCCCTTCTAACTCCCCGTTTGAGTCACAATTAGACTTGGGTGATGTATTTTTTTGATTTGTATTTGTGTGAATTCTATGTTAACATTAATTGCACTTGTAAACCATTTATGGAATGGCCAAGTGCAGCATTTTCCTTTGTTAGACTCCTTTGTGTTCTAAATATCAGCTTGCCTTGTCTGCAAATAAATCCCTTGCAATTCTCCCCACAAAATATTTGATAGTTCCAGCCCACTGTAGGACATTGACCCACACACTCTTAAGAAACTCCCACTGTGATAATCTACTGGGACTCATGATGGGGAGATGCCGGCGTTGGACTGGGGTAAACACAGTGAGTGTTGTGAGACTTCTTACTACATAATCTACTGGTACATTGTATGTGTGCACATGGTAAATAGTCATTAGGATAAGGTGCCTGGAAGTGCTTAGCACTTGTGCAGCTGCCTCCCAGGAAGTGTGGTTGACTTCAAAATTGGGACAGTGCTGTAAAATCCCTATAGTGTAGAAGCAGGACATTTGGCCCATCGAGCCTGCACCAACTCTCCGAGAGAGCATCTTACCCAGGCCCTACCCCTGTGCCTCACGTATTTGCCCTATTAATCACCCCAACTTACACATCCTGGGACACGAAGAGACAATTTAGCAAGGCCAATCAACCTACCTTGCATATCTTAGAAACTATCGCAGACTTAGAGAAGTTTCCAGGTGGAGCATGTGGGCTATAAGGAAAGAACTTAGGCCAAGTAAACTGGTATGTTTTTCAGATTTCATCATGGGCAATTACCGAGTAACAGTAATTGCTGCTATTTCATTACTAAACATCAGAAGTGTAGAAATTGAGAGAGAAGATTTGGAAGAGGAAAGGTGAGGAAGTGAAAGCTGAAGTGTGAGTCACCTTTTCAGTAGCATTCCTGACATTTTATTGGAATTAGGAAATTGAGGAAATCTAGATAAATTCAGTGAGTCTGCATTTCAGGTGGGTGAAAGTAGGATTTGAAGACAGGAGCCTGATGGGGGAGGTTGGCGGCGAACCAACAGTGTTCTCCATCATTACCCTTCCAAAACTGACTGCGACTTCAGGATGTCGGGTGTGCACAGATTAATGTGGAAATCTTGAAGTTTTTTTCAGAACATTTTCGCTTCCCTGATCTTCAATTTGCTCTGAATGTGTGAGGCCGCTGCAATGAATGGAGATTTGGCTGAATGCCAAATTCTCCATCCTCGTTGGTGGCGGGGCATGAACAGCCAGAGAATTCCGACCATAGTCATTTTTTGGCAAAATCATGGCTAATGTTTCAAGTCCATTAGATCCTTTTAGTAGAAGAGCCACGTGGACTCAAAACGATAACTCTGCTTCTCTCTCCACAATGCGCCTAACTACTTTTGTATTCGATTCCCCTTGCATAAATGATATTTTATTAGTTTTCCAATTTACTACTTAAACAAAGGAGCAACATTGGCTATTCTCCAGTCCTCTGGGACCTCTCTTGTGACTAAAGCGGATTCTAAGATTTTGTATAAGGTCCCAGTAATTTCCTCCCTCGCCTGTCAGTATTCTGGGATAGATCTCATCAAGTCCTGGGGACTTGTCGATCTTAATGCTTTTCAAAACACCTAACACCTTTTTTTATATCGAATTGCCCTAGAAATCAACACACCCATCTCAAGACTCACCATCTATCATGTCCTTTGCCTTTGTGAATACTGATGGAAAGTATTCTTTAAGGAGCTCACCCACTTTCTCCAGTTCCACACATAAATTCCCTCCTTTGTCCTTGAGCAGACCTACCCTTTCCCTAACTACTCCATTGCTCTTTATATATGTGTAAAATGCCTTGGCGTTTTCCTTAATCCTGTTTGTCAAGGACATTTCATGGCCCCTTCTGGCCCTCCTAACTCCTTGTTTAAGTTCTTTCCTGCTTTCTTTATATTCTTCGAAGGCTCTGTCTGTCTTCAGTTTCTTAAACCTTGTCTATGCCTCATTTTTCTTTTTGACTAAGCTCTTGTCATCCAAGGTTCCCGATGCTTGCCATCTTTATCTTCATTTTCACACAAACATATTGGCCCTAAACTCTAATCTACTGACGTTTAAAAGATTCCCACGTGACAGATGTGAATTTACCCTTAGACAACCGTCCCCAATCTACATTCCCTAGTTCCTGCCTAATATTGTTGTTACTCCTCTAACTGCTTTATATGGATGGAGGTGGATGTAATTGCACCTAAGTTTAGTCTTGTTTGTCAGCAGTGCGTACTAACAATTAAAGTTTACTGCCACCGATATTCTGCCATTTTTGCACCTCATATAAGGTCATCGGCACAGCAGGTTTGGTGCTGTTCCATCAGATGACTAAACCTGCCGCTATGAATCCATTGGCTGCACTCTTGAGTCACAAGATTGTGGGCTCAAATTTGATTCCATGACTTTGAGTATAAAAATCTTGGCTGAACACTCCAGTGCAGTCCTGACAGAATGCAGCATTGTCAGAAGTGGTGTTTTTCTGATGAGATGTAAAACTGAGGCCATCTCAGGGTGGATGCATTGTAACTGACACCAAGGCACTATTCTCAAGAAGGGTACAGCAGTCAGTCCTGGGCAATATTTATCCATTAATCGGCATAACAAAAAAAAATGATCTAGCCATTATCACAGTGCTGTTAGTGGGGTTTGCTGTGTGCAAATTAGTCACCACATTTCCTGCAAAAGTACTTTGGGAGATGGTTGTCAAAGACGATATGTAATTACAAGTCTATTTTCTTTTCTCTTCATGGAATCCATGAACTTCATGGCTGGAGTTTTTCCCAAGCAGAAAATAAAAAAATGACTGGCAGAAACAGTGTTAAAGACCACTTTTAATTATACCTGGTTCCAATATTGAAAACTGCGATAAACAAATTATTGTTGCCCTGCCCTTCTTTAATGTCACCTCAGATGATCACTTTCCTGAAGGTGCATTATTTTGTTGACTAGATTAGAAAAGCTCAGACTCTTCAACTCGGAAACGATATAGATAATAAGGACTTTAGAGATCCATAAGTTACTAAGTGGAACAGGAAAAGTTAGCCTGAAGTACTCTTTCATTTGAAAGCATGATTTGGAAGACAACAGGACATAGGTTCAGAAAGCACTTATTCACTCAGTATTTAATAGCCTTACAAGTAGGAGAGTGGAGTCAAGAGGCAGTCAAATGCTAGTCAGATGGTATTATAAATTGCAATGAAAGCATAAGACTGATGGACCAAATGGACTCCTTCATCTTTATTTATCTTTGTCATCCTTGTGACTGAAACATGGATATAAAAGAATTATAGCTAGATAGCACATTATTACTGAACTCTCTGGTGACAACATTTGTTATGGTTACTGCTAATCATGTGGAGTTCCTGTTTATTCAGCAAGGCCAGGATGTAAAAATTATTTATTTTTTTTCGCTAGTATTTGACTTGATTGGAGATGAACACATGGCTGAATTATGAACTTTTGAGTTTTGGTATGTTACAGCATTCCAGCGAGCCAGAGAATCTAACCAACCTCTCATTATTTTCTCACTACAACTTATAAATGTCTCATTTTTCTATTCTTAGAAATGCACTTCAAGATCTTCTGGAGATTGCTATAGTATAACTGATCCAAAATATCTGTGCCTGTTATATTTGGAAGATTTTCTGACTTACAAAAAATGTTTCTGACTGCAGTGTTGCTTTAAATCTTTCTGACTCCTTGACGTTTCACATGTGTGCTTATTTCCAGTTTGAGAATTTAAGCATGATTATTGTTCAGCCCACTTTGGCAAGCCTTAATCTCGCCCTGCAATTTCGAAGCCAAATTGCTGCATAGCCAGAAGGAATAGTTCAGACGAGACCTTACAGATTGTTGGAGCCAAGGAATTGTTTCTATCAGTTCACATCATTGGCTGCATAATTTAAAAATTCTGAGAAGACAGTGTTTTATTCAGAATTATTTATATGCCAGTTCATTTCTATCAAAAAATAAAATGATGATCTATTATATAAGCAAAACAATGTTGCCAGCACAATGAAAAAGTAATTTTACTTAAGGTCACGTTCCTTTCTTGATTGAGTCCACTAAATATTTTCAACTCTTGTTGATTTTATAGGACAAAATAATATTCAAATCTATGTTTTAAATTATTCTAAACGGTACTTAAGGTGGCACCTGTCTGTCTCAGAAGACGATGAAATTCATCTAGTGTGCATTTCATGTCTGGATTGAACATTGTTGTAGCCGTAGAGGCCAATTCATGAGTGTCAATCCCTTCCGCAGTTCGCACAGATGAATAGCGTTGGCCCGAGGTTGACTGAGGTTTTTGTCTTCCGGTGGGCTTTCTTTTCCACCATCTGGTCATTTCTTTTGTCCACTGCTTTTTCCATGTTGATACTGAGGTACTCTGTTCAGCAGCAAGGACTTCCCATGCATTGACTCTGATCCTGATCAACTTGAGGTCTCGCTTGCAGACATCCTTTTATTGCAGACATAGGTGACCTGTCGGACTTGTGCCAATAGAAAGCTAGCCATGGAACATGTCTTTAAGGATTCAGCCACATGACATAGCCAACAGAGTGACCAACGAATCAGAAGGGCAAACATGTTGGATATCTCTGCATGCTGGTGTACCTCCATATGTGACATGCTGTCTTACCAGGAGATGCATGATATTCATATGAGGCAGTGAAGTGGAAGCTGTTCAGTCACTTGGTTTGCATAAGTTGCCCATGCCTCATTTATGTAAAGGGGGAAGAGGACACAAGCTTGATACACTTGGAGCTTTGTATTTTTGGCTATTTTGAGGTTGGTCCATGTTTGACCTCTCAACTTTGACATGATAGTTATTGCCTTGGCAGCCCTGGTGCTGATTTCAGCATCAAGTTTAGGTTGCTGGTAATTGTTGATCCAAGGTATGCAAAGCTGACAATGACCTCCAGAGTGAGATTGTCAATGCTGGTGGAAGGTGAAGTTTCTACGTCCGAGCCCATAACTTTGGACTTCCTGATGCTGATTTGTCAGTCTAAACTCCTTGCAGGCCTGGGAGAACCGATCCATGAGCTGTTACAAGTGAATTTCAATATGGAATGCTAGTGCAGCGTCAACAAAAAACAGCAACTCATGGACATTATGCAATTTGGGCTTGGCACACAATCTTACTAAGTTGAACAACTTGCTGTTAGCTCTGTTGTGCAGGTAGGCACCCTAATTTGAGACATTCAATAGCAACTTGGAGAAAAATATGCCAAAGAGAATTGGGGCCAGGACGCAGCCCTGCTGAACTTGAAGACCTCTTATGATGCCGCATTATAACTGAGGAAACTGTGCATGCTCTCATGGAAACAGAAATTACCCCCAGGAGACCAGACTGGCATCTATTTTCCACAGAATTTAAAGAGCCTGTCTCTGTTGATGAGATGAAGGCCTTGGTGAGGTCTAAGAAGAGTGCTCTGAGCTGTTGGTGGCATTTCTCCTGTAACCACCAAAGTGAGAAAAAATCGTGACAGCTGTCAATCTGCCAGCTCTGAAGCTGCACTCGGGATCTACAATCTGGTCAGAACAATATGAGTAAAGGCTTTCCCCATGATACTTAACAAGGAGATGCCATGGTAATTGTTACAATCACTGCAATTCCTTTTTTTTGACCATATCAAAAGGTGACTATATCACATATGTCTTGGAGCACAAATCTATCCTTCCAGCAGAGAGATACGAGTTCATGGAGATGTTTAAGCATCTGTTGGTTTTTCACTTTCAATGATTTCAGGTGGAATGCCATTATTTCCTGAGGCTTTACCATGGGCAAGATAGTCAATGGTCTTGTGGAACTTTACTATGGTGAGTTCGCTGTCCAGCCCTTCCACAACAAAGTGAATACTTCTTCAGTGACTACGTTCTCCATTGCGTGGAGTTCAAGGTAGTGTTTCGCCCACCTTTCCATCAGCTTGTTAAGTTCAGTGATGATCATAGAATAGAAGTTTTTCATAGAAATCCTACAGTGCAGAAGGCCATTCGGCCCATTGAGTCTGCAACAACCCCACCTAGGCCCTATCCCTGTAACCCTATATATTTACCTTCTAACCTACACATCCCAGGACTTTTAAGGGGCAATTTAGCATGGCAAATGCACCTAACCCACACATCTTTGGACTGTTGGAGGAAACTAGAGCACCCGGAGGAAACCCACACAGACACGGGGAGAATATGCAAACTCCGCACAGACAGTAACCCAAGCTGGGAATCAAACCCAGGTCCCTGGAGCTGTGAGGCAGCAGTGCTTGTCGCTGTGCCACCCATTATCATTTATGTCTTGAGGCACAAATATATCCTTCCGCCCATTATCATCCCTATCTTTGTCTTCAACGGGGCTGATTTGATTGCTATTTAGCCCCTTGCTTTCTTGATTCCTTCACACATTGCTCTAGCATCTCTGGACTCAGCAGCAAATTGTCTGCTTTTGCAGAGTTTCAGCCACTTCAGATTAGCACACTGCCGAGCTAACTGTTGAGACTTGATTCTGCCAGCTTTGGGAACATCTAGATTTTTTAAATTGGGAACTGGCTTGTAGTTAGTGAGGGTTCTCCTTGTGACTGCAGTAACTGGCTCCATTTCAATCTAAAAGCCTCAAACGAGTCAGCATTCCTCTAATTCTTTCTCCTGTGCACAGTGAGTGCAGAGTTATATATGGTGTCTGAAAGAGCCTGATTTGAGGATGTTGAGGAACTCCTGGGACCTTTAAAGTTCAATGGTATGGCAAGTGTTTATTTGAGGATGACCTGCCTTCTTGGAGTGGTATTGTTTCCTTGGCTGAAGCCTGATGTTGCTACACACCAGGGAGTGGTCAGTGTCACAATCAGCACTTTGATAACTACAGGTGATAAGGACACAGGTGATGATGAGGTCTAGTTGGTGCCAGTGGCATGATCTCAGATGTCTCTCGCACACTTTATGGCATGGCTTAGAGTGGAAGTGGCTGTTTGTCTTTCACAGTTCACGGTAAGAGCAAAGCTCCAGCAATCTCTATCCATTTTCATTCATCTTGAACAATGGTCAAGCTGTGTAGTCAGTACCCACCATTGTGTTGAAGTTCCCGAGAAGGTAAGTCCTTCAGTGCTGGCAATTCTGTTGATCATGATGTGGAGATGCCGGCGTTGGACTGGGGTAAACACAGTAAGAGTTTTAACAACGCCAGGTTAAAGTCCAACAGGTTTATTTGGTAGCAAATGCCGAAAGCTAATGGTATTTGCTACCAAATAAACCTGTTGGACTTTAACCTGGTGTTGTTAAAACTCTTACTGTAATTCTGTTGATATCAGCGTTAAGTGCCTCGAAGAATTAAGCCTTTGACATTTGGGATGCAGCTGAATGTTGGGGCATAGATACACATGAGGTTAACTGAGGCTATGCTTGTTGAAAAGTAAAGTGTAAAGTGTCTTTCTCAACTTTCTGTCAGTGTTCAATCATCACCAGCATTGCAAAAACCCATGTGCTCATGAAAAATTATTTAAATTAAACAAAAATTCACTTGGTGCTCCTTTACAGGCGGCCTTCATCCTGTGTATCCTTATTGAAAATACACTGATTAAATATAATTAATTCTAATTTATTGCCTTTTGAGTTTTCCCTTGAGTCAGGTGGGTTTCTTGCAGTGCAGTAATGTATGTATTGAGCCTTGAGTTCTTGCCAAAACCAGCTCGTGAGTGCATCATCTACCTGTAGAATGCCATTAGTAAGCCCAGGACGCATGCTCCTTACATTTCAGCGTGCTTTGCAAAGGACTGGTGTGCTCTTCGTTGAGTTTATTTTGCTTAGTAACCTACTTATCAAGAGGCGACTCTCTAAGCTCCAAGCACCCATCAAAGCAGCAGATCATGACGAGACAGCACCTAACTGACTGGACTTGCCTAACTTGAGGCAGATGGTAGCTATCCAAGGAGACGTGATGACTTCTCCCATGGTTGGAAGTAGCTCCTGGCACTTGTACGTTATGCCAATTGAGTGAGAGCTTATGACTGGTAACTGTTTTGTCCCATGTCATGCCAACATAATGTGGAGATGCCGGCGTTGGACTGGGGTGAACACAGTAAGAGTTTTAACAACACCAGGTTAAAGTCCAACAGGTTTATTTGGTAGCAAATACCATTAGCTTTCGGAGCGCTGCTCCTTCTATAATACAATATATCTTAATATATGCCAACATAAGCCAGGAAGCTGGTATTTCCTCTCCAGGCACAGGCGTGGGCAAATAGTATGGATACTGAGTTACCCAAACATCAGGGCCTCCTATTGGTTTTGTGAAAAATAAAGGATGAAACCAGTACTGTTTGATACTGGTCTACTGCAGGAGTTGCTGGATAGGATTAACATCAGCATATATGATGTTAACGTAGTAATGTCAGCCTTTGGACAAGAAATTTCATTTTTTGACCACATTTATAACACCATTTGCTTGTTACTGTTTCAATAGATTTCCCTTTGGAAAATCTCCAGAACTTTTCCACCGAACAACGTCTTACTGTAGAAGTCATGGAAGGAGTAAAATGCAATATGGACAACATACTAATACATGGCTCAGCAAGAGAAGTGTATGATCATGGAGTCAGTGCAGTCCTGAGTGTCTTGCGGGATACTGGTCTAATATTTGAATAAAAAATGTGAGTTTGCCAAAGCTATCATCAAGTTTGTAGAAGTTTACAGAAACAGCTCTAGTCTGTTCTAGCCTAATCCTGTTCCCTGAACTTCTTCCTGTCTGAACTTTTTTTTTATCTCTCCTTGTCTAGTCTCTCCATACCTGTACCCATGAAGCTTTTAGCACCCAACATCACTTCGTCAGTTTCTAGTTTTCAGGCACTAAGTGTTTCCTCTTCTCCTCTTCATAGATGCCAATCCCTCTACACCCCCCCCCCCCCTCCCCATCCCCCTATCAGAATGGTCTGAGAGCATTTTCCTTAAGAAGAGACCCATTCAGTCCCCATCCACCATCATCCTCTCCCACCTGGTTAAACCTGTTTTCACAGTGAACAAATTCTTCTTCATCTCCACTCACCTTCCAAATAAAAGGTCTTGTTATGCTTGCCTTTCTGTGGGCTATGTGGAACATTCCTTATTCCAGCTCTCAGGATACCTCCCGTATCTGTTTTTCTGGTTAATCGATTACTGCAATGGTGAAATTGCCAGAAATATGAATAGGGGCAGGAATCCTGGAATCAGTTCTCACCCACCATTTATTTAAGGGTAGGATTTAGCGCGCAACAGGCTGCATGTTTTGTGATGATGGGAGGCAGCCTGCAATTGGTCAGCAGCAGGACCTGGTCCTGCTATTGTCAGTGGAGTTTCCTGTTGCATGCACCTCTCACTGGGAGGTGCCGTTAGCATGAATGGAAGATCCTGCTGGCATGAACGGCTGGGAAGTTTTGGCCAAAGGATTAAAGTGTTACCCTGACTCGATGGAAATCCAGGTTGTTAACTTTGCTTTTCTCTACAGGTGTTGTCTGAGCTGCTGAATATTCCTGGCATTTTCTGTTTTAATTTCAGATTTATAATATCCATAATATTTTGTTTTTGTCAAAAGTCAATTTGTTTAGATGACAGACAGGAAATAGAAAGAAGTAATAATGATATCCTGCCATTTAAGTTTTGCAGGATGTGTACGTTACCAGCCTTGCTGGGTTTATCCAAGCTACCACCTAGCACCTCAGAATATCAGAGGTCTTATGTTTCACACACTACATATATTAGGCTAAATAAATAAACAAACATCACAACACTTGGTTAAAATTGTTGAATATACTTTCATTTTGATTTCAGTCAGTGAATTGTTAATTACGAAAACCAAATCATTTTTATATTCTACGTTTGTAAGTGAACAACTTTTTCTACTACCTACACTTCTTTTGTTTCATTGTTTGGATCTATTAAAAGAATGAGACAATCTTTCTTGCACTGCCACATCAGGAATGGTCATTTGGTAATTATGTTAATGGGCCTTGCAATCTAATGACCAGGCCCACTAATCTTGTAGGCGAGAGTTCAAATATCATTAGAGCAGTTGGAGAATTCAAATTTGGTTAATTGAACAAATCTGGGATGAGATGGCTTGTATGAGCAGCAATTACCGTGCATGTATCTACTTGATCATTCTAAAAGCCCACCCAGTTTACTCAAAAAAAATCAACAAATGTAAACAACCTAACCATGATCATTTATGAATAATACAAACTCAAGGGAAGGTAAATGTGTAGCTTCACGGCCAACATTGCTGAGATTAGCTTTATTTTAATTATTAATGGAATTCAAATTCCACCAACTGCTGGTGTAGCAGCAGTACTGGTTCAGTAACATTACTACTACCCCATCATCTGTCAAATAGAAAATGCTGTCCCCACACAATTATCTTTTTCTGTCTAGTTAATTTGTTATTAATCTCATTTCTTCTTTCTTCGGCTCCAAAGCCTTGGATGTGGAACTTAATTAAATGCCTTTTGAAAATAAGTTGTAATATTCACTGGATAGCTTTCCTTGGCTGATTAATTTTTCAACGAAGTAAATGAAAGTGGGATAGTAACTGCTAGCATGCAAAGCCATGCTGACAATTTCATATGTGGTTTAGGAACATTGGAACATAAATAGACCATTCAGCCTCTTGAACTGGTTTCACAGTTTATTGAGATCATGACTGCGCTGTATCTAAATTTCATCCACCCGTCATGGTTCCAAATCTCTAATTATCTTGAATAACAAAAAAAATGTATAAATTTAAAAGTATTAAGTACTCTAGTATTTACTGCTTTGTATGAAGAAGTGTTTCTGAATGGCTTTTTGCCAATCACTTTAAATCTGTGTCGTCTGATTAGTAACCTTTCAGACAAATGCGAGGTAATGCATTTTGGTAGACTGAATCAGGGCAGGACTTACTCAGTTAATGGTAGGGCGTTGGGGAGAGTTCCAGAACAAAGAGATCTAGGGGTACATGTTCATAGCTCCTTGAAAGTGGAGTCACAGGTGGACAGAGTGGTGAAGAAGGCATTCGGCATGCGGCATGCTTGGTTTCATCGGTCAGAACATTGAATACAGGAGTTGGGACGTCTTGTTGAAGTTGTACAAGACATTGGTAAGGCCACACTTGGAATACTGTGTGCCGTTCTGGTCACCCTACTATAGAAAGGATATTATTAAACGAGAAAGGGTGCAGAAAAGATTTATTAGGATGCTACCGGGACTTGATGTTTTGAGTTATAAGGAGAGGCTGGATAGACTGGGACTTTTTTCTCTGGAGCGTAGGAGGCTGAGGGGTGACCTTATAGAGGTCTATAAAATAATGAGGGGCATAGATAAGGTAGATAGTCAATATCTTTTCCCAAAGGTAGGGGAGTCTAAAACTAAAGGGCATAGGTTTAATGTGAGGGGAAGAGATACAAAAGTGTCCAGAGGGGCAATTTTTTCATACAGAGAGGGTGGCGAGTGTCTGGAACAAGCTGCCAGTGGTAGTAGTAGAGGCAGGTACAATTTTGTCTTTTAAAAAGCATTTAGATAGTTACATGGATAAAATGGGTATAGAGGAATATGGGTCAAATGTGGGCAATTGGGATTAGCTTAGGGGTTTAAGGGCGGCATGGACAAGTTGGGCTGAAGGGCCTGTTTCCATGCTGTAAACCTCTATGACATTAGAAACAATTTATTTTTATTTACTTTTTCTAAATCCTTCATGATTTTAAACAGCTCTAACAAATCTCCTCTTAATCTGTGCTGTAATGCAATCACTCAATTTGAATACATAGCCTTCCTTTCTGCCTTCTACCCCGCCAAGCCAACCTTCTTAACAGGTCAAAACTTTACTTGTGCTGTTTGTGAGTTATTGATAGGTATAGGATAGGTAAGCAAAGTTGAAATACTATCTAATTGCGATATAAATTGGAAAGTTTTGTTCTTCAGTGATTCGTGCTTCACTCCTTTTCAATTTTGCTCTTGTCCAGTTTTCAGATTGAGCTCCATTTAAAGAGCTATTAAAATTATCAACTAGACTATTAGCAAATTATATCTGTGAGGATTCTGCATCTTGACCAGTCCAGATATTCTA
This sequence comes from Mustelus asterias, assembly GCF_964213995.1. Classification (NCBI taxonomy): domain Eukaryota; kingdom Metazoa; phylum Chordata; class Chondrichthyes; order Carcharhiniformes; family Triakidae; genus Mustelus; species Mustelus asterias. The sequence continues at coordinate 120,113,038 of NC_135802.1, forward strand.
ACATGTATGTTTAGTACAGTACTAAGGGAATTTTGTGCTCCTGTTTACATCGGACATGAATGGCGATGGGAGCACAAGTGTAAAATCTCATGACATGCTCAAATAACATTATACATTAACGGGAACTCCTGTCACAATTGTCCTTACCCCACACCCCAGTGACCTATTGGGCTTCCTGACATTCAACATCAGGAACCTCATTAGAACAAGTTTAAATCTAATTCTCAGGCCTCTACAGCTGATAATATCTCCTCTTCCTCCTCCCCTCCCCCCCACCCTCCCACAGCATGCGCCTGGCGGCCAGATCCTGCCAAAGTAGTTCACGTGAGTGCATTGCTCGGGGTAGCAGGTCATGCCCAGGCAGTATCCTGGCACTGCCCGGTGCCGGGGGTAATGCCCAGCAGCGTGTTACATGAGGTGGGGGCTGGTTCTATTTTTACTTTTGTGTTGAGATCCCCTTTAAAAATGGCGCCCCAATCTTTATAAACTAAATTGCTGGTGGGGTGGCCTCAATCAGAGCATGACATCATGGTACCCCTTGGACTTTTTAAATCTAAGTTACTAGCAGTATGGCGGAGAAAGCTGCCATTGGGGCCGGCAGCTTCAATGCTGCTTTTCCAGCCCGCTGCAACACTCTGCCTCAAAAAGGGAAAAATGGAAACTGCATTAACCTTTAATGGGGCAGCATGGTGGCACAGTAATTAGCACTGCTGCCTCACAGCACCAGGGACCTGGGTTTGATTCCCGACTCGGGTCACTGTCTATGTGGAGTTTGCACGTTCTCCCCGTGTCTCCGTAGGTTTCCTCCGGGTGCTCCGGTTTCCTCCCACAGTCCAAAGATGTGCGGGTTAGGTTGATTGGCCATGCTAAATTGCCCCTTAATGTCAGAGGGACCAGCTGGCCTGGGCGGGATTGTGGTCGGTGCAGGCTTGATGGGCCGAATGGCCTCCTTCTGCACTGTAGGATTCTATGATTCTTTCAGAGTACATGTTGGCTGCACAGACCATCAGATCCTGTAGAAATCTCCATGTATTTTAAATAGATGGAAAATGCATGACACACATTGACCAGCATTCTAAATTCCTGCCATGCAATCCCAGATTCTCATCTCTGCCTGGAGAATTCAGGACATCTGTAATATGTGTACAGAGTGAACATTTTAATGCCATTATAGCCAATTCATGTCTACACTACAACGGTGTGACCTCCATAACCACAATATAGCAAAGAGGTCCTGCTTTGTGAAGATTCATTTGTTTCATAAAGGTGCAACATCTTCATGTTTGTTGTTACCAATCTACTTCCTTCAGATCTTGAGAGCACTAACCTATGTCAGGTTGTGCTTCTACAGATGGTGACAAGTTCCAAGAGTATCTCAACCAAGTGTCCATTTTTCATATGTGAGCCAAAACAGAGTTTCAGCAGGAAGTTCAACATTAGAGTTCATCACAGCTGGATCCTGTTTGTTACTCACCTGACATTAACATTTTCAGGAAGGGGTTACCAGATGGTGACTGAAGATGTGACTGTCTTAATCAGAGCTGTTGAGGTCAGTTTCAGCTGCCCAGTTACTGCTCCTGTTGAGATCAGCTAAATTGAGAATGGAATCTGGGATCTTCTGTACTATAACGCAACATTGGTTGATGCCTTTAACACTAGCTATTAGGGAAGCATGAAATTTATTTAGTAAACTATTAATTTGTATATAAGTATGTAGTGTTGAATTAAATTACAGCAAAATGTCTACTTGTGCTCATTGTCTTTTTTCTATTTTATGAAGACATTGCCCCTTTTAAAATATGGTGCTGGTGGTTCTGGACAATTTCCCTGAAAGTTTATCGAATGGTTTTAGATTTATCTCTAGAAGTAGTTTGATACTATTAAAACAGCATTGATAAATGGAAATAGGGTCGTTTCCGATACCCAACGATCTTCAGCTGCTACACTAATGTCGCAAAATAAGATTAGAAGTGGAAATATTCAGCTTGTTAGTACCATTCTCAACTTTGTAGACACAGAAACAGTTTGTGTCTGCATGCAGGAAGATCTGGTCAATATTTGGGTTTGAACTGATAAGTGGCAAGCAACATTGGTACCAACCAAATGCCAGGTAATGTGCAACAAGAGACTCGGGCTGTAGCAGTTTAAGATGGTAACTCCTTCTAATGGTAATAAATACTGGTCTTGCCAGCAACATTCCATTTCCATGGACAAATAAAAGTAAAATCATAATTTTAATTAACTTTGCCCCACTGTTCTATGATATGGAAAAGGAATACTTTATAACGGACTAATTGCTGAAAAATTTAAGAATTCTAGAAAGAATCCAGTGAACACACTTTTAAAATAGAGCAAATAGAACTTATCTGAACCAATCAGGAATAGCTAGGGACAGCAAGATTAGGAAGAGGACATGCGTGATTCCCTGTGGGCAGAATTTTATGTGTCTCTCCCCCCCCAACCAACAGGAAGTATTTATCCTGAGAAATCTGCCAACCCAAACCCAGATGCAATTTCACACTTGGGTGGGCAGGGTCTCGGGCAGGAAACCCACCCATTTATCTTTTAAGGCTCTTAAGTGGCTACTCTTTATGATCACTTAAGGGCCTTATCCCAGCCTCAATTTTTACGCTGGCAGGAGCAGGTATTGGTGGTGTGGGAAAGTGACATTTACACTTTTCTCTCATCTGGGCAGGAAGGGAGGCACCTCACCCTGATGGCCTGCTCAGAGATGGAGCTTCTGCTGGGTCATTGGAGTCTGGGACCACATCCCCATTGGCCTATTTCCTAATGAAACAATAGCTGCCCTCTCTCATGGACGTCCCCTACTCTCCTACCCCGGGACCCCTAGTACGTACCTTTTCAGAGGTCTTTGGACTCAGTCCCAGGCAGAGCACTGCAGTACCACGTCTGACCACTGCAACACCATGCCTGGCTGGGTTGAACAGCTGTTGTCTAATCAGGTTGGCTGATAGCTCTCACAAGTGGGACTTCCTTCCAAGTGCGGGCGGACGTTGTGCCCACTGCCAATCATCCCGCAAGTGAGTGATAAATGGCAGTCAGAGTTAGAGAGTTGGCAGCTGCGCATTAGGTATCAACTCTCACCATCCTTTAAATCTCACCCTAAATAAAAGTGAAAGTCCCAGTATCAGTGCCTTGGCAGTTTGATCTGCATTAGATCGTATCGGCTAAGGTGCTACTCAATATTTTGTCAAAGCTCTGGAATTTGCTTCCTTAACCTCTCCACCACACATCCTCCCAAAAGACATGCCTTAAATCCTGCCTCCATGACAAGCTTTTGGTCTTCTGCCCGCACTATCTTATTTTGTTTTATAATGGCAACCTGAAACACCTTGGGATGTTTTGTTACATTAAATTAAAGTTCTTGTTTAAAATAATAGAAGGTTTACAGCACAGAAAGAGGCCACTTACCTGCACCTGCCAATAAAATGAGCCACCCATCCTAATCCCACTTTGCAGCATTTAGTCCGCAGCCTTGCCGGTTACAGCACTTCAGGTGCACATCCAGCTAACTTTTAAATGATGGGCAGAATTCTCCCAAAAAATAGCTAAAGCGAGAAAACAGGAGCGACCTGCGCCAGTCTCTCAGATGTGTGCAACACTGCAATTGTCCCACACCTAGCTATTTTTGGAGAGTGCTGAGTTGCGCACCAGTGGTGGGGGACGGGGCCTAAATATATCAATGGGCCTGGCTTTAGAGCGCTCAGGCACCGTTTTCCTATGAGACCCCCCCAAATGGACGTCAGGACCCCCCTACCCTCATCCTGTCGACATTTTCCCCCACCCATGACATCCCCGACACGGGTCACCCTGCCTCACAACATATTGCCCTCACCCAGGCTTCACCACTTTAGAATTGCTCCTAGTACACTGCCAGGTGCCCAACTGGCACTGCTTGTGTCCGATGAACACTGCCCGGCCATGCCCCCGGCCAACCTGGGGCTTCTATGATCTCTGAGCCCCTTGGCCATCATGCCAGGTCTCCTCTGGGAGCATAGTGATTTGTGCTGGCATGACCTCCCGCCGGAGAGGTGGGAGCATGCCAGGATGGGGGACGATCGCGTGCTGAACTCGCTAATGAAATTAAAATACAGTCAATCTCATGCAAATCGGCCTTGTGCCCTTTCTGGGCAGATTCTGGTTTGGGCCACTGGAAAGGGGCCTGGACAATCGCAAACTGTTGGGCAGTGGCCACAAACCTGATTTTTAGGCCCACACGATCTGCACCAGGTGCAGCAAAGTCAGAGAATTGCCCCCAATGATGACAGTTTCTGCCTTTACCACCCAGTCAGGCAATGAGTTCCAGACTCCTACCACCCTCTGGGTGAAAATATCTTTCCTCATGGCCCCTCAATTCTTTCTCCCATATCACTTTAACTTGATGCCTCTTAATAACTGACCTCTCTGCTAAAGTAAATACGTCAAAGAACAAAGAAAACTACAGCACAAGAACAGGCCCTTTGGCCCTCCAAGCCTGCACCGACCATGCTGCCCAACTGAACTAAAACCCCCACCCTTCCCGGGACCATATCCCTCTATTCCCGTCCTATTCGTGTATTTGACAAGTTAATAGTCACTATTGTATCTGCTTCCACTACCTCCCCAGGTTGCGAGTTCCAGGCACTCACCATCCTCTTTGTAAAAAAAAACTTGCCTCGTACATTTCCTTTAAACCTTGCCCCTCGCACCTTAAACTTATGCCCCCTAGTAATTGGCTCTTCCACCCTGGGAAAAAGCTTCTGACTATCCACTCTGTCCATGCCTCTCATAATCTTGTAAACTTCTATCAGGTCGCCCCTCAACCTCCGTTGTTCCAGTGAGAACAAACCAAGTTTCTCCAACCTCTCCTCATAGTTAATGCCCTCCATACCAGGCAACATCCTGGTACATCTTTTGTGTACCCTCTCCAAAGTCTCCACATCCTTCTGGTAGTGTGGCGACCAGAATTGAACACGATATTCCAAGTGCGGCCTAACTAAGGTTCTATAAAGCTGCACCATGACTTCCCAATTTTTAAATTCAATGCCCGGCTGATGAAGGCAAGCATAGAAACATAGAAACCCTACAGTGCAGAAGGAGGCCATTCGGCCCATCGAGTCTGCACTGACCACAATCCCACCCAGGCCCTCCCCCCACATATGTTACCCGCTAATCCCTCTAACCTACGCATCCCAGGGACTCTAAGGGACACTTTTTAACCTGGCCAATCAACCTAACCCGCACATCTTTGGACTGTGGGAGGAAACCGGAGCACCCGGAGGAAACCCACGCAGACACGAGGAGAATGTGCAAACTCCACACAGACAGTGACCCGAGCCGGGAATCGAACCCGGGACCCTGGAGCTGTGAAGCAGCAGTGCTAACCACTGTGCTACCGTGCCGCCCCCTGTGCTACCGTGCCGCCTCATGCCATATGCTTCTTGACTACCTTCTCCACCTGCGCTGCCACTTTCAGTGACCTGTGTACCTGTACCCCCAGATCCCTCTGCCTATCAATACTCTTGAGGGTTCTGCCATTTACTGTATATTTCCCATCTGTGTTAGATCTTCCAAAATGCATTACCTCACATTTGTTCGCATTAAACTCCAACTACCATCTCTCCGCCCAAGTCTCCAACCGACTTATATCATGCTGTGTCCTCTGACGGTCCTCATTACTATCCGCAATTCCACCAACCTTTGTGTCATCTGCAAAATTACTAATCAAACCAGTTACATTTTCCTCCAAGAGCTCACCTCTGATCCCATGCGATTTCACCTTCTGTACCAGTCTGCCATGAGGGACTTTGTCAAAGGCCTTACTGAAATCCATGTAGACAACATCCACTGTCCTACTTCATCAATCATCTTCGTCACTTCCTTGAAAAATTCAACCAAGTTAGTGAGACACAACCTCCCCTTCACAAAATCATGTTGCCTCTTGCTAATACGTCCATCTATTTCCAAGTGGGAGTAAATCCTGTCTCGAAGAATCCTCTCCAATAATTTCCCTACCACTGACGTAAGGCTCACCAGCCTGTAATTACCTGGATTATCCTTGCTACTCTTCTTAAACAAAGGAACAACATTGGCTATTCTCCAATCTTCTGGGACCTCCCATCCTTCCCATCCACCCGGTCCAGTGCCCTCACAATTTTGTACACCTCAATCAAATTTCCCCATACCTCCTCTGTACCAAGGAGAACAGCCCCAGCTTATCCAATCTTTTCTCATAGCTGTAACTTTCCAGGTTTGGCAACATCCTGGTAAATCTCTTCCATACCCTCCTTAGTGCAACTGCATCCTTTCTGTAATGAGGTGACGAGAATTGCATACACTACTCCAGTTGTGGCCTAACTAATGGTTTATATGGTTGCAGTGTAACCTCCCTGCTCTTATATTCTGTTCTTTGGCTAATCAAGGAATGGATTCCAGATGCCTTCTTTACCACTTTACCGACCTGTCCTGCTACCTTCAAGGATTTCTGGACATTCATTTCCTTTGAACCCCTCAGTATCTTCTCATTTATTGTCTATTCCTTTGAGCTCCCCAAGTGCATCACCTCACATTTCTCTGGGTTGAATTACATATAGTAAGAAGTTTAACAACACCAGGTTAAAGTCCAACAGGTTTATTTGGTAGCAAAAGCCACACAAGCCTTCGGAGCTGTAAGCCCCTTCTTCAGGTGAGTGGGAATTCTGTTCACAAACAGAGCATATAAAGACACAAACTCAATTTACATGAATAATGGTTGGAATGCGAATGCTTACAACTAATCAAGTCTTTAAGAAACAAAACAATGTGAGTGGAGAGAGCATCAAGACAGGCTAAAAAGATGTGTATTGTCTCCAGACAAGACATGGTGAACAATCACTGAAACAACTCTATGATGACATCAGCAAGTTCCATCCCACCATCAGACTCACCATAGACTACTCTCCGGAATCGGTTGCACTCTTGGACACACGCATCTCCATTAAGGACGGTCACCTCAGCACCTCACTGTACCGCAAGCCCACGGATAACCTCACGATGCTCCACTTCTCCAGCTTCCACCCTAAACACGTTAAAGAAGCCATTCCCTACGGACAAGCCCTCCGTATACACAGGATCTGCTCGGATGAGGAGGATCACAACAGACACCTCCAGACGCTGAAAGATGCCCTCATAAGAACAGGATATGGCGCTCGACTCATTGATCAACAGTTCCAACGCGCCACAGCGAAAAACCGCACCGACCTCCTCAGAAGACAAACACGGGACACAGTGGACAGAGTACCCTTCGTTGTCCAGTACTTCCCCGGAGCGGAGAAGCTACAGCATCTCCACTGGAGCCTTCAACATGTCATTGATGAAGACGAACATCTCGCCAAGGCCATCCCCACACCCCCACTTCTTGCCTTCAAACAACCGCACAACCTCAAACAGACCATTGTCCGCAGCAAACTACCCAGCCTTCAGGAGAACAGTGACCATGACACCACACAACCCTGCCACAGCAACCTCTGCAAGACGTGCCGGATCATCGACACAGATGCCATCATCTCACGTGAGAACACCATCCACCAGGTACACGGTACATGCTCTTGCAACTCGGCCAACGTTGTCTACCTGATACGCTGCAAGAAAGGATGTCCCGAGGCATGGTACATTGGGGAAACTATGCAGACGCTGCGACAACGGATGAATAAACACCGCTCGACAATCACCAGGCAAGACTGTTCTCTTGCTGTTGGGGAGCACTTCAGCGGTCACGGGCATTCGGCCTCTGATATTCGGCTAAGCGTTCTCCAAGGCGGCCTTCGCGACACACGACGGCGCAGAGTCGCTGAGCAGAAACTGATAGCCAAGCTCCGCACACACGAGGACGGCCTCAACTGGGATATTGGGTTCATGGCACACTATTTGTAACCCTCAGAGTTTCACTGGCTGTCTTGTCTGGAGACAATACACATCTTTTTAGCCTGTCTTGATGCTCTCTCCACTCATATTGTTTTGTTTCTTAAAGACTTGATTAGTTGTAAATATTCGCATTCCAACCATTATTCATGTAAATTGAGTTTGGGTCTTTATATGCTCTGTTTGTGAACAAAATTCCCACTCACCTGAAGAAGGGGCTTGCAGCTCCGAAAGCTTGTGTGGCTTTTGCTACCAAATAAACCTGTTGGACTTTAACCTGGTGTTGTTAAACTTCTTACTGTGTTTACCCCAGTCCAACGCCGGCATCTCCACATCTTGAATTACATATGCCACTTTCAGCCCTACTGACTAGTCCATTGATATCTTCTTACAATCTACAGCTATCCTCCTCTGTTGTTAAGAAGGCATACGGTGTGTTAGCTTTTATTGGTAGAGGGATTGAGTTTCGGAGCCATGAGGTCATGCTGCAACTGTACAAAACTCTGGTGCGGCCGCACTTGGAGTATTGCGTACAGTTCTGGTTGCCGCATTATAGGAAAGATGTGGAAGTGTTGGAAAGGGTGCAGAGGAGATTTACCAGGGATGTTGCCTGGAATGGTGGGAAGATCGTATGAAGAAAGGCTGAGGGACTTGAGGTTGTTTTCGTTAGAGAGAAGAAGGTTAAGAGGTGACTTAATAGAGGCATACAAGATGATCAGAGGATTAGATAGGGTGGATAGTGAGAGCCTTTTTCCTCTGATGGTGATGGCTAGCATGAGGGGACATAGCTTTAAATTGAGGGGTGAGAGATATAGGACAGATGTTAGAGGTAGGTTCTTTACTCAGAGAGTAGTAAGGGCGTGGAATGCCCTGCCTGCAGCAGTAGTGGACTCGTCAACATTAAGAGCATTCAAATGGTTATTGGATAAACATATGGATGATATTGGAATAGTGTAGATTAGAGGAGCTTTAGATTGGTTTCACTGATTGGTGCAACATCGAGGGCCGAAGGGCCTGTACTGCGCTGTAATGCTCTATGTTCGTTTGAAGGGGTATTAAATTGTAAAGGGGTATTCTTGATGTGTTGTGCATTAAAATGCATTCATTATTGATGTGGACTCCTGAATAATAGCCAAGGGTTAATTGATCATGTGGATGAAAATATCAAGTGATGTAAATCTGCACGTAAAAGAGGGCCACCTCTGTTAGATGGCACAATCTTAAGGTCACTGTTATTGTCATTATTGTACATTAGGAAGCCATTAGGCCATTTGAGTCCATGCCTCCTGATGGCCACCTTTTGTGTGCGGCTGCATCAAGCTGTGTGTAGATCCTCGGTACACTAACAACAAGTGCCACTATTATTTGAGGTTCTACCTGTCCCAAGTGTTGCGGAGGATGGGTCTGGCCACATTGCCGCGGAACGCTCCAAGTAGTTGGACCGTACCGCAGCACCTGTCCTTCGTGGAGAAATTCTTCTGGAAACACACCTTTGACCACATGGCTATCAAGCAGTGGTCAGCACGTAATGTCCTTGAGGCCCTGAGAGAAAAGGAGACGGCGGATCCTGTCGGATGGTTCCCTGAGCAGACTGTCAATGTCATTTGGCAGAATGCCTCATCACCAGAACTCACAAACAAGCACCAAGACCTGGCTTGGCTGGTGGTGAGAAGGGCACTCCCCGTCAGATCCTTTATGCACGCTCGAGGTCTCAACCTCACTGCACGCTGCCCTTGAAGCGGCTGCGGAGGTGATGAGACGGTCGCACACCTCCTTGTGGAATGTGCCTTTGCAAAGAAGGTCTGGAACGAGATGCAGTGGTATTTGTCGCGGTTCGTCCCGTGCAGCTCGGTGACACAGGACTCTGTGCTCTACGGGCTGTTTCCGGGGACGCACACCGAGACAAACATCAACTACTGCTGGAGGGTCATCAACTCGGTGAAGGACACGCTTTGGTCCGCCCGAAACTTGCTGATCTTCCAGCTGAAAGAATTGTCCTCGACCGAGTGTTGCAGACTGGCACATTCCAAGGTCCAGGACTACGTGCTCAGGGACGCACTCAAGCTTGGGGCAGCCGCCGCAAAGGCACAATGGGGAAAGGCCACCGTGTAAAGCGTCTCAACCGAGGCAGACCGAGGGCCGGGTAACTGCAGAATACCCTCGGCCTGCGTAACTGTGTGCCAATCTGAAAAATAATGGCACACCGTGAACTCTGACGTATGTACATAGTTTTAAGTAATGAAATGTAATGAATGTAATGTTTTGTAAATAAGCACTGTATTGTAGGGTAAAAATGATTCATTTTTTGCACAGTTTGTAACTTTTGGATCTGTCGTTTGCAATTTTGAAATTAAAAAAAATTTGAGTCCATGCCTGATGCACATATCACTCACTGCAGGGGTGAGATGATGGTTGGACATGTAATGTTTTTTAAAAATCTGGATAGTGATGGCATGGAATTTCATGAATTAGTTGGTATTGAACCTTTTAAAGTAAATTTATCTTCTCAAAACCTGCATTAGGGCAATTTGTTAGGCAAGGTGGCAGTTGTCAAAAATAATGAGGCACATCACAGATTTCTGATTAGCATAATATCAAAATATTATTGAGCATTAACTTAGAGTGTTAGTGAGTTCAGGAAAATTTTGATTTTTGTGCCAACAGCTTTTTTTAGCTTATGAGACAGTAACATGGCAAAAACCTGTAAATAGAGAGGATTGTAGCCAGTAGTTGTGTTTTAGCATCAAAATGAGTAAGGACTGTTGCCATGCGATCCAACAGTGTACTGACTAATAAATGTTTTCATAGTTGAAGGCAAAATTTCCAACATGGCATTTGGAATCTGATTGCAACATTGACTCATTCAAGGAACCCACAGTGCAAACTATTGCAACAAGAGGCCAATTTGCAAGAAACAGTCCTATAGGAACAGACACAGGCAGCACAAAGGAACTCTATGGAATAAGGAAACAGTGGAAGGAGTCACAAGATTTAATTTAGGATAGTTTTAATATTAAACCCATGCAACATTATCAAAAGAGCCACTGCTTCTTAAAAAGGAAATAGTAGCAGCGGATGAATGATATCAGCAATTAGTGTCTGAAAAGTCACAGGCAGAGTTCAGACATATGACTTGCAGCTGTGATAATATTAAAAAAAAAAGAAGCAGTGTTATTTGTTGGGCTCAACACCAGGCTAGGGCCTCCTCAGGACATTGCCAATGCAATTGTAGGTTTTTAACAAATGATTACTGGTTTGTAATGAAATACAGTAATTTGATCATTGCTGAAATGCAAACTTGAATGCACATACGTTGTTAACCTTCCTGAAAAAATGCTCTGGTTTCAGGTTAGTTGTATATTTAGCATCTTGTATCAGACTATTTTCAAGTTATGGCTCTGGGCTTTACATAAAGCATATCAATGGGTTGGTTATTTTCCAGAGTTTTGCGTTTTGAACTGTCAGCAGTTTTATGTGGAACAGGATGTGAATGCTGGAATCAGATACATGCACAACACTATTATGCTCATACGATTTGGCTCAATGACAGAGGGTAATCAGTTGATTACATTTCTAATCACTCAATTGATTTAGATAAGATATATCAGCCTGAAACCAGACAATTATGGTCATGTATGTGTGTTCAGCAACTTCCACTGTTGTGATCAGGCCAAATGGTGGGGGTATGCATGGTTTGTAATGAAATACAGTATTTGATCATTGCTGAAATGCAAACTTGAATGCACACACATTGTCAACCTTCCTGAAAAAAATTCTCTGCTTCCAAGTTAGCTGTATACCCCTACCTGGGCCTGCAAAATCTTACGAACTGTCCTGGCTTGAGACAATTCACACCTCTTTAACCTGCGCTTATTCCTCTCTCCACTCGCATTGTCTGCACCTGTAAAGACTTGATTACCTGTAAAGACTCGCATTCCAACCATTATCTTGCAATTGAGTCTGTGTCTATATATGCCCTGTTTGTGAACCCAACTCTCCACTCACTTGATGAAGGAGCAGCGCTCCGAAAGCTCATGATACTAAATACATCTGTTGGACTTTAACCTGGTGTTGTGAGACTTAAAACTGAAGAAGGGGTATGGTGTTTGATATGACCGACCAGTCATTGGGACTTATGGCCTACATAACTGGCATTACACCAACACTGAAATTCGAATATCACATAACTCATCTATGATTTAGGCAGAATGTCTTTTTTAGCTTTATGGCAGTATTCTGTTAGTGGAAGTGTTGCTACTGCATAGTAGCAATGTGAAATGGCTACTTTTACCTGTTGCTCAAAATTTTGAGATACCTTATCCTTCTCGGCTAATTTGAGCCAGACTGGTTGCATTTCAGGAATGAAAGCGGGAGCCTTAGGCAATGAGTGTGCGCAATACACAGTTAAGCAATAATCTGATCAGGGTAGCTGTATTGCTGCAGAATAGCTTTGATGTGCCCTATTTCAGCATTAAATTTGCATGTGAGCAAATGGCTCGGGCTCAATTTACGAGATGCTGATAAGGCCAATCTTGTAGCGTGTGGAGCTCAAGGAACCCCAATGCATATATTGATTAGTGAAGGGAGGCTTGCGGTAGAGAGCAGTAGAGGACCAATTAGCAGATTTCTCAACTGGCACATTGAAGAAAGAGAGTTCATTAGATTGCTCCATTTCAAGAGTGGGAGTGCAGGATGGAATTCTTATGTGCAGCTGTAGATTCAAATATAGCAGACTAGCATCTGTGTATCAGCAATATGCAAGGGGTAGGAGGTTAGGGGTCATTCCATTGAAATCATGTTTTGTGCAAACCCATAAAAATATTAATATTGCAATACCATCTCTTTGGGCATATAGATATTAAGAGAAGTAAGGAATCACTGAGACTTTATGGATAGAATTAGTAAATAGAAAAGGATTTAAGATTATGGTGGGAAAATTATAAGCCCCCAGGTAGCAGCTGTGAAAGTTGATTTGTATAAATGCAGAGATTAGATAAGTGTATAGTAAAAACATTTTCGTGCAGCTTGGGATAAGCTGAATAGCACGTCAGAATAGTGATGAATTTCTTCCATGTATTTGGGATAGTTTTCTGCAACAAATTGAACCAACAAAGAGGCATGATATATTAGATTTGCGAATGAGGAATAAGCTATATTTAGTTAACAGGGGAACTGTGTGTGAACATTTATCTAATATTAATCCTTCACAGCTATTAAGATTCTGGATTTAGACTAGCCTGATTTCAATGTGTGGAGACAGAGCTTCAAACTTGAGCTCTGTAGCATCACTGGAGCTGATGCTATGGAAACCTCGAACTTAGAAAATGCTGTATGCTTTGCTGCTAACATTTCCAAGATGGCTTACATGGCGCCCCATGCTAGTTGGGGCACCCGCATGGGCATCCTGTGCCTGAACTGGAAACTGTCAAAGTTGGCAGATCGTGCTGTCAAAAACCGTTTCTCAACTAATATGATGGACACTGTTAGAACTTGGACCACGCAGCTCCACTGAGTGTGTCTATGCTAATCACTTTCAAATGAACGTGTGCATGCCGAACACTCGCCCCCGCCTCCTCTGCTTCAGCTCACGCAATTTGAAGGGATATTCAGATTGCATAGTGAGGTTCTTTTGACTTCTGCTATTACAAATTTTATTTAAGCACCATGGAGTGTTTTTGGAGGCATTGTGCTGAGCTGCTGGATTTAGCAGGGTGTGTTCCTGCACGCCCACGGAGAAGGCAGAGGATTTTTGACCCCCCCCCCCCCCCCCCCATAACCAGTTATGGATGCTGTAGTTACAATGGGTGGAATTCTCCCAAGCCCCCGCCAGCTGGTTCAGTGGCGAGTCTGAGGGAAGAAAATGGCAGGAGGCCCAGAAATCGGTTTCACGCCGTGTGAATTTGCAGTGGGAGCTTCTGCTGGTGCCCGCCATGGCAGGTCAGAAAACCTGCCAGAGGATGGCCAAATGAGCTGAATTCTAGAGGTGAGATGAGTCACTGCCCCTGACATCATTTGACCGAGAATGGCATCAAGGAGCCCTAGCAAAACTGGAGTCAATGGGAATCAGGAAAAATCCTCTGCTCGTTGGAGTCATAACTGACACAAAGGAAAATGGTTGTGATAGTTCCGGTCAATCATCTCAGCTCCAGGACATTACTGCAGGAGTTCCTCAGGGTAGTGTCCGAGGCCCATCTTTAACTGCTTCATCAGTGATCTTCACGAGTTAGAAGTGGGGATGTTTGCTGATAGTGTAATTGTCAGCACCATTCATGACTCCTCAGTTACTGAAGCAGTTTGAGTCAAAATGCAGCAAGACCTCGACAATATGCAGACTTGCGCTGACAAGTGGCAAGTAAATTTGTGCCACACAATGACCATCTCCATCAAGAAAGAATATAACCATCGTCTCTTGACATTCGATGGCATTACCAAAAGTAAAAGTTTATTTATTAGTCACAAATAGGTTTACATTCACACTGCAATGAAGTTACTGTGAAAATCCCTGAATCCTCCACTATTTACATTCTGGGTGGGGTAGTGGGGGGGCTGGTGGTTACCATTGACCAGAAACTGAACTGGAGGAGCCACATAAATACTTTGGCTACAAGATAAGGTCAAAGGCTAAGAATCCTGTGGTGAGTAACTCGCCTTCTGATTCCCCAAAACTTGTCTACCATTTACAAGACGCAAGCCAGGAGTGCGATGAAATACTTTCCACTTGCCTGGATGAGTGCAGCTCCAAAAACATTAACGAAGCTTGACACCATCCAGGACAAAGCAGCGTGCTTGATTGCTACCCCTTCCACAGACATTCAATCTCTCCACCACCAATGAACAGTGGCAGCAGTGTGTACCAGCTACAGGATGGATTTCAGGGATTCACCAAGGTTCTTTAGACAGCAACTTCCAAGCCCACGACCACTGCCATCTAGAAGGACAAGAGCAATAGATACCTAGGAACACCACCACCTGAAGGTTCTCCTCCAAATCAATCACCATCCTGACTTGGAAATATATCGCCATTCCTTCACTGTTGCTGGGTCATAATAGTGGAATTCCTTCCCTAACAGCACTCTGGGTTAACCTACACCTCAGACTGCAATGTTTCAAGAAGGCAACTCGCCACCATCTTCCCAAGGGCAACTAAGGATGGGTAATAAATGCTGGCTTAGCCTATGATGCCCACATCCCGTAAATCCAGCAATTAAAAATAATTAGACCATGTCCTCATTAGTCTACATGTTGCAGATGCATCTGTCCTTGACAGTATAGGTAGGAGTGACTACTGTGGAGATTAAGTCCTGTCTTGACATTGAGGATACTCGCTATCGTGTTGTGTGGCACTTGCATTGTGAAAATGTGATAGATTTGGAACAGGTCCAACGACTCAAAACTGGAAATCCATGAGGTGTCGTGTGGCAGCAACAGCAGGATTTCCAGGGTATTCCTCATTGTTGCATTACCATGAAGCAAAAGGATCAACCCTGGTTTAATGGAGAGTGCTAGCTGCAGCATCAGGCACACTTAAAAAAATGAGATGTCAACCTGGTGAAGCTCCAACAGAGGACGACTTGCATGACAAACAGCAGAAACAACAACCAATATGGGTGGCACGGTAGCACAGTGGTTAGCACTGCTACTTCACAGCTCCAGGGACCTGGGTTCGATTCCCGGCTTGGGTCACTGTCTGTGTGGAGTTTGCACATTCTCCTCGTGTCTGCGTGGGTTTCCTCCGGGTGCTCCGGTTTCCTCCCACAGTCCAAAGATGTGCGGGTTAGGTTGATTGGCCATGCTAAAAATTGCCCCTTAGAGTCCTGAGATGCGTAGGTTAGAGGGATTAGCGGGTGGATATGGGGGTAGGGCCTGGGTGGGATTGTGGTCGGTGCAGACTCGATGGGCCGAATGGCCTCCTTCTGCACTGTAGGGTTTCTATGATTTCTATGATTTCTAAGCAGAGCTAATCGATCCTACAACCAATGGATCCGATTTAAACTCTGCAGTCCGCCACATCCAGTTGCAAATGGTGGTGGACAATGAATCAACTAACTGGAGAAGAGGCTCCATAAATATCCATGTCCTCAATGATGGGGAGCACAGCATATCAGTGCAAAAGACAAAGCAAAGACATTTGGGACCATTTTCAGCTACAAGTGCTGAGTGAATAACCCATCTTGGTCTCCTCCTGAGATCCCCAGCATCGCAGATGCCAATCTTCAGCTAAGTCAATTCACTCCACATGATATCAATAAACGGTTGAAGGCACAGGTAAGGCAAAGGCTATGGGCCCTGTCAGCACATCCAGCAATAGTACCAAAGGCGAGTGCACTAGAATTAATCTTGCCCCTAAGCAAGCGGTTCCAGTATAGCTACAACACTGGCATCTACTCAACAATGAGGGACGTTTTCCAGTAATGTTCTGTCTACAAAAAGCAGGACAAATGAAATCTGACCAATTACCATTCCATCAGTCTACTCATCAGTAATATGATGGAAAGTACAATGCTATCAAGCAGCACTTGCAAAGCAATAATGATTTTCTCACTGATGTTCAGCTTGGGTTCCATCAGTTGCTGACCTCATTGCAGCCTTAGTCGAAACATGGACAAAAGAGCTGAATTCAAGAGGGACATTGAGACTGACTGCCCTTGACATTGTGGCAGCACTTAACAGCAATTTAACCAGCCACATAAACATTGTGGCAACAAGAGCAAGTCAGAGACTGGGAATTCTGCAGTGAGTAATTTGCCCCCTGACTTCCCGACAACAAGGCACATGTCAGGATTGTGATAGAATACTCTCTACTTGCCTGAATGAATGCGGTTCCAACGAGACTCAAAAAGATGTGCTCAACACCATCCAGGACAAAGTAGTCCACTTGATCGACATCTCATTCATCAACTTAAACATGCACTCTCTCCATCACTGGTGCACAGGGACAGCAGTGTGTACTAGCAGTGTGTACTATACATGCGGTGCACTGCAGCAACTCATCTAGGCTCCTTCGACAGCAACTTTCAAACTTGACTCCTACCACCTAGAAGGACAAAGGCAGTAGATGCATGGAAACACCACCATCTGCAAGTTCCCCTCCAAGACACACCCCATACTGACTTGGAACTATATTGTCGTTCCTCCACTATCGTGGGATCTAAATCCTGGAACTTCCTTCCCTGCATTACTGCGCCAGATGGACTGCAGCAGTACAAGAAAGTGGCTCGCCAATTAGAGGTGGGCAACAAATGCTGGCCTTGCCAATTTTTACATTCCAACACAGAATATTTAATAAAAATCAGATATATGGAGTCTAACTCCAATGGCATGAGAGTAGAAAAGAGTCAGTCACGTGCAACTGCTGATTGTGCAAAAGCCAATTCAGTTCCTTCTATCATTGAAAATCATGTGTATACTGGAGTCAATTAGGGCAGCTGAACAGTGTGCATACTTTCTTAATGGCCCATTGAGCTCCAAAGCTGCATGATTACAAATTACTTCCTTTTACTTTTAACAGGGTAGGAGATTGAGCAAGGGGTGAAACTCAATGCGAGTAGGCTTCTGGTTTCAGCCTTATGAATTAACTGAATACGACATACATTTACATTCTAATGTCAACACTAAACATCAATGTGTGAAACAGCAATAACAAGGCTGTATGGCTATCTGACTGATGTATGTTGGCTCTTGCAAAAAAGTTATCCATTACACCATAATGTACAGTGCACTCTTGGATTTCCACATTTTAATTAGTCTCCATTCTGACCAGCTACGATTTTAGTGGGACTACAGTAGTGGTCTCCCTATGATGCAGCAGCCTACTAATACCAGTCTTTGATATGACAAAGATTCAGGTTAAATTGCTTCTATTATGCATGCGTTTAGAGGAGGCAGTGGCGTAGTGGTATTGTCATTGGACTAGTAAACTAGAGACCCAGATCTGGGGACCCGGGTTCAAATCCCAGCACGACAGATGGGGAAATTTGAATTCAATAGAAAATCTGGAATAGTCTAATGAAAACCATGAAACCATTGTCAAATGTTGTAAAAACCCAACTGGTTCACTAATGTCCTTTAGGGAAGGAAATCTGCTATCCTTAACTGGTCTGGCCTACATGTGACTCCAGATCTACAGCAATGTGGTTGACCTTCAAATGCCGTCTGAAATGGAGGGCAGTTAGGGATGGGCAATAAATGCTGGCCTATCCAGCAACACCCACATTCCGTAAAATGAATTTAAAAAAATTCTTGTCTGAAGTAATGCATATGAAATAGCAGGAAACCAAAAATCCAGGCATTCTCAAATACGTTTCAAATTCTATTAAGCAAAGAAGTACAGCACAGGAACAGGCCCTTCAATAGCAGAGGGCCCTTCATTACAGAAGCTAATAACTATATTCATGTTTATAACTATGGGCAGAATTTTCCCTTTTATTTGCAGTGGGTGGGAAAAGCAGTGTTGAAACTGTCAGCCCCAATGGTAGCTTTCTCCACAATATTGCTCAGGACTTAGTCAAAGGAAATTGAAGAGGTGGGTCTGAACTGTGACCCTCTTCCCCCTGAGCAATGCTCTCACTTGAGCTGCTCCTCTGGGTTAGTCCACCAGGTGCACGCTGTGGGAGACCAGTCATAATTCATGTTGATGTGCCCATATGCCAACATGAATGGACAATCGAACGGGGTGCATTATCAGGTGTACAGGCCTGATAATTACATTCAAATTTATCGTAATGGAGTTTCTGACATTGAATGTCGGGATTCTGCTTATGTCACTGGTGAGGACAGTGATAATCAGGATGGGACCTTTTGCTGGTGTAAAACACAATTTGGGACTCAGATTTTTGCGCTCTTGTTGCCATTCCCGGCTGAAAAGAATTTGAGTGCAAAATCTCAGTATATTTAAAATTATGATTCTATATTTGATAAAGGAGCTGAATATCAACAGGGTTCTCCTGCTCGTCCACAGGGGCATAGAAATCTAGTAAAATGTTGTAAACAATGTTCAACTCCAGCAAACCCCTCCCCCGGAAGGGCAAACAGAAATGGAACAGTTTTGGACTGGTACCCATGTCCCTGCTGTTCTTTGAAGTGGGACTAGGAAAATCAAATGGATTATTTATCACTGGTCAGGCAATCAGAATATTAATTATTTCTGGCATTTGGATAGATAAGATGTTTGCATGTTAAACATACTTTCTGACTCCAAGTCATTTACTCAGCTCAGTTTTAAAGGAAACTATACTGACTTTTTCAGTGATATGATACTCCTTTGATGGTTGTAAGAATGCAAGATAAGGATAAATTACACTGATTTTCCAGATTTCCAGCCCAGACCACATTTGCTGAAAGCATGGCCATTCAATTGTGAACTTGACCCTTGCATCCTGACCTTTATAT
This sequence comes from Mustelus asterias, assembly GCF_964213995.1. Lineage (NCBI taxonomy): Eukaryota > Metazoa > Chordata > Chondrichthyes > Carcharhiniformes > Triakidae > Mustelus > Mustelus asterias. The sequence goes on from NC_135802.1 coordinate 120,132,325, forward strand.
GGATCATTTAACCAACATCATGGTCTTGACAGAAAATGGCTCTCTAATGGCATTGGCACTATCTTGCCCTATACAGATTTCACTGCTGCTCCTGCTCCTCAGCAATTCCAAAGAATGCTGCTGGTCCCACCTTAGCTCCCTTCCTGCTGACACCCTTCCCAATCATTCCATTCCCCAGCCCGATCACCCCACTAATTGCTCTCCTCAATTCCGATCTTCCCCTCCTCCCCCTTTCCTCCAGGCCACACCTGAGGGTTGCCTGTGGAGAGACAGCCAGACCTGATTGGTGTTTGACAGCTGATCAGCTTGGAGGTCCAATTCTGACTGAGCCTCAGGCCTTTGGCATGTGGCCTATTTCAGCCTCTAATCATTTCCACCCTTGCATATCTTTCAATTCATCACTAAAAACGATTACATAACTGTTTTATCAACCAAGCCTCTTTGTGATGGCAAGAGCACAATTAAACTCATCTTCCCTGCAACCTCAACTTTTGATTTGTTATTGTTAACTCCTGCAATTTTTGAATGGCATTCTTACCAGCAGCTATCGGCTTTTGTAGCACAGATAGAAGAGGTTGGCAATATATACAAAACAAGGGCGGCACGGTAGCACAGTGGTTAGCACTGCTGCTTCACAGCTCCAGGGACCTGGGTTCGATTCCCGGCTTGGGTCACTGTCTGTGTGGAGTTTGCACATTCTCCTCGTGTCTGCGTGGGTTTCCTCTGGGTGCTCCGGTTTCCTCCCACAGTCCAAAGATGTGCGGGTTAGGTTGATTGGCCATGCTAAAATTGCCCTTAGTGTCCTGGGATGTGTAGATTAGTGGGTAAAATATGTAGGGATATGGAGGTAGGGTCTGGGTGGGATTGTGGTCGGTGCAGACTCGATGGGCCGAATGGCCTCTTTCTGTACTGTAGGGTTTCTATGATTCTATGATTCTATGATTTACCACAGATTTTAAGTCTTTTATAAAACTAGGAAAATACCGAAACAACCAACTGCATACTAGTCATCTCTCCTCCGTTGAAAGACTGCGGAACTGAAAAGGATGAGCATCTGATTGAGACTCCAGGCACCTCACGCACCTCCCACCCCCGCCCCCCCCCAGCCTTGCCACTGCTGTTATGAGCTCACGAAACAATGTTCTGCAGGTATCTCCAGCGTACACTGAGTGATTTGCTTGATTTGCATCTACATGAGAGTCCCCAATTTCTTGACGGAGGAAGCCATGCACTTACGCACCTGAGACATGGCTTAGGCTGATCCCTTTGTCAACCATGCATGGTTGCACATAATCCATGAACCTCTGCCAGATGTTCTCTTGTGTCTCTCAGATTCCATGTTGCTAACACCGGGGCCAGTCATCAGCCTTGTCAGCATGAGTTTGGCCTTCTACAGTGCAGTTCCTTAAAGTGATACTGCATCAAAGTAAACATGATCTCAAAGGAAAATTAAAACATCAAGACAAAATGTGATTAAAGGTGTCAGTGACACACGCCAGTCACTGCGGTGCCCACTGGCCACAGATAGTACTGGCAAACACCACATGCTCCCTTTCCAAGGACATCTGACAGTGAACATAGCCACTGAAGAGGGGCAGAGAATCGGGACAGACGACCTCCTCGACTGCACACTGCCTGGACCATTAAACCATTAATGGCCATCTTGACTAGGGCCAGGAGCAAGCCTACAAAGAGGTGCCCCCCCGCCCCCCATTCCCCATTCCTCCTCTTCACTGGGTGCCCGAATATCTGGAGCATGGGACGGAAATGAAACCAAAATAAAAGTAACATAATTCTCAGAAAACTAAAAAGGGAGTGTAACTTAGCGCAACTGGCATATACATGGTCCATGAGCGCCACAAAAGACACATGTATCGTGGGGGTCAGTGAACAGTGCAACCTATGGTTGTATGGGGCCGCTGCATGCGACACCCTCCACCCAATCTCCTGATGTTAAGGGGGAGGACTCCTCCGTTGAAAGCTCTCCACTGTGCTCCTCTGTCACCTGACGGCAACAAGGCATGCCAGGGCGTGTCCAGCCGGCATGCAAAGGCAAGGAGGTAAAAGGTGTGCAGCAACAGCCCATATAGGAAACCTCTCTGTGCCATACTAATGGACATGGAGGGCATTTCTGTGTGGTGATTCGGAATGGGGTATCGCTGCCCAAAGGAGGGCTTGGGGCCAACGTGAAACTATACAACACCTTTATAAATGACAAAAAAACATTTTTGCTAATACACTTCATTCTTTGGATTTTGGGAACATTTGAATAACTGTAAAGTTACTGGAATTATATTTAAAGGTCAGAGATACGCTCAGACGGAAGCCACACACCTGAGTATCCTCAAGACCACTTGATCCACTGGGGCCAAGCACCATCATTTTAAGATATTGGATGGTGTTGGCCATGAGCTGGATGCCAACCAACACCTGACGCATCAGTTCAAAAAGGGTCATCCAGCCTACTCCTCTGCCACACAGCTCATCCCCAATTCTGGTCACCCCAGTAGCCACATCCCTCCCCTTTATCAGCCACTTAAAGTTATAGCAGTAAAGGGTGCATTCCTGAGCAGTGGCTTCCAGATGACAGCCGATATTCCATACAGGTGAGAACTGTAGAGGGAGGTAACTGGTCTCCAGACTTTGATCAGATTCAGGTAAAAGACAGGCAACACCCTTAAGGAGTTACAAAGACCCCTCAGGTCTATAAGCAAGAGTTGAGTGTGTGCATATGTGTACAAAAGTCAGTGTTTTAAAAATTTTACTTAGATAGTTTTAGCTATGTTAAAACTAACCTTGTTCTTTGTTAAACTCAAGAAAACATTTTTTATGATCACAGAGCATAACCAGTTAACTAATTGGCAAGTATATTTTTTCAAAGCCAAAGAAAACCAGCAGTGGTCAAATGAAAAGATGGGGTCCATTTGACCACTCACCCGATTATATCAATTTTCTTTTTTATAATGTTCATTGTTGCATTGTTTCAGTTGGTTGCGAAGGTGAATATGCTTTGAAACATATGAAAAACGTAGACAATCAAGCCCCACACCAATATGGTTGATTCATAGCTGCCTTCTTTTAACTCCTGGACTTGATTCGATCTCCTGAGGGTATCACAGAGGAATTTCCAGCATTGGCTCCTGGGTTTTTGCTGTTCTTTTGCCTTCCAGGAGATTACATAGCCCAGTCACCAGTGGGTGGGGAGGTGAGGAAGAAAGTGTTAATTTACTTCAGCCATTAAGAGTGTCAGCTGGCTTGATGGATCAGTTCATCTTTTCCTGACCATCAGTTTATAGATTTTGAAGTTGCCTAGCAACCTACTCAGTTATATCAAAACAATCCAATGATTCTACAGGCCTACTAGCACCTTCTACGTCCAAATAGCATAGAAATAAACCTAACCTGCTTATATTGTCACCGAGTAAGGAGGAGTCATGGAATTAAGGAGATTTAATTTTAACATAACATAAACATTAGCACCAACAGATTGTTTCACTTGAGTTATATTACAGTTTAAACTATATGAGGTGACATGGCAGCTACAACAGAAAGACATTTGGCTCCCGGCAAGGAGAGCAGAACTTAAATCCCCCATCTTGACTGAGATTTTGACTTGTCTTTTTCCACAGGGTGTTCTACTAGTATCACTTTTATTTTATGGAGAAAAGTCAAGAAACAATTGCCAGATGTGCCTATATTTTCATAATTTTATTGCAATGTGAAAATGCATTGTTCTTAAATTATTTCCATTCCTGCAGACAAGCAATTCTAAACTAAAACAGAAAATTACATCGTGAGTTCTATTGAGAAAACAGGCCCCAGAAGGTAGTAATATCTGGATTACTTCTGGTGCCATGTTCTAGTGAGTTTGGAAATAGAAGGTTATTCCAGTTGAGTGTGTGTATGGAGAGATTGTGCAGGAGGGAGAGCTTTAGATTTTTGGGACATTAGGCACATTTTTGGAGACAGTGGGACCTGTACAAGGTGGATAGGTTGCACCTAAACTGAAATGGAACCAGTATCCTGCAAGGAAATTTGCTAGTTCTATTGGGAAGGGATTAAACTAACTTGGCAAGGGGGTTAGATCCTAAGAGAAGGTTCAGCAGGGGGAGACACATAGCCAAAATTTGAAGAGACAGCAAGTGAGTCAGGAAGGCATAGAAATCATAAGCCAGTTAAGACATAAGGTAGTTTGGCAAGATTGGATGGTAGTTATTTTAATGCAAGGAATCTGAAGAACAAGGCAGATGAGTTGAGGGCATAAATTAAAACGTGGGGATTATGATGTCATTGCTGTCGAGATGTGGTTGAGAGAGGGGCAGAAGTGGCAACTCAATAATTCAGGATATAGGATCTTCAGTTTCAGTCAAGACAGGGAAGGTGGTAAAAGAGGAGGGGGTGTTGCAATTTTGATCAGGGAATCAATTACAGCACTGAGGAGAACAAATATGTAGGCAACTTTCAGAGAAGTGTAAAAGAAATAGGGTAGTGATAGTGGGGTTTCAACTTCCCCAACATTAACTTGGCTAGTCATAGTGTGAAAGGTTTAGAGGGATTGGAATTTTTAAACTACATCCAGGAGTACTTTTTAAGCCAGCATGTAGAAGGTCTCCCTAGAGAGGAGGCAGTCCTGGACTTGATTTTAATATCAGTGGGGGAGTATTTTCTAGGCAGTGACCATAACTCCACTAGATTCAAAATTGTTCTGGAAAAGGACAAGGATAGGCCAGCAGTATTAACCACTGTGCCACTGTGGGGCGGCATGGTGGCACAGTGGTTAGCACTGCTGCCTCACAGCGCCAGGGACTGGGTTCAATTCTGGCCCCGGGTCACTGTGTGTGTGGTGTTTGCACATTCCTCCGCGTGTCTGTGTGGGTTTCCTCCGGGTGCTCCGGTTTCCTCCCACAGTCCAAAGATGTGTGGGTCAGTTTGATTGGCCATGATAAATTGACCCTAGTGTCAAGGGATTGGCAGGGTAAATATGTGGGGTTACGGGAATAGGGCCTGGGTGGGATTGTGCGCGGTGCAGACTCGATGGGCCGAATGGCCTCCTTCTGCACTGTAGGGATTCTATGATTCTATGAAATCAAAGTTCTAAACTGGGGAACGGCTGATTTTAATAAGATCAGATATGATTTGGCCGGAATGGACTGGAAACTGACACTTTTAGGTAAATCTGAAACAGAACAGTGGGAAGCATTCAAGAAGGTAATAGGAAGAGCACAAGGCCAACATGTTCCAATAAAGAAAAATGGTGGGATTAACAAACCTAGTGAACACAGGGATATCAGGTGATGTACAGCATTGGATAAAGAGAAAAAGTGAGGCTTATGGCAGACATTGAGGGCTCAAAATAGCAGAAGCCCGAGAGGAGTATACAATGTGCAAGAAGGAACTTAAAAATGAAATTAGGAGAGCAAAAAAGGGACATGAAAGGATACTGGCAGGTAAATCCTAAGTTGTTTTACAAGTACAATAACGTTAAAAGGAAAACTAGGGAAAGAGTAGGGCCCATTAAGGGCCACAGTGGTAATTTGTGTGCAGAGTTGGAATTATACATGAATACTTTGTGTCATTTTCACTAGTGATAGAGACAATGTGGGTATAGAGTGTTGTGATACAGCTAAATAAATTAACATCGACAGAGAGGAGGTTCTGAGTGGTCTAGCAGTTTTAAAAGTAGATAGGTCTCCAGGGCCGGATTAAATGTATCCCAGGCTGTTGAGTGAGACAAGGAAGAAAATAGCAGGGGTACTGGCAATAATTTTCAATTCCTCTATGGACACAGGAGAGGTGCCAGAGGATTGGAGGGCAGCCAATGTGGTACCATTATTCAAAAAGTGAGGAAGGGATAAACTAGAAAATTACAGGCCAGTCAGTCTAACCTCAGTGGTGGGGAAACTATTAGATGCAATTCTGAGGAACAGAATTAATCTTCATTTGGAGAGGGAGCGATTAATCAAGAACAGTTAACATTGTCCTGCCCAAGTTAAAGGGAGGAAATGTCTGACCAACTTGATTGAATATTACAAAGAGATGATCAGGTGTGTAGATGAGGGCAATGCATTTGATGTATTCTTCTTGAACGTCAGCCTTGGGTGACTGTCTGTGTGGAGTTTACACATTCTCCCCATGTCTGCGTGGGTTTCCTCTAGGTGCTCAGGTTTCCTCCCATAGTCCAAAGATGTGCAGGTTAGGTGGATTGGCCATGCTAAATTGCCCCTCAGTGTTGCAAGATGTGTAAATTGGGGGATTAGCGAGGTAACTATGTGGGATTACAGAATAGGGTAGGATGCTCTGAGAATCAGTGTAGACTCGATGGGCTGAATAGCCTCCTTCTGCACTGTAGTTATTCTGTGATTCAGCATAGCTTTTGATAAGGTCCCACATGGAAGACTGATAGTGAAGGTAAGAGCCCATAGAATACAAGGAAATTTGGCAAATCGGATCCAGAATTGGCTGAGTGGCAGGAAGGAGAGGGTGATGCGTATGATATACTTGCCTTTATTAGCCAAGGCATAGAGTTTAAGAGCAGGGAGATTATGTGGGAACATGCCCCGTCTACAGCAATGGAGATGAACTGCTTGAGAGCTTCATGTTTCTAGGTGTCCAGAGTTCAAGGGGTGTTTTGCAGACTGGAAGACTGTGACCAGTGTGGTCCTGTGTTGGGGCCCTTGCTGGTTGTGGTTTATATAAATGATTTAGACGTTAACATAGGAGAATAGATTAGTAAGTTTGCAGGTGATATGAAAATTGGTAGGGTGGTAAATAGTGAGGAGGATAGCCTTCGATTACAGAAGAATATAGACAGGCTGGTCAAATGGGCTGATCAGTGAATTCAATTTGTCAATCTGGGAAAGTGTGAGATCATGCACTTGGGCAGGACAAACAAGACAAAGCAATTCTTCATGAACAACAGAACCCGACGCTATAGTTAAAAAAGTCCACCATCGCCTCTACTTTCTCAGGAGGCTAAGGACATTTGGCATGTCCGCTATGATTCCCTCCAACTTTTACAAATGCACCATAGAAAGCATTCTTTCTGATTGTATCACAGCATGGTATGGCTCCTGCTCTGTCCGAGACCGCAAGAAACTACAAAGGGTCGTGAACGTAGCCCAGTCCATCACGCAAACCAGCCTCCCATCTATTGACTCTGTCTACTCTTCTCGCTGCCTCGGAAAAGCAGCCAGCATAATCAAGGACCCCACACACCCCGGACATACTCTCTTCCATTGGGAAAAAGATATAAAAGTCTGAGGTCATGTACCAACCGACTCAAGAACAGCTCTTTCCCTGCTGCAATCAGACTTTTGAATGGACCTACCGCATATTAAGTTGATTATTAGAGTCATAGAGGTTTACAGCATGGAAACAGACCCTTCGGCCCAACTTGTCCATGCCGCACAAGTACACAAGAAACAACCCTTTTCACTATACTAATACATGTGATAATAAATCAAATCAAACTATATAAAACATTGGTTCAGCCATAGCTAGAGTATAGTGTGCAGTTCTGGAATCCACATTAGAGGAGGGATGTGATAGCAATGGAAAGGATGCAGAGAAGATGTTGCCTGACAGGAGAGTTATAGTTATGAAGACAGATTGGATAGACTGGGGTTCTTTTTCTTGTAACAGAGGAGACTGAGGGGCATATGATTGAAATGCATAAAATTATGAGGGGCACAGATAGAGTAGGTAGGAAGAAACTGTTCCCCTTGGTGGAGGGATCAATGACTGGATTTAAGGTAAAGAGCAGGGTGGTAGGAGTCTGGAACACTGTCTGAAAGAGTGTTGGAGGCAGAGACCCTTATAAGAAGTATTTAGATGTGCACTTGCGATGCCAAGACATACAAGGCCATGGACCAAGTCCTGGAAAATGACATTAGAATAGTTGAATAGTTTGTCTTTGACCGGCACAGATGCGATGGGCCAAAGAGCCTTATTCTGAATTGTATACGTCTATCACTCTAACATGGAAAACAGAGTGAGCTTTGGTTGATCTCCACTATCTATAAACAGTACCAATTTATGATGGTGACACTGCATTCTTAGAAAGATTGCATTAGTTTATATGCAATTAATTTGCCAACATCATCCTATGGTGGCATTAACCCAAATTTTGAAATAGTTTTGAAATAAGTCAGACAGCAACTTCTGATATCCACATATGAATGGGTAAACATGGAAACCTGGAAGCTGCAGTCCGATTTTCCCTGCTTCTCCACAGATTCACCGTACCAATACCTCACCAATATAGTCAGTATTAAAATACATGAAGAGCTTTAAGTTACAGTAGTGACCCACTGGAAAAGCTAGGATTGGTGCATTGAGGCTTCAGTATCTATTTATTAGCATAGGTTTTAATTGGTGCCAAATAAATCTCTTTCCTGAAAGTTTAATATTAAGCGTATGGATTCTCATTCTTTAAGAATTTAATTATTGTTGAAGAATAAATAAAAATTAAGTTTTAAACTTATCTTTTTCTTCTAATCTCATCTTTCTTCCCTTCTATTTTATTTTTTGGGTTAGATTCTGTGTTTTTTAGTGGGGATTTTTCAATCTGACTTGCCTGGCTCTCATGCCACAGATTCCCTGTAGAGGTCACCATACTAATAAAGGTTCCCGTAATACCATAAATTGCTGCTTAGGGCACACCAAATAAATCTGTGGATAAATCTGAGCGTTCTTTCACAGCTGACCACAAATCCAAAGCATTGACATTGCCACATGATAAAAAATTGAATTGCATTCCAGCATTATCTGAAGATTATATTGTGCTCTTCTGATGGGTAATAATTTCACCACCTCAGTTTAAGGTTATAGTTAAAGTTATATAACCATAGAAAATAGGTGCAGGAGTAGGTCATTCGGCCCTTCGAGCTGAAGGAGAGTAGAATCACAGTTAACTTTGAATGAGAATCCATACACTTAATATTAAACTTTCAGGAAAGAGATTTATTTGGCACCAATTAAAACCTATGCTAATCAAAGTTAACCCCTGAATTATCCTATTCCATAATCATTTTATATTGTACTTTGTCAAATGTTCTCCTAAAATCCATATAGACAACTTCCATTGCATTCCCTTCATCAATATTCTCTGTTACTTTATCAAAAAATTCAACTAGATTAGGCAAACATGATTAGCCTTTTACCAATCCATGCTGGCTCTGCTCAATTAACTGAAACAGCTTCACGCGCCTGTTATTTATTTTTCCCTCATTATTGTTTCTGAAACCTTACCCACTGCTGATATTAAATTAACCAGCCTGTAGTTATTAGGGATTGGATGGACACTTGAGGGAAATGATTTTTCATGACATGGGATGCAGCAGGGGAATGGGGCTAACTGGGTTGCTCTATTAAGAGCCAGCATGGATTCAATGAGCCAAATGGCCTTCAGCGTAACTATGACATTGTTAGCTTTTTTGTTTACTGCTATTCTATTCTCAAATTAGCTCTCTTCAGTATTTTCTTTCTTCCACATTTCCACTGAACTTATATTTACCCTTGGTTCTCACTTGAAGAATTCACCTGACATGCATCTTTTCTTTGAATCCCAACTCTTTTGTCATCCAATGAGCCCTGGACTTTAGTTCCCTTGCCTTTACTCTTGTTGGAATATACCAAACCTCTACCTGAAGCATCTCCGCAAGATCACCCATTTATCTGTTACAGTTTTTTCTGTCAGTCTTTGGTTCCATTTTACCTCTCATACCATTGAAGTTAGCCCTTTTCCAATTCAGAAATTCTACTCAAGATTGTTCCTTGCTCTTCTCCACTATTAATCTAAACCTGTATGATATGATGATCACGCTTACGTAAGTGTTCCCCCACAAACATTTGGTCCACTGTCTGACCTCATTCTCCCACACCAGATCCAGAAATGCTCCCATTAGTTTGACCAAAGACATACTGGTCAAAGAAATTCTCCTGAACACATTTCAGAAATTCTTCCCCCTCCTTGTCCTTTACTGCAACACTATCCCAACCAATATTTGGGGAATAAAGTCCCCCAATAACACGTCTATATTTATTGCACACTCCTTGGAGGCCTATAGAATACCTATCAATAGCGTGATTATAACCTATTTGCTTCTCTGCTGTAACCAAATGGAATCTGTCCTTGCCCCCCTCATGGGCATCCTCTCTTTCCAATGCTGCAATGTCTTCCTTAATCTATTGTACCATCCACATCCCATTTTTCCTTTCCTATCTTTTCTGACCATTTTGCTTCCGTGAATATTGAGAACCCTGTTTTCCCTATATTAAGCCATATTTCCATTATTATCTACGTAGCATATTCTCACATAGTTTTTTGTGCTTGTAGCTCACCAACCTTATTTGCTGCACTTTGTGCATTTACATATAGAAGCATAGAATCTACAGTGTATAAGGAGGCCATTTGGCCCATTGAGCCTGCACCAACAACAATCTCACCCAAGTCCTATTCCCGTAACCCCACATATTAACCCTCCTAATCCCCCTAACACTAAGGGACAATTTATCATGGCCAACCAACCTAACCCGCACATCTTTGGAGATGTATGTATTCAAAGCCTCTCTTTGTATTCCTGGTATTCATTATTAGCCTGCTCCTATCTAATAAGGGACTACTTCGGTCCTGAGGGATAGGATTTACGACCATTTAGAAAGATGCAGCTTAATCCGGGATAGTCAACACGGATTCGTGAAGGGTAAGTCTTGCCTCACAAATTTGATTGAATTTTTTGAGGAGGTAACTAAGTATTTCGATGAAGGTAGAGCAGTTGATGTCATATACATGGATTTTAGTAAGGCGTTTGATAAGGTTCCCCATGGTCGGCTCATGAAGAAAGTAAGGAGGTGTGGGATAGAGGGAAATTTGGCCGATTGGATAAGTAACTGGCTATGTGAGACTTCTTACTATCTCATAGAAGACAGAGGGTGGTGGTGGATGGAAAATTTTCAGACTGGAGACCAGTTACCAGCGGTGCACCACAGGGATCAGTGCTGGGTCCTCTGCTATTTGTGATTTTTATTAATGACTTGGAGGAGGGGGCTGAAGGGTGGATCAGTAAATTTGCGGATGACACCAGATTGGTGGAGTAGTGGATGAGGTGGAGGGCTGTTATAGGCTGCAAAGAGACATTGATAGGATGCAGAGCTGGGCTGAAAAATGGCAGATGGAGTTTAACCCTGATAAGTGCGAGGTGATTCATTTTGGAAGCACAAATTTGAATGCGGATTACAGGGTCAAAGGTAGGGTTCTGAGGAATGTGGAGGAACAGAGAGATCTTGGGGTTCATATCCACAGATCTCTGAAGGTTGCCACTCAAGTGGATAGAGCTGTGAAGAAGGCCTATGGTGTGTTAGCGTTTATTAACAGGGGGTTTGAGTTTAAGAGCTGTGGGGTTATGCTGCAACTGTACAGGACCTTGGTGAGACCACATTTGGAATATTGTGTGCAGTTCTGGTCACCTCACTATAAGAAGGATGTGGAAGCGCTGGAAAGAGTGCAAAGGAGATTTACCAGGATGCTGCCTGGTTTGGAGGGTAGGTCTTATGAGGAAAGGTTGAGGGAGCTAGGGCTGTTCTCTTTAGAGCGGAGGAGGTTGAGAGGCGACTTAATAGAGGTTTATAAGATGATGAGGGGGATAGATAGAGTGGACGTTCAGAGACTATTTCCTCGGGTGGATGTAGCTGTTACTAGGGGGCATAACTATAAGATTCATGGTGGGAGATATAGGAGGGATGTACGAGGTAGGTCCTTTACTCAGAGAGTGGTTGGGGTTTGGAATGGACTGCCTGCTGTGATCATGGAGTCGGACACTTTAGGAACTTTCAAGCGGTTATTGGATAGGCACATGGAGCACACCAGGATGATAGGGAGTGGGATAGCTTGATCTTGGTTTCGGAAAAGGTTTGGCACAACATCGAGGGCCGAAGGGCCTGTACTGTGCTGTACTGTTCTATGTTCTATGTTCGGGCAAATGTGAGGTAACACATTTTGGAATGTCTAATACAGATCGGAAATATACAGTAAATGGCAGAACCCTTAAGAGTAGTGATAGGCAAAGAGATCTGGGTGTACACATCACTGAAAGTGGCAACGCAGGTGGAGAAGGTAGTCAAGAAGGCATACGGCATGCTTGCTTTCATTGGCCAGGGCATTGAGTTTAAAAATTAGCAAGGCATGTTGCAGCTTTATAGAACCTTATTTAGGCCGCACTTGGAATACACTGTTCAATTCTAGTCGCCACACTATTAGAAGGATGTGGAGGCTTTGGAGAGGGTACAGAAAAGATTTACCAGAATGTTGCTTGGTATGGAGGGCATTAGCTATGAGGAGAGGTTGGAGAAACTTGACTTGTTCTCACTGGAGCGAAGGAGGTTGAAGGGCAACCTGATAGAAGTCTATAAGATTATGAGGGGCATGGACAGAGTGGATAGTCAGAAACATTTTCCCAGGATGGAAGAGTCAATTACTAGGGGGCATAGGTTTAAGGTGCGAGGGGTAAAGTTTAAAGGAGACGTACAAGGCAAGTTTTTTTACATGGAGGGTGGTGGATGCCTGGAACTCACTGCCAGGAGAGGTAGTGGAAGCACATACGATAATGACTTTTAAGGGGCGTCTTGACAAATACATGAATAGGATGGGAATGGAGGGATATGGTCCCGGGAAGGATAGAGGATTTTAGTTCAGATTTTAGTTGGTGCAGGCCTGGAGGGCTGAAGGGCCTGTTCCTGTGCTGTAATTTTCTTTGTTCTTTGTTCCTTCTCTCACACGATCCACACTCTCAGTGTCACTCATTTGTGCACCTTTTTCCTGTTTTCTACCTCTATATGCTGGTGTTCATGTCTGTTTCAGTTTAGTTTAAATCCATTTCAACTACAAATAGATATCTAAATCATTAGCGAATTGGAGTTTGCTAATTTCCTCTGTAGAATTGCAGGATAGCACAATTGGTCTCAAGCTGAACTATTGAACATTAAGCTGGAATGTAGAGATCATTCTCATTTGATGTAGTAGAATTGCCTTGATTTTAAAATACTTATCCTTGTTTTCAAATCCTTCCATGGCTTCATCCCTTCCTGTCTTCGCTAGCTCCATAGCTGTTGAGATTTCTGCCGTGTAATTTTGATCGCTTTGAGCATCCCCATTGGTCATACCTTCAGCTATCAAGGCTGTAAACACTTGAATTCTCTCCCTAAACCTCTCTGCCTTCCGTCCTTGCTTTGCTCCTTTACAATGCCCCTTAAAACCTACCTCTATGACCAAGCTGTCGATCATCTTACTTAATGTAATTTGGTGTTAAATTTTGTTTTAAAATAATCCTGTGAAACATCTTGGGACATTTTATTATGCAATAGGTAAGATCTACATACAAATTGTTGTTGTAGAATTTGGGATTGACATTTCTGGTTTTGGAGAAGGCCTTCCCTTTTTTGAGGATGTCAAGCTTAGAACTGAAGTCTTTTTAAATAGAGATTCTCTTTCTTCACTTAGTTCTGTGCCTTATGATCATCGTAAGAAGTCTCACAACACCAGGTTAAAGTCCAACAGGTTAATGTGGTAGCAAAACCACCTTATGATCATCATCAGATTTAATGTCCAGGTTGAAACTATCATTATATCTCCTTGCTTTTTCCTTGTCCTTTTCTCTTTTTGGACTTGACAAATATACCAAGGTTATTGGAGTATGCAATAAGTCATGTGGATTCCTTTGGATGCAATTACACAATACAACTTCCATTAAAGCATTCTGTATAGCAGCCACAAAGTTCAAATCCATTAGACACCAGTCATTTACACTAATTGCCTTTGATGTTGTGCCACGTTATACATTACGTATACAAACACACAAATAATGATTGTTCTAGCCCTGTTTAAAGAGCATTACCTTCAGAGTTAAACATATAATGCTTCTCGTCGTTTCTTGTGCTGTGCTTTGGAAGAATGTTATTGCTTTGATTTTTTCATGAATGTATGGTCACAGTGATTTGAAAAGTATGTGAAATCCTAGTATTTTTCTTCCATCTGTGTGCACTTTGCCTAAATACTGGAAAAGATAGACCACAAAACCAGTTTATGACTCTGAATGGATTCCCAGAAAAATGCAGGACTTTGTTTACAAGTGTATAGGGAGATATATCATTGTTGTTGTGACATCAAGGGAAAGATTTACAGGACACCACAAAAAGTTAACATTTATCAGCAATGATTAAGTGTTGTTTTTGACAGAAGTTCCACAATCCCTCTTTAATAACATAAGAAATATTAATATGCTTCATAGAACATAGAACAGTACAGCACAGTACAGGCCCTTCGGCCCTCGATGTTGTGCCGAGCTTCCATGAGCACATGTGGATTCTGTAGACAGTTTTTTTTAATGTCAAGTAGTTTTATTTGTTATAAAGCTAGTATTCTTTGTTTCTTCGTCATTTAATTGAGATTTCATACAATTAGACATTCTCACAGTACAAAGGCCCAGTAAGATGAAACACTGCTTGGCGATGGGGTGATAATTTGCAAGACAGAGGAGTCAAAACATTTTATTTTCGAGGAGAAGCTTTTAGGGAGGCAGGCGGTGGCAGTGAAGTAAAGAAACCGGAAGCAATCTTTGCATTCCAGAATGATCCTGATGTATTGAACAGTTTTGCAAGAGGAGAACAGGTTCCAATAGTGCTTGACGTAGTCAGATCCAACATGAATAACTAAAATCATGAGGAGTAATGTGCACCATATTTTGTTTCTGCAACTGGAAGAGTGTTTCAAGTGGGAGTTTGCAAGGCCTGGTGCTGGGGCATTTGCTATTTGTGGTGTACATTAATGATTTAGACTTAAAAGTATTGGGTATGATCGAGAAGTTTGTGGATGATACAAAAATTGGTAGGGTGATAAACAGTGAGGAGGATAGCCGTAGACAGCAGGTGAATATCAATGGACTGCTCAGGTGGGCAGAGCAATGGCAAGTAGAATTCAACCCGGAGAAGTGTGAAGTAATGCATCTGGGGAGGGCTATCAAGACAAAGGATTACATTATGAATCCTGCAAAGTACTAAAGATCAGAGGGACCTTTGAGTGGATAGCCACAGATCCCCTTGTGGCTGTGTAAGTAAATAAGGTGGTTAAGAAAGCATATGCCTTGCCTTTATTAGCTGAGGCAGGGAGGCCATGCTGGAACTATATAGGATGAATAGGAAGGCACTTTTTCGATTGTTGGAAAGGTCACAAATAGGGGGTATAGATTTAATGTATAAGGTAGAAGGCTAAGAGGGGAGTTGTGGAGAAACATTTTCACCGGGAGGATGGTGGAACTCACTGCCTGAAAGGGTGGTTGAGTCAGAAACTCCCATAACATTAAAGAAGTATTTAGATATCCACTTGTGCTGCCATAACCTCCAGGGCTATGGGCCAAGCACTGAAAGATTGAGTTAGTGTAGTCAGATCTTTGTTGAATGATGTGGACATGATGGACCGAATATACTCCTGTCCTGTAAATGTCTGTGAATCTATATGCATTGAAATCTGTGCCTCTGGACTCGAGGGAGCAAAGATGGGAGCCTAGCAAGGAAATAGCCAGGTTGGAAGAGGGAAAGTGTTTTACTGGAGACAAGGGCATCAAAGTTGAAGGAGTGTTTTAATATTTCAACAGCTGGAGAAGTATTGAGGTGAACAGATGGTCATAGAAAGAGAAACAGGGGATGTGAATGGTGAAGGGTGCAAGGACGTAACCTGAAATGGCCTTGTCTACGATAAGAGACACTGAAAATGGAGAGAGCTCATGAGAAAGCAAGGTTGAGAGAGAGAGACTATGAATTATGAGTAGGAGAGTTTACATGAAGAAAGCAGTTAGGGGAGATAAGACAGCACTTAACTCAGAAGAATTACAGCCAAATTCACAGAACTGCAATCCCAATACTATATGAGCAATTTTCTCTCTCTTTGTCTGGTTGAATACAAGTGGTTACTTAATCCCAGTTTTGTCACATTGCCAGTGCTGTTGCATGGGAATCTGTTAATGGTTAGTTTTACTGTTATATTGAATGTAAGAGGTATACCAGCAAAATAATATCTTTATTATTCTGTGACCCAAGAATCATAGGGGCAGAATTGGACTCAGGGGAACCCTGAAGGCTCTCAAATAGCATCTGCAATACACGTGCTCATATATTTCCAATGCAACATTTTCCATATACATGAAAGGGTTCAGGTTTGGACATGACAGATCATGATGTCATCAGTGTGCAATGCTGCTTTGACATCAGCACTGCCATATTTGAGCTCCTCAAGTGCATCTTCATCTGGCCCACAGGAGCGGTTTTCCAAAGCAGCAGCAGGGTGGGCAGGGGGTGAGTGTGGAATTGGGAGGGCAGATGAGATATGGGTGGAGTAGAGTCCAATTCACTCAGATCAGGAAGACTAAGATGGCCCTCCCACCCAGAAACCAATTGAGGGTCACCTAGGGGCATTTCCTGCTCTTGCTGGGAGTAAACGCTGGGGCCGATCTGCTGACTTCCCAATCAGACATTCTGTGGCCCATGGAGAGCCCTTTGGCAATTAAATATCCCCTCCCCTGCCAGGACCTGCCTGATTGTTCAATTGCTCCCAGTTTTCTGGCCGACCATCAGGGCCACCACTGCCAGCAGTGAATACAGCCCAGCAGGTGTACATCCTACTGCGATCCTATCCTCCAAATTACATGCAGTGACCTTCACTGAGCTGGTGGCTGCTGTTGTGAAATGGTGGTGTGCCTTCATTTTCATTGTCTTACTGCTCTTCCATCACGGTCTGTGAAGGTTACAGTTCACAGATATCTGAAATAAAAAGGGTTGGGTTGTTGTGGGGAGAGAGGAAAAAGCAACACTTGCATGCTGATACCTTCTGCAGCTTGTAAATTAGAAGAGAGTTCAGAATAAGAGAGAAATAGGGAGTGAAAATGTGGATTAGATAGGAGGGGATAATGAAACATTCGATGGATTCAACCCTGGTTTTCCCTTGGCCTCAGCAGTGGCCCCTTTTCATTATCACCAGCACCATCTCCTCCATGACACTTTGAACTTGCTCTGGGTGTGTGTCAATTTCTCCTGCAAGAGAGAGGGAACTGTATCAGTAAAGTGTTTGGATGATGCGATCGTCATGGTTGAACAGCTGTGTCGCGTTGGTGTAAGTGTGAGTGGAAGCATTGTGAATGTTACCCTGTCAATGAGGTTATACTGCTGATCTGACCTCTGCAGGTATCTGCTCCCACATCCTTGCATGTAGGGCCTC